>NC_139034.1:69296642-69613889 GCF_964662115.1 Mustela nivalis
GCTCCCTGCTGAGCAAAGAGCCTGATGTGGGGCTCCATCCCAGGACCCTGAGATCGTGACGTGAGCTAAAAGCAGAGGCTCAACCCACTGAGCCACCCAGGTGCCCCGCAATTGTAATTTTTATTGCTTGATCTAATCTGATTCTTATTTTCTTTGGTCTTCCCTGAATATAATGTAGAAGCATGGATAGAAGAAATTTTCCATTTGGAAGCAGAACAATGAAAATTATTTGAGCTATGGTAAACAAGAACTGTGAAGACACTGTAGCTTAGGGCCTTATAATTGTGTTTTCCTTTGACATATATTTAATTTTAGGGTAGGCTGTACTATTTTCTATATCCTTGTAATATTCATTCTTGAAAGCCAGTATATGAAGTCTATCTCTTCCACAATTAATGCCACTTAAACTCATACTACAGAATTAAACTTAATACTAGAATACTTTAGGATAATTCTATATATGAAATTATATGCTTCTGTATGAAAAATTATATGCAGAAAAAAGCAAATAATATATATTTCATAATGAAAATTAATAAATGAAAAAAGTGAGATTTTAAACTGAAATTTTCATAGATCATTTTTGCCCTTAAGTAGTTCTCATTGTTCTTATGTCATAAATCCCAAAGTAAATAATTATTAAACCACAATGTCTCTTTTTTACTCTGTTATACAGAAAAATAAAGAAATATACTTGGAAAAAGTGTATCATAGCATGATAATGCATTATGATGGTTAATTCTAATTGTGTACCAATGTTTTCTTTCCTTCTTTAGAAGGAATCTGGAAATTTTACTTGGGCATTATATAACCCAGAATAAAGTACATAGTTAATTATCAATATCCCTTTCAGCTATAACTGACCAGATAACCACTTCTGGCCAATGAAGTATCAGCTTAAATGTTTCATGGGCCTTCAATAATGTCTCATTAAAAGTGGGAAGGTGTGCCCTTCTGCCTTTCCCCCTGCCTGCTGAGTTAATTTAAGAAAAATGGCTGCAACATAAAATAGCCAATATAAAGAGCTCAAGTTAATAATAAAAATATGAGGCCATAAATACCATTCCTAGAGGTCTAGATCAAGAATTTATTTTTGTATAAAAGAAGTAAACATCTATCATGCTGAAGCCATTGTAATTTTGTAGTTGCTAGAAGTAGGATGCAATTCTTAATTGGTCCAGAATTGGGAACTAGTAGTTGGGTTCTGAAAGTAACAGAAGGTTAGAGGTGATGTACTGTGGTGAAAGAGACAGACACATGTACTGAAAGCCCAGAATTTGCAGGATGAAAGCCTACTAATTCTTCTATTGTGGTGGTCAAATTCCAGTTATAAAGTAAAGAAGTCACAGGGATATAAAATATAGCAGAAGGAATGTAGTCAATAATATTGTAATACCTTTGTGTAGTGTCGTATGGTAACTACACCTATCATGGTGAACATTTTGCAATATATATATAAATTTCAAATCACTATTGTACACTTGCAACTCACATAATATTGTAGCCCTACTACACTTCAATTAGGAGAAAATTTGCTAAACTTTTACCCATTTATTCTTGTAAATCAGATAAATTACCAGCTGAGATAATAGTATTAAGAAAATTATAATGAGATATTTAGACTATTAGTGATTACTCCTTCCTTCTTGATTATTATTATTTTTTATTTACTTATGTGTCTTCTTCTAGACTCTCACAAGGGCATAGGGTGTACATTAGCCTTCTTGCTTTATTTTATAAAGTCTTGTAAGAGATGAACTGTGACTTTAAACAGCCCATGGGAAGGAATGGAAAGAAGTATTGCATTATTAAGGGAACTGCTCTCAATTTGTGGCTTACTGCCTAGGCTGACTGAGTTCCAAATTTGGTCTTATAGGTTGAGAAAGCCAAATGCTTCTGCATAAAATTAAGCATAAATTCTGCATAAAATAAAGCAGTTAGAAATGATGACCATGAAATGGCAGGCATAGAAGTAATTAAGATTGTTTCCTACTATATGAGATCAAGGAATCTTCAGAAAAAGTCAACTGAAGATATGAACAGCCTCTCTGAGATTATTGTTTTAGTATTCTTATATTAGCAGCCCCATTTTAAGGATTAAGAACATAGGAAGACCAAATAATACAGTAAGTAAAGGCCAAGTTCATTCAATTTTTAACAGCCATATATAGGTCAGGGCCTTAACTGTGGATTTTCTCACAACAAGGCTTAAATACTAAAAATCCACAAATTGTTGTTGTTGTTGTTGTTATGGAAATTTCACACATACTCAAAAGGAGAAAAAAATGTAATGATTTTCCAAAGTGTGCACCATCTCACTTTTAACAACTACCTGTGGTCATTCTTTCTATCTCTGTGTGCATACACTGTGGTTTTTCGTGCGGCATGTATGGGAGGTAGTATTCCTAAAGCAAATCTAAGACTTCTGAACATTTTACACAAGAAAATCTCAGCATGTTTTTTTGAGAGATAGAACTTTGCTTTAACAACCACAGTGTCATTATCCACTAAAGAACGTTACAATATTTTGTCAGTATCACCTAATAACCAATCTGTGTTCAATTTTCCTTAATTGATTTAGAAATGCCTTTCTATAATTGGTAGTTTTGGATCAGCATGTAGTCATACCTGCACTCTGCATTTTGTTTTTCTCTCAATCTCTTTAACAGGTCATCCTGATTTTATATATTTTCTCCTGATTCATTATTTATTTAGTGAATAAAATGCTATTTGGTGGTCTTATAGGACTTAAGAAATACATTCTGGATTCACTGCTTATGTTGTTTATCAACTTCCTCTATCCTTTGTATTGATTGTACTATAGGTACATCTAAAATTTGATTAGATTTTAATCCAGTCTTTCTTGGGGGGGGAAGCAAAATACTTCTTAGGTAGTGGTATGCCATTTCTATTATATCATTTAAGAAGCACAGATGTTTGATATTGTCAGGTACGTGATGCCTCTTTTGTTAGAGACATATGATATCTGACTTTGGAAAATTTTAGGTTGGGTGCAAGTGATATATGCTAGATACAACAAACATAAAACCCATCATTATGTTTTTATGAAATGGTTTTAGCACACAGTCATGATTATTACCTAAATCCATCACTTAATTTTGGAATGCAAACTGGTGAAGTTTGAACTCTGTCATTCTTTCTATATTTAAGGCCTATAATTCTTCTGTAAAGATAAATGATCCTAAGGGGGAAAAAAAAAAGATAAATGATCCTAATCAACTACTTGACTATACTGAAGTGCGGTCAGTAGAGGAAAAATAGAATAAATGATTCTATTATGTCTTTTTTGAAATCAGTTTTTAAGTCATAACTTGGTGTGTTAATAATCCATATTTTATATGCCTTTATGAGATCAAAGATTTTATTTTATTTATTTATTTATTTTTAAAGATTTTTTTATTTATTTATCTGACAGACAGAGATCACAAGTAGGCAGAGAGGCAGACAGAGAGAGTGGAGGAAGCAGGCTCCCCGCTGAGCAGAGAGCCTGATTTGGGGCTTGATCCCAGGAATCTGGGATCATGACCAGAGCTGAAAGCAGAGGCTTTAACCCACTGAGCCACCCAGGTACCCCATAAACCACACATCTGATTAGATCTTTACATTCAAATATATAAGGAACCTCCTACAACTTCAATAGTAAAAACAAATAACCCTATTCAAATGAGTAAAGGACTTAGACTTTTTTCTAAAGAAGATATACAAATGACCAAGAGGTGTTCAAGATCACACTCATCACTAGGGAAATGCAAATCAAAAACACAGTGAGATAATACCTCACAACTATTCAAAGGACTGTTATTAAAAAAGTCAAAAGATAAATATTGGTGAGGAAATGGATAAGAGAAAACCCTTGTACACTGCTGGTGGGATTGTAAACTGGTACAGGCATTATGGATAATAGCAGGGAAGGTCCCCAAAAAATTAAAAATAGAACTATGTTCTAGTCCCTCCACTTCTGGGTATATATTCAAAAGAAATGAAATCAGCATCTCAAACAGATGTCTATAGGCCATGTTCATTGCAGCAGGATTCACCATAACCAAATTATGGAAACCACCTAAATGCCCATCAATGAATGAATGAATGAATGAATGAAGAAATTGTGAGATATAGATGTATATTTTGTACCATTAAAGAGGGAATCCTCCCATTTACAACCAAATGGATGGATTTGGAGGACATTACACTAAGTGAAATAAACCAGATACAGAGAAACAAATACTGAATGATCTCAATTAAAGTTTTTTTTTTAAAGGTTTTATTTATTTATCAGAGAGAGAGAGGGAGAGAGCGAGCATAGGCAGACAGAATGGCAGGCAGAGGCAGAGGCAGAGGGAGAAGCAGGCTCCCTGCCGAGCAAGGAGCCCGATGTGGGACTCGTTCCCAGGACACTGGGGTCATGACCTGAGCCAAAGGCAGCTGCTTAACCAACTGAGCCACCCAGGCGTCCCTGAATGATCTCAATTATATGTGAAATCTAAAATAATCAAACTCACAGAAGAAAAGATTAGATAAGTAGTTGTCAGGATAAGGGGAGAGGCTCATAGGTAGATATTGGTCAAGCGGTATAAAGTTTTTGTTAAGCAAGATTAATAAATTCTGGAACAAGACCTAATGTAAAACTATAGAACTACATTAACAATATGGTATCGTATACGTTAAATTTGCTAAAAGGGAAAATCTCTAGTGTTCCTGCCCAAAAGGGATGGGGGAGAAAGAGAATGGTACATACTTGAGGTGATGGATAGGTTATTTATCTTGATTGTGGTTATTTCACAGTATATACTTTTATCAAAACACTTTAAATATATACTGTTTTGTTTTGTTTTGGTCAGTTATGCCTGAACAAAGTGAGATGTGGGGAGAAAGCTCCTTTCTACTGCTAGCTTACCACATAATTTCTTGTTTGTTTCTATAAGCCCAAAGTGTCTTTGTTTTCACAAACTATCCTACACTCAAATAAATATGCATGTGAGATTTGTTCAACATTCTTTTAATTTTCTTAATGTTATGGATTAATTTTCAAATGATAAATCATACTTGTATTCCTAGAATAAAAATAATTTTATGGTAAGGTATTATTCTTTCATTAACATAATGTAGATCTTTAATGTCCTTAATGTTCTTTCTTAACAGAGCTCGTTAACATTTTGCTTAGAATTTTTGCACTTATGATCATGAGATATTAGTCTGTAATAGCTTGTAGACTAGTTTATAATCCTTGATATAATTTGCTATCTGTGTTCTGTCAGCCTCCAAATGTGACTTCTATTTTCTGGAAGGTTATTATCTCCTTAAGTCCTTGAAAGAATTAATCAGTGATATCCTCTGAACCTGATGATTTATTTGAGGGAAAGAATTATGGATTCATCACCTTATTTTTTTTAAGATTTTATTTACTTAATTGAGAGAGAGAGAGAACAGGGGAGACAGCCAAAGGAGAGAGAGAATCCCAAGCCATCTCCTCGGTGCTGAGCATGAAGCCAAATGAAATCTGAGAGATTTCTATATTTTAAGCTATTTTGCAGTCTGTGTTCTAAATATTTTTAGATTATTGTATGCAAAAAACACTATGATTGTTACACATTATTATTTGAGTTTTTCTTAACTTTATGAAATCCTTATCTCTGGTTTTTGCTTTCAAGTCTGCATTGTCTGATATGAATATAGTTATTCCAGCTCCTTTTTGTCGATCTTTGTATCATCTATTTGCTTCTATCTTTTGCCATTCAACCATTCTCCTTATAATACAGCTTTCTGATAAGCAAAAAATATATTACCTAACTAATTTGATAATCTTTGCTTTTAATTGTAATATTTAATCCATTTACATTTTATGGAATTATGGCAATTATGATTTAAATATGCCACTTTACTATTTATCTTATATTTTGGTACTTCCAGATAAGGAAACATAAATACTGAGGTGAAGTGGTATAATTCTCATCTTATGGAATATTTCTCTTTCTATGGAATAATCAAATATATATTGTTTCTTTTCCCCTCTCTGTTCACTTATTAGTAGACATTTATTTTACTTGATTTAATGACTATCCACATATGATAATCTATGTATTGATTTTTGAAATTCTACAGTAAAGTACTGTTTTCGTTCCATAAAAGGTCAGTATGTGCCCTTCTGTCTTTAATACTCATATTCTGTGTATTGTATTTCTGCATATATTTTTTTAAAGATTTTATTTATTTATTTGACAGAGAGAAATCACAAGTAGGCAGAGAGGCAGGCAGAGAGAGAGAGGAGGAAGCAGGCTCCCTGCTGAGCAGAGAGCCCAATGCGGGACTTGGGACTCGATCCCAGGACCCTGAGATCATGACCTGAGCCGAAGGCAGCGGCTTAACCACTGAGCCACCCAGGCGCCCCTTCTGCATATTTTTTAAACCTCGTAAGACATCACCATTATTGATTTAGGTTAATGCTATTATTGTTATTATTGTTGTTTACATTTATCTATATAGTTATCGCCTCTTTTCCTTTTCTTTCCTTCCTTCATTCCACTCTTTTACCTGGACCCATGTTCTTTCTACCTCAAAAAACTTGCATACCTTTAGAATTTCTTCTGGTTAGAGTTTTGCTGGTAATTACCTCTCTCTGTATTTGTTTTGTCTAAAAAATTTTTTTTAACTTTCATTTTTGGAAGATGCTTCCTGATTAAACATTCTCACTTGACTGTTATTTGTTCTCAGTTTCCATTTGACAAAATTTCATTGTTTTCTTATTTCTACTATTCTGGTTTGGAAATTAACTGCCATTCTTTCTTTTTTTTTTTTTTCCTTTTTCTTTTAGTATCTTCTTGAAGTTGTAGATTTACTTCAAGTATTCATAAGTTTTGGAATATTATTCATTGTCCATTATTTTTTTTTAAATTATTGGCTCTGAGTCTTTGTCTCCCTTTCCTGCAGCTTGATTAAATTCTGTCAGTGTAAACTATATGTCTTTTAAAAACTATATGTCTTTTAAATCCATTTTAGCACATCAATCCAGATAGTTCATCTTGACCTAACTTTCAAGTGTATTGTTCTTCTTCTTCTATCATATATTTTTAAATAAATTAATTGTATTCTTAATTTATTATTGCATTATTCAATTCTAGAATTTCCATTTGACTTATTTCATATTTTCTTTGTTCAAATTCTCTTTTTTGTTAATATTCTTGAATATCTAAATAATATTAATTTTCAACTCTGTACCCAATGACCTCATTTGTTCTGGGTATGGACTATTTTCTTATTCATTTCTACTGATGTTTGTTCATTTGGTCCCGTTTCTGGTCAAGTCTTTTGTTTTTTAATTACATTCTCCAAACTTGTATACAAAAACTTGTAGAGTACCTGGATGTTATTTTCTGCCACAGATGATTTCCTTTTTGTACCATCGCTTAGAAAACAGGAAATATGTCCTTAATCCAGATAGATGAAAACATACCCGATCTATGCTTACACCTAGGGCTTCAACCTTCCTGATTTTCCTACCCGCAAGCCTGGGGTGTTTACAAAGGTCCCTTCTCCTGGGGGGCCACTGAACGTCGTATTTCTCTCCTCAGAACTGTGCAACTATTGAATCTCTGCTTAGCTCTTGAGGTTCTTAGCAGCTGTTTTATGCTTTCTTTCTCTGAGTCATCACCGGTGCTTGAATAGTGTAAAAGTTGAAAAATTTCTTACAGCAATCCTGTACTCAGAATGTCTGGGTCATTTCTCTGTGGTTTTCTTTTCTCCTAGGATATTGCCCTGCATTCTTCCTTGTTGGGAAACATAAATCGCAGTGATTGCTTTCTTAGCCCAGGAAGTGCTGCAAACACAGGGTTGCTCCTCTCAGTTGGCTCCAGTGTCTTGCACCTAGGATCAGCAAAAAGCTAAAAAGCAAAAAGCAACAGGGAATGCAGGGCTCATCAATGCCATACCCTTCCTCAAGGATTTTGACCCTCTAGTTCCAACAGCCTTTGTTGTTTTATAAATGCCTTCAGTAATGTTTAAATATTTTATTCCTCTTTTGTAGTTCTTTTCAGCTGCAGGTTAGCCTCATGCCAGCTACATCCTGCTGTTTCTGTTGTCAGCAGCTTTCGCACATTAATTGCCATGTGCATGCTTATATGTAGATGTGTGTGTACACATGCACGCATGTATATAATTTATATATGTTTTATGCATAACTTATAAATTTGTGTGTGCTATACAAATTATATGCACATACAATTTTAGAACTACAGCTTCTACTTTTTAATTGTGCAATAGAATAATCAACTTTTGGATGTAAATCTGAATTAAAGGCACTTTACAACCAATTCTACAACCATTTTTTTCCCATCGGTTTGTTAATTTAATAAGAATCTGGTTGTTGGGGTATTTCTTAACCCACCAATATTCTGCTGTGTTAAAATTTGTATTCATATCATTACTACAAAGCACATAGTTTATACATAATTAAAATTTAACTGAATGTAAAAAAAATGTAAACTGAATGTAAAGTACGTTTGTAATAATGAGTATTTTCAACCTTGCTAAGTACATTTTTAAAACCTTCACTTTGATTTCATAAATCAGATGATATACTCAAAGCATTAGTATTCTTGCTGATTTTCACTCTGATGTCTCTGATAATATTGATATAAAACTGAAATCATTTTACTGTTTGGATACGTTTTCTGATTATGAATCCCATATGTTGTTAATGGTTATGGCTTCAATTTGCCTCCCTGTGAAAGGAAACTCGGGATAGGAGCAGTGGCGACTCAACAGCAATGACTGAATTAGGATGAAAGGCGTGGTTCACAGAGCCGTGGGAAATGGGCCCTCTGCAGCAGCCCGAGGGAGCTCTTCACCTTCGGGCATATCTTTTTAATAGAAATTTTGCTTTTGAGGTAGATGCTAGCATTTCTTAATTAGTTTAGTCACTTGATGTTCATCTTTCAGGATTATCAGCTCAGCCCTAGAGTCAATGATAACTATCTCAAATATTTTGTTTCCATTTACAGATTCATAAAAAATAAGTCAATGAGAACCTGCACTTCATAATTTGGTGTTCCATTAATTTCCATTCTTTCTCCGCCCTCCTTTTTTTAAGAAGGGGAGGGAGGAGACAAAGGGAGAAGGAGAGAGAGAACTTTTTTTTTCTTTATGATATTATTTATTTATTTGAGAGAGAGAGAGAAAGAGAGAACAAACAGCGGGAGAGGTAGAGGAAGAGGGAGAAGCCGACTCCCCACTGAGCAGGGAGCCTGACGCGGGACTCAGTCCCAGGACTCTAAAATCATGACCTGAACGGAAGGCAGATGTTTAATTACTGAGCTACCCAGGCACTGAGAGAGGAAGAATGTTAAGCAGGTCCATGCCCAGCATGGAGCGCAACATAGGACTTAATCTCATAACCCTGAGATCATGACCTGAGTCAAAATCAAGAGTCAGATGCTGAACCCGCTGAGCCCCCCAGGCACTCCCGTTATTTCTTTCAATTTAAGTTTCTGAAATTTTGCTGACCAAATAAAAAATAAACAAATAATTGCCAAAAAGAGCATAATTAAATAATAAATAATATAAGAGGTTTTTGACTCACATTATATAATAAAAGACAAAACCACTGTTGTTGTAAACCTTTAGACCATTCTCAATGGTCTCTACATAATGGTGCTCTACTTTTATTTCTTGCACAAATTTCTTACGTGCATAGCCTTTCATTTTCCTGCCTTCCCAAAGACTTCAGTGATTGGAGACCAGGCAGCTCTTTTCTTCTGACTGCACTTGTATAGGCATGGACATAAATCCCTGAAGAGGGAGCATCATCAAACCTCTAAGGCTTCCATCAACTACTGGGTCTAGATAGCTCTCCCTGTTGGTTTGTGTTTGAGTACACATTAGTTATCAGTGAGCACCCTGTAGTCTGCCTATGCAAAGAGAGGTTATATATGATGCTTCTGGGGATGGTCAATAAAAGAAAGGCAGGTGTTTGCTCCTTTGCTTCAGGTTTAATGATCTAATACCATGAGGGTACTTTTATTGCACATGCAACTCATCCACTAATAGATGACACCATATTAAAAACTGAAAGTGAAGATGGGAGCTATCGCAAAATCCTCCCAGGTTGTTTTATTGCGAATATAAATAAAATCCTTTGCTCAAAATGACAAGTATCTGACAAATGTTAAATTGAGGGTGTAAAGGACAAGGTATAAACCAGGACTCTCTCAGGCAAAATGTGATGTATAGTTATTCATGATACATAAAGTAAAATAGAATCAATCTTTTGTGAAATGTTTAACATAATTCCCATAATTGTTCCAGATAAAGGTGTAAACTCATTTTATTCTCTGTGCTGGTATGAGATATAATAATACACATTTAAAGATAAAAAAATCAGTTTAAAATATCAATTGGGCAGGTAGGTGCATCTGTCATACTGTTTGTTGAAAATGTTGCCAAAGAACCAATAAATACACTTATATGAACCGATCGATTAAAATCATTATGAAACCTGTCTTTGGCAATGTATTATAAAAGGATATTTTGTATGCCAATCTGTGTCATAGCTGAAAACAGAGAATTTAATGAGCAATATAAATGCACAGGAACAAGCAAGGCAGAGGAAGTCCACAAAAGAATAATGTGGTACCCTGGGGTTGGTAAAAATGCAGGCTAAAAGGGGCCAAGGGTAGAAGCAAACAGAAGAGCTCAGAAAAAGAGCACCCGAGGAAGGCAGTCTTATAGGAGCTATTCTTGGTCAAGGGATACACTGAGGACATGGAGAAAACAGTGGCTGCATAGATGCCATGCCCTCAAGCTCCCCTTCCTCCTGACTTCTTTCTGGGGCTACCCATTGATGGATCTCACCTGGAGGACAGACACCAACCAACCAACCTGCCTCCTAGGGACAAGAAGTGAACAAGGATAAATAGTTCTGGAGGGAAAAGCAGAAGATGACCAGCAAAATGCTATTTCTCCCTTTTATATAATGAAAATACATAATTGATTTTACTTTGATTTCTGTCTTTGCTGCCAGGAAAGTCTAATTCAAGTGACATTTGTGTCTTATTAATTTATCTCAGGTATCATGTTGGAAAAGCATTCTCAAGTCATTTGAAGAATGAGGGAGGAATTATTGATTTTTTTAGAAAGATCAAATAATTAAAAATTAATACTTAAAATGTTTAACATTATCCAGAGCTACTCTTATAGACATTTTCCTTAATCATTATTCTTGTATTCTTCATAAAGAGAGGAAAAAAAAAAAAACAAGCAAAAAAAAATGGTTTTTGATGATCAGAGCCTGACCTGGCCCTCTCAGCTAAACCATCTATTACACATCACAATGCCACGCAGCACCAACTTCAGACAGAATCTAAGACCATGACAAAATGAGGCAAACAAGACCACATTATACATGTGTCTAGGCAACAAAACAAAAGCTAGGTTGCTGTGCAACCCACAGATTCGCAAATATCCCACTCTTACTGAACAAATGACAGCTACTTTTTAATCCAATCATAAAATTATGACTGCTTTCTGATTATCATCCCATCTCAGATCAATTCCCAATTTCTTAGACCTTCCCACAAATCATCGAACCAGACACAAATGCTGTAAAAATTTCTTTTTAAGACCCTGTTCCTGAGATGGTAGGCAGTTCCCTCTAGAAAGCATTCACCCTTGCAGCAAAGAGTAATAAATGGGATTTGTGTAATCACAGCTGTGCGCCTCATGGTCTTTGGTTGAAGGGCATTGGCAGGAGCTAGCTATCCTTGGAGAGATACTTTTTTGCACCTCACTCATTACTTGCATTCCAGCATGATTTTCTTAAAATCATTCAATAGATAATCTGAAAAGGCCAAGTCATTACAGCTTTATTAGGATCAATCATATCGGGTGTCAAAGGTGGGACATTTTTTTTCTGCAAGTAAATTATCATCAGCAGCAAAGCTTTTAAAATGACAATCGCTAAACCTTTTATAGCTAAATTGTATGTTAATTATTAAAATTCTTTGATGATATTCATTGATTGTAGATACGTTTCACTTCAGTGGAAAGTGGTGTTAATTTTAGAACAAGAAGATGACAAGTGATTAGATGTCTACCTAGAGGAATTTATCAGGTCAATCCTTATATCAAAGTAGATTTAAGAGAAAAGAAATATTTGAGAAGATAGTGAGAATTGTTTTTCAAATGGTTAATCTGCTGTATTATCAAAAATGACTTTTAGAATTCATATATTAAAAACACTTATGAGTTGGGGGAAATGTGTATGTTAGATTTTCTTTAAAATTGGAATAGTTTTCAAAATTTAATTTTCAATTTCACATATAAAATCAAAATTACATATAAAATCACATATTTTAATTAGCAACTATATATCGATGTAACAGACCACAACTTTGGAAATAGCTGCTTAATGCCTCTCAATTACCAAAGGTAAAGTAGCTTAGTAAAGTTGCAAACTTGTGCTTTTTAACTTTGTCTTCCAGTGTTAATAGAAAAGGGTACATTTTTGTGAAATAATTGGTTTTAATTATTAAGTTTTATTTTCATAAAATGATTAGTCTCCCTGAAAAGCCAAGCATGTTGAGTTAAAAATACCATCATCCTTGTTTTGTGAGATTAAGAGTCACTTATGGTTTGTCTCCCTCCCACACAGACCTGTACCCCTGGGGATAAAAATATATGTTTATAAAAAATAAAAAATTATAAAAGACAAAAAAAAAAGATATAAAAAAAATACCATCATCCTTAATGTAACATTTTGTGTCAACTATTGGTGTTCAGTATTGGTATTCAGTATTAATCAGCAATTATCACTGAAGATACAAAATAGTGTATATGAGTTTGTTTAAGCTTGGTGATGTAATTTTCTGTAGAATATAACAGCATAGGAAAAAACAAAAAGTTGATAATTTTCTACGCCTCCCAAAAAGACAAAAATCTAATCACATGATTATTATTTTTCATGCAAATAAAATCTTGAAATGGCAGTGAACTAAGGGTTTATTTAATTTTAATTCTCATAATAACACTGTGAAGTAGGGATGGTGTCGTCAGTTTGTAAAATGGATTTAGAATTCAGTGAAGAATCTAAAGATCAGATTTTTAATATTTTATCTCTGACTACATACATCAAACTGTTCTGGCTAGGATTTGAGTCAGGATGTCTTGCTTAAGTTACATTGAACCATTGGACTACACATCTCTATCCACTATGAAAACTTACAAATATTTATAATTTTCATTTAATTGCTTTCCTTTCTGGGGCGCCTGGGTGGCTCAGTGGGTTAATCCTCTGCCTTTGGCGCAGGTCATGATCTCAGGGTCCTGGGATCAAGCCCCACATCGGGCTCTCTGCTCAGCAGGAAGCCTGCTTCCTCCTCTCTCTCTCTCTCTGCCTACTTGTGATCTCTCTCTGTCTGTCAAATAAATAAATAGAAATCTTAAAAAAAAAAAATTGCTTTCCTTTCTGTTTATTATGTGCCTGTTCCCTGCAGTAAGCTGTAGTTATATTTATATTAGAGCTGGTTACACTAGCATAACAGTAACACCATACCTACTTTTTGAGAAATGAACACACAGACTTGGTTTTGTATCATATAACTGTGAGTTCATACAAAGTGATAGGGTAGAGATAGGAAGGAAAATGGGAAGTGCTATGTGTAAAATGAAGAGAGGACCACGCCTAGTGCCTTTTCTAGTCTCTTGATTATATCCCTCCAAAGTCAACTTCTCAGTGTTCTTGAGCAAATCAGCTTGACTAAGGGCAGAAAATGCCCCTCACCCCTTTCAAGTGCAAATGTCATTCATTTCCCAGAAACAAGAAAAGACTTTGTACTCTTGTAAAAGAAGAGGTAATACATTAGAAAACGAATTAAGAATTCAATACATATTCCCTTACGGAATTTTGCACAGCACACTTTGTCTTTTGAGCAGATGAACAACAAAATTATTCTTATAGTTCTCCAAATTCAGTAGTTTAATGTTAATTTTAAACTCAGGAACTATTAAGACAATATTAATTTTAAGTTTTTAAATTCCTCATCTTTTCTTCTGACAGAGCAGTTTGGCTTTTTTTTTTTTTTTTTTCTCTCCAGAAGTCTTTTACAAAAATGAATACCCACTTTGCATTAGCATAACCTTTAAACTTCATAAGCTGATAAAGTACAAAGCTTGGTTTTATGCTGACTTCAGACATAGCTTCATCTTATGAGAACGCTTTCTAGCGTTCTCTAGGGTTTCACGACGTTTGAGAGTATGTACTTCAGTATCTACCAATTACAGGCTTGTTATTTAAGAAAAGTCTATTAGCAATAAAGCATGAATAACATAAGAATATAAACTTTAAACTCTTCAATCATGTATTAAGCAACAATATTGTAGTTGGGTAATATTTTGTGCTCTTTTATCTTTAATTAATCATGTGTCCCTCCACAGTGGAAAATCTAAATATTTAATAAACATCCTTAGTTTAAACTTAAAATAAACATTTTATTGAAAATTATGGTCTTTAAACATAATTTATTTATAACTCAAAAAAACATATCCCCCTGCTCGTGCTCTTTCTCTCATACTCTCTCAGATAAATAAAATTTTTTAAAAAATTAAAATATTGTATGGAAACAATATCATTTTTCCTACTGATGTCTGTTAAAGCTCTCACATATTTATTTTTATTTTTTTCATTTCATCATTAGGAACATGGTACCATTTTAAATAATCTCAAAATTCATCTATTGCAAAACATTTTGATCCCTACTGTATCATAATATTAAAGATTCTACCCAAATAAACTCATCACTTTTAATTATCTCTGTCATTTATGAAAATGAAAATAGCAAGTCCTTAAAATTAGGAAAGCTTATAACTAAATAATAATTAGAGATAGTTTGGTACGTGAGTAGTTGTTATATAATGTTTTATAGTTAAAAGACAGCAAAAAGTTGGAATTTTCTTTGAGTCTTTAAATATTTATTTAACACGGACTATGTGTAAAGTCTTGATCTTTGAGGAGTTCACAATTTATTGGAAAAGATGACATAAATGATAATTATAAAAGAACTCATGAGAGAGTTCAACAAACATACTCTCTTAAGTGCCTGATAACAAATATTTTCAGCATTGCAGCTCATATATTCTCCATGACAGCCACTCAGCTCTGCTGCTAAACACAAAAGCAGCAACAGATAATATGTGATTGAGCTGGATGTGTTCCAGTAAAACAATTTGTGGACATAAATTTGAATTTCATTCAATTTTTATATATCTCAGAATATTATCCTTCATTTGATTTTTTTTCAACCACTTTAATGTATAAAAATCATGTTTAGCTTGCTAGCTATACAAAACCAAGCATTTGGCTGAATTTGGCCAAGAAATCTGTATTATTTTTCCATTGTCATTGTAGCAAATTACCACCTACATGGTGTTTTAGAACAACCGAAATGTATTCTTCCACAGTTCTGGATGCCAGAAGTTTGAAATAAACTTGGAGGTGTTGGTGGGGCAGCATCTTTTCCAGAGGCCTCAGGGATGACTCTATTTCATGCTCTTTCCACCTTCTGGTACCTTCTGGTACCTTCTGGTATCTTCCAGTACCTTCCAGTAGCTGCTGGCACTACTGCAATCTTTCTATGCCTTCCTGCGCACATTGGGGTCCTCATGTGATCCTGCTGATCCACCTGTCAGCAAGTTCTAGCTCGAACCAAGAGTCTCTTTCTGGTGATCACTCTGGTTTGCTTTACACAAGTGAAATCATAGAAGTTTTCTTGTTGACCTGATATATGAAATTATTCATTTTGGGTAAGGAAGTAGTTCAATATTCCAAGGAACTGGATAGTGTGAGTATAGCCAGAGAGGTAAAATTGAATAAGCAGATAAATATAATTTAAAAAAAAATTATAGCTATGGAAGAATTGTAGTGCTTCTGGAGAATAAAGTAAATGGATGAGATTGATGAATCGTGAACCGGTAAAAATGTCAAAACCATAGTGATAAGCTAAGACTTAATTCAACTGCAGTGATTTGGGTGGGTGGGAGGATGAATGGTGGGTTTTGCATTTTGAGTTTTGTTACCATGGCTGCAGTAAAGAAGACAGATTTGTAGGTAATTCAGGCTGCATTTAATATCTCTTTTCAGGGGACCAGGTGGTATAAATTGAAGACTGAATTTAGGTTGTTTTTGATGTGCTTAAGAGGAAAGGATGTATTTAATATATACACTATTTGGAAGCCAGGTGGAAAGAGCTGGATCACTCGTTAGTGGGTTGTATGCATCTGGGACAGACTCAAATACATCTAGTGTCTAAGTATATGATGGTGCATAAAATGCAGTAAAGGCTGTAGGTGACTGATAGATAGGAACTCAGCTGATCTGGAAGAGAGAAAACTGAATTGTCAAATGTTGAAGTAACCCATCAAAGCCAAAGGCCCAAAGTGAAAGTGTGTGAGCAAGAGCTTAAAGTGGGAGAAAGCACGCAGGGACCACTGCCGCCCACCCAACCTGCCCTCATGTTCCACCAGTGGAGGGTCAGGTGGGTCAGCATGAACTTAAGGGTCTTCCTACTTTTGAGAGAGCTCAAACAAAGGGCTTTAGCAGTCTTATGGACCCTGGGGTGAAGGGGGGAATTTAAGAGAGGGCTCAGAGCAGGAAAGCATTGGGAATTGAGTCAAAGTGGTGTAACCTGTCTGGTTTTCCATTCAAGGCTCCCCGCTACTACCTTTGGAAGAAGCCTCAGCAAAGATTCCCCAAGAAAACCTTTGCCCAAAGTCTCAGATAAAGTGACCTAGGAATGATGGTGCCCCAGCTACCATTGCAAATATGCAAGAAGCATGAAGGTCGCGGGACCTGAGCCCTTGGCTGCAACTTTCTTCAGTGACTTCAATGCCGGGACTGTGCCCTCCCACCTAGGTGGCAAGGGCAGCTTCACCCCTGAAGCCTGCAGGTAAAGTCCGTTGCATTGCCTATGATCAGACCTAAAAAATCACATGTAGGCTTTTAACCAGGAGAAGCCTGACTCGTCAGTGACAAATACTGTTTGTAAAGAAAGATCTTTTTTAGTTTTATAAATGCTGTTTTTGATGAGCTTGTGAGACAAGAAATTGTAAATATCTAGTGTAAAGTTGAGAATAAGTTTGAGAAGAGTCAAGGTAGAGATCTGGGAATGTTCAGCCTTTGTTGCTAATTGAAACAAACAAAGCAAAAAGATGGGAGAACAAAGTTAAGATTGTGGTGAATAGAAAGGGTCAAAAGATAATCAGAAGGAGATCATTCAAAATATAGACAGATGAGATAAATAACTTTCAGTTTACACTGAGAAGTATCTTGTCACAATAGAAGACAAATACATAATTTTGCAGAAAAAGATTAAACAGAGAAAGAATAGCAGTTTAGTTATAAGTAAACAAAGTCAAAACAACAGAAACTACATCATCTCACATGCTACAAACTCAGCTATAAATTTGTGCAGGTTGAAAAAGTTTGATGGGTTTCTATCCAAGGTAATAAATAGAGCATCTGTGCATTGCAAGACCCAGAATTCCACATGCTACCTTCACCTTTGAGCCTCACTGAGTCCAAGGGGTTAAGCGTAAGTCCTTTTTCAAAAGACTTATGTCCCCACCCAGCAGGAAAGACTACCTACCCACCTAGTTCCCATATCAGAGAGACCACCTGTACCCTATTTAGCCCTCAACCTTCCTGCCAGCCCAAGAAACTATTCAAGCAAGTCAATCACATTCTCCTGTAGGAACTAGACGGTACCCCTCCTTCCCATTAATACAAGGCACACCTTGAAAGCCCTGTCTGCTCCACTCTTCTCCTTAATGCAAACCTTCTGCAGTCTTGCATTGCATGTGGTGTCCTCCTTCTTTGAGGTTTAAATATATGTGACTAATAAACCACTAGTAACCACATCTTTCCTGGCCATCTTGTACTATGTAGGATCAGGAAACCCACTTCACCAACAGAACAATCTTCCTCTGAAGATTTATCTAAAAGACAATAGAAATGAAAGAAGGGAAATTAATTTCAGTTGCCTTAGAAATGATTGAGTGGAAGTGATTTATGATCAAAAGATTTGGGAAAATAATTAGGAAAAGAGAAGGATGGTAGAAAGATACAAATGGACAGAACAGAATGGGTGTCGTTACATCCCAGAAAACACAAAGGAGACCTTACAGGAATGGTTCTTCCTGAGAAATTCTTCAGAGATGTCCAAAACAAAAATTCCTTATAAATGTGACTCTGAAATGGCTGCACCATTCACCATGACCCCCCTCTCTCTGGCGCACATACACACACATGCACATACACACACTCACACCCCACCATACACTCTTAGATTTGCATCATTATCCTAAGGAGAAAATGAAAATATCTCAAAATTATTTACTGATATTTGTGGGAGGCTTTTTTTTTTTTTTTTTTTTTTGTATGGTAAACGTAGAAACCAGGATAAAGCCTTCCTTATTTGGCAGTGGAATGGAAGTATGTTGGTCTAACTCACCTGCTCACTCCTTACTCATCCTGAGATCAAGTAGGTCCATAAACACCCTTCCCCCACTGCCAAGTATACTGTCCTCAAAGTCAGCTCATAAATTCAGGGAAAAATATTTTTCAGGGATCTCAAGACTATCGAAGAAAACTGCAATAAAAAAGAACTAGCTGGAAGCAAAAATGAAACACAACCACAACAGACAAACAAAAACAACCAAAAGTAACAGGGACAATTTGGAAAGAATTTAGAAGTTAGTCTATTTGACTTTTCCTTCAGAAGAAAACCATGTTTTTTGTTTTTTTTTTTTGTTGTTGTTGTTGTTTTGTTTGTTTTTTCCCTCTGAGTTTCCTTTCTATCATCATTATACTGAAATGTCATAAGAAAGTTACTAGGCATTATTTACAACTCCTCTCTTCAGTTGTTGCTCCTTTTCACAGATTTTCATCCAGATAAGTACACTAGGCTCCCTAGTCTCCTTTGAATCTTTATGCAGAGCTACCCTGTTTGTGAAGAGTTCCTTGACCATCCTACCTAAAATATCAACCTACTACCCAGACATTTTGTATCCCCTTCCTTGATACCATTTACTCTCTTTAGAACATACCACTCTTTAATATACTACATTTATCTGGGGCACTTGGTTACCTAAGTGGGTTAAGCTGCTGCTTTCAGCTCAGGTCATGATCTCAGGGTCCTGAAATTGAGTCCCACGTCAGGCTCTCTGCTCAGCAGGGAGCCTGCTTCCTCTTCTCTCTCTCTGCCTGCCTCTCTGCCTACTTGTGATCTCTCTCTGTCAAATAAATAAATAAAATCTTTAAAAAAAAATACTACATTTATCTTACTTTATTGTCCTTCTCCTCCATTAATTTGTCTGCTCTGTAAGTGCAGATATATTAATCTCTTTTGTTTTATCATTGTATTCCTAGGTCCTAGAGTATCTGCCATATTATAATTGTTCAACTAATGTTTACTGAGGGAATAAATTACTCATGGGGGGAGAGATAAAACAATATATTATTTTATTTTATTTTATTATTTTATTTTATTTCATTGTAAGCACAGGCTTTTTGATAGTTGGGCGAAGTGGTTGAAAAAGGAACTAGAGTTAGTAGAATTAGGAAGAGGGGAGATGAGAGGTGAATGAGGAGTGAAATTTCTGGAAAGATACAAAATAAGAAAAAGAGTTGGGAAATTAGAGGCTTCAAGCAAAGAGGAAACTTGCCCTTTTTTTTTCTGCATTTTTATTCTATCTAGGCCCTCAGTAGATTGCCTGATATCCACTTGCATTAATGAGAGTGATCTTTACTCAGTATACTGATTCAAATACTAGTCTGTTTTGGAGAGACCGTCAGAGACACACCCAGAGTTAATGTATTACCAGCTATTTGGGCATCCCTTAGCTCAGCCAAGTTGACACATAAAATTAACAGTCACAATCTATAATCAGACATGAAGAAACCACAATCTTTAGTTTATGGTGTTACATTGGTTAAAAAGGATTGACAAATGCAAAGTAAGACAAGACTCCCTTTGTCAATGGCTTCGTGTTATCGGTATATCAAGATCAAATCTTCAAAACATGGATTCTAGATAGAAATCAAATTACCATACACTGGGAAGAAGAGAAAGCTTTAAACTCAGAAATAAGGGAAACTGTGTTGCCAAACTTGGATTACAAGTTTGGACACACCGTAGTAATGCCCTGTTGGTCACCTGCCTAAGGATGTACAAGCACAAAATTTTGCCTAGTTATATGAAAGTTCATCAAGTAAGACTTCACTTACTAATAAATTTGTAAAACACTGCCTAACTAATCTCATTCTATGACTATCATTACACAGTATTGCAAATTAAAAGCTATTTAAAGTTTGACGGTAAGGAAACCTGCTTTGTTGAACCTGATTTTCTCTGACCATATTTAATTAAAGAATGTATTATTCACAGTATGTCTTTTAATTTCCTGTGGAACTGGTGAGAAATGCTTTCCTAAGGCATAGGGTGAGGCTGGGTCTATCAGCAGAGATACATTGCCTCAAGTTGCTGAGAAAATTAAACTATTTGGTCAGAAAAAAAAGCAAGTCAATAATATAATGTGTTGGTATTGATCCATGGACATGTACTTTCCAAATTTTATTCCTGACCATTGAATACATGTATGAGAATGCAAATACATCATTACTAAAAAGATAATTGAAATACCGAAACAATAGACACAGTGTAAACAACCACAACACAATGATAGTACTGAACAAGTCAAAGCATACTCTTTTATGGCATTTTTGCAAAAAATTAGATATCTTTGGGGGTACTTTATATAATATTTAACTTAATTTTAATTTTTAAAAAGATTTATTTATTTTAGTGGGGCAGAGGGAGACAGAAAGAGAATCCCAAGCAGACTCCCAGCTGAGCCCCACTTGGAGCTTGATCTCACCACCCTGAGATCATGACCTGAGCTGAAATGAAGAGTTGAATGCTTAGGGACTGACCAATCCAAGCACCCCCATAATATTTCATTTTAAAAGAGATAATATTGGTATCAGTGTTGTTGAAAAGTGCCCCCCAAAACCCATGTTCGCCTACAACCTATCAAACTATTTTTGAAAAAGGGTTTTTATAGATGTAATTAGTTAAGATTAAAAAATGGCATGGAAAAGTACGTTTGTGTATTTGCCTTGCCATCCAGTGTTACTCTTAAATGTGTAAGGTATATCTAAAGGGCATGATAATGCATAATTTATTTATGTATTGTTCTATTTGTTATTTTAAGGTCCATACATTTCTTTAGTGACCTATGAAGTATTAATTTCTCAAATAACATTAAGCATATAATTTCCCCACTATAGCAAACTCTAGAAAGCTTCTTTTAGATTTTTTTTTAAGATTTTATTTATTTATTTGACAGAGAGAGAAAGATCACAAGTAGGCAGAGAAGCAGACAGAGAGAAAAGAGGAAGTAGGCTCCCTGCTGAGCAGAGAGCCTGATGTGGGGCTTGATCTCAGGACCCTGAGATCATGACCTGCACCAAAGGTAGAGACTTAACCCTCTGCGCCACCCCAGGTGCCCCAGATTCTTTTGTATTTGATTTTGTAAACACAACAAATTTATTCCACTTTTTTTTTTTTTTAGATTTTTATTTAATTATTTATTTGACAGAGATCACAAGTAGGCAGAGAGGCAGACAGAGAGAGAGGAGGAAGCAGGCTCCCTGCTGAGCAGAGAGCCGATGCGGGGCTCCATCCCAGGACCCCGGGATCATGACCTGAGCCGAAGGCAGAGGCTTCAACCCACTGAACCACGCAGGTGCCCCGTTATTCCACTGTTTTATGTGTAATTTCCCAAGCATGGAGGTAGAGACTGAAGTCATTTATTCACTCCTACTTACAATTTAATTGTTTTATGATTGGACCCATCAAGCTATACAAAGTTGAAGTGAAATTCTCAAGAATTACCTTATTACCTTATACTTATATACCTTATATAAGTATAATAAAATTTATGCTTCTTAAGATGATCATTAAAAACATAAAACATAGGTTGATACGTTTTTCCACATGATTGATACACTATTGAGACACACAAATTTCTGTTGTCAATTTTTTCTTGTAATTTCAAGGGGATTTGAGAATTATATTAACATGATTTTCAAAATATTTTCTTGGTTTTAAAGTTATTACTTTCCTGGTTTTAATATGTAAATAAAAACAATACATGTTTTGAAAAAAAAATTATGTCTCTAACTTGAACTAGAACATTTGAGAGTCTTTATAAACAGCAGTTAGGGGGGCACCTGGGTGGCTCAGTCCTTTAAGCTGCTGACTTATGAGTTTGGCCAAGTTCATTATCTCAGGGTCCTGAGATGGAGCCCCGAGTCAGGCTCCACAGTCAAAAGGGAGTCTCCTAGGGATTCTTTCCCTTTCTCTCTGCCCCTCTTCCTGCTCACACACCACTCTCTCTCTCTAAAATAAACAAATAAATAAGAAAACAAATAAATAAATCTTTATATATAAACAAACAAACAAGTAAGTAAGTAAATAGCAGTTAGGATTACTTTTTTGGTTTTTGCCCCTTACATTTTGTGGCTTAAATATCATTTAACTGGAACTAGTAAATGTTTATCGTATTTTCCATCATATATTTAGTATACATTACTTCCACTTGTATGTTCATAATTGCCACCCTATAGACTTAAATTCAAATTGAAACTGAAATCCCAGAGGCATAAAATATTTATGAAGAATTTGATCTATTTTCTTGGTTCCTTAAACTTATTGTTAGCTTTAATATGAACAATGTGGACAATATATGTTTCATTGAGGAAACATAAAAAATGATAATATAATGTGTTAGAAAGAAGAAGAAATTGAAGGTAATGTTAAATGAAGGATGGAGTGTGAGTTTCTCTATGTGAAGACATTGTTCCATTAAAAGGAGATGGGTTTCAATAATATCTCTGTTTTAAGAAGGATAGTAATAAAAATAGGCTCATGGTACATGGAAAGACATTTGTTTGACAGAAATCAAAAAACAGAACGTTCAAAGAAAATGAATAAGGGCAAAATGAGATTAATATTGAGCAAAATAAATCTCAAAAAATTATTACTGAAAAGTGTGAACTTTTTACTCCTTAGAAGCCTCCAGAATTGTGAGAAATAAATTTCTGTCTTTTAAGCCACCCAGCCTGTGGTTCTTTGTTATGGCAAGTTGTTGTTACTCTTCTCTGTCACAGTCTAGGAGATAATTGATTAGACAAATTCGTTTCTGAGTGACTTCTATCTGCTGGAAATCATAGGTACTATTATCTTCTGAACGTTTATAGTAGGAACGATTGTGTACAAACATTTCTGTGTACTAAATCATTTCATCTTTAAAATAAACAAATGAGTTAGGTGACACCATTTCCTTATTTTGCAATGGTAAAAATGGGGTACAAAGTGCTTCAGACTAAAACTCAGACAAGACTAGGCACGAGTTCAGGGAATCTTGAATTGATACTTCAACCCGAGTAATGTAACTTTATGGTGTGTGCTTATAATTTCAGGTAACTATCCTGTAATATAATCAGATACTTGGACTAGCTGTACAGTCTTTTTCTCACCCAAACTGGTAAGTTGGGTGTATCAATTTGTATACTTCTATCTATTCCGGTGAGTGAGATATGCTTTTTCTCAATAATTGGGCTATATAAAAACTTTGTAAGCCACGCAGAACCTTGAACCATTATTTTCACATTTTTATCACATAATTCAAACTCATTGAAAAATAGTCATAAGAATGCCAAAAACATTTCACTTTATCAAAGAAGAATATGGATTTTTTTTAAGTAAACAGAAACTGTCAAACTGCTTTCTAAAGTTGGTTGTACCATTTCACATTTTTTATCACTGGTATAGGAGAATGTAAGTTCCTCCACATTCTCACCAACAGTTGTTATTCCCAGGCTTTTAAATGTTAGCCATTTTAATAGGTATGTGGTGGTGCCACATTTTGCTTTTAATTTGCATTTTCTTAATGACTGATGGTTTTCATCATTTTTTATTGAAGTCTAATTGACATACAATATCCTACTATTTTCAGGTTGTTACAGACTGTAAAGAGTAACACACTGTAAAGAGTACATAATAGTGATTAAATAGTTTTATACATAATGAAATGACCTTCATGATCTTCATCTGTCACCATACAACATTATTACAATATTATTGACTATATTCTCCACGCTGTACATTCTATCCTAATGATTTACATATTTTTTCAAGATGTTATTTATTTATTTGTCAGTGAGAGAGAGAGAGCACAAACCACGTAAGTGGCAGGCAGAGGAGAAGCAGTTTCCCCACTGAGCAGGACCCCAACATAGGACTTGATCCCAGGACCCTGAGGTCAGGACTTGAGCAGAAGGCAGACACAACCAACTGAGCCACCCAGGCATCCCCATGACTTACATCCCCATGTACCTCTTAATCCCCTTCATCTGTTTCACCCAGTCCACTCATCCCTGCAAATCCTTCCCCTCGGTGGTAACCGTAGTTTCTTGTATCTATGAGACTGTTGCTGTTTTACTTTGTTGTTGTTTTATGTCATCATCTTTTTTCTTTATTTTTAGAGCAATTTTAGTCTCTTAGAATAATTGAGGGGAAAGTAAAGAGATTTTCCATATACCATCTTCCTTCACACCAGTATAGTCACCTCCATTATCAACATGGCCCACAAGGGTGCTCACAGCTTCTATTTTGAAGTATCTGTTCAAATAATGCAAATTTGATATTGAGGAATAGTTTTTAATTGAGTTTTATGAATATTTTATATGTTATAGATAATGTCTTTATCAGACATAAGATTTGCAAATATTTCCCTATGTCTTTTGTTTTCATTCTCTTAACTTTATCTTTAGAAGAGCAAAATGTTTTAATTTTGATTAAGTCAAATTTATCACTTGGTTCTTTAATAGTGTGCTTTTAGCATTATATTTTACATAGCTTTGTGGGGCCCCTGGGTGGCTCAGTTGGTTAAGCATCTCACTCTTGGTTTCATCTCAGATCATCATCTCAGGGTGGGGGGATCAAGCCCTGTACTCGGCGAGGAGTCTGCTTGAAAGAATCTCTCCCTCTGCCCCTCCCCTCACTTGCATGGGCTCTCATTCTATCAAATAAATAAATAAATATTTATTAAAAATATATGTATATTGAACCATGAGAAATTATGGACTCTGAAAAACAATCTGAGGGTTTTGAAGGGGTGGAAGGGGAGGTTGGGGGAGCCTGGTGGTGGGTATTATGGAGGGCACGTATTGCATAGAGCACTGAGTGTGGTGCATAAACAATGAATTTTGTTACACTGAAAATAAATTATATATATATAAAATATATATTTATATTACAAGGATATATACAAAGATAAATATATATATCTTTGTAATCCCAAGGTAAAAATGTTTTGCTCCTGTAAATTTTGTCCTCTAATAATTCATGTTTTATGTTTAGGTGTAGTATCTATTTGGGTTGCTTTCTTTTTGTTTTTTTTTTTTTTTTTTTAAACACAGTACAAAGAATAAAGAAAATATTTTTTAAGAAAATATTTTAAAAGTAAATAAAAACACAATCTGTCCAGAGACATTTATTAGAAGACCTACCCTTTATGCATGAAAATTGGCTTTTTGCTTTTGTTAAAAATTAGTTGGCCATAAATATCTGTGGGTCTGTTTAGTTATTTATGGACTATTTATTTATTTTTACACCAACATGACACTTTCTTGATTAACTTACCTTTATAAAGTTCAGTACACATAATCCTATGCTATGATTCATCCATTCCACTCTTAGGAATTTATACAAAAGAAATGGAAACATATGTTCACACAAATACTTGCATATTACTATTAATATATACAAATAATATACTATTATTTGTAATAGTCTAAAACTAGAAAGCTGATCAAAAGTTGGAGAGAGAAGCAGAATATTGCATATCTATGCAATGGAATGCTAATCAACAAATAAAAAATGAAGTATGGATAAAAGTTACAATGTGGATGACTCAAATAATTATGCTGTATTAAGGAAACTAAGCAAAGTGGACTACATGCTATCTGTTTCCATTTACATAAAATTCTAGAAAATACACACTAATATATAGTGACAGAAACAAATTGTTGGCTGGAGAGGAGAGGAAGGGGTCTGAAGGGCATGATGAGAAGAATTACAAAGGCTCACAAAGAAACTTTTGAGGTTGATAGTCACGTTCATTTTCTTTATTGTGGTGATGATTTCACTTGTGCATGTTTGATACATACATCAAAATACTTAAAAATTCACATTTAAGGGTGCCTGTGTGGTTCAGTGGGTTAAGCCTCTGCCTTCAGCTCAGCTCATGATCTCAGGGTCCTGGGATCAAGCCTCACATCTGGCTCTCTGCTCAGCAGGGAGCCTGCTTCTCTATCCCCCCCAACCCCCCCCCCCGCCACCTACCTTGCCTACTTGTGACCTCTGTCAAATAAAGAAAGAAAATCTTTTTAAAAAATTTCACATTTAAGTAAGTGCAGTTTATTGTGTGTGAATTATATCTCAATAAAACCTTAAAAATACAGATGAAGAAAGATTATCCTTTATACTTCCTCTAATTGTTCTCACCCATGAGGATTTGTTCAACCACCATAGATAAGTTGAGACATCAGTTGTGGTCTTCAGCTCACAATCCACCTCGTAGCTAGACAGCCATATGTTATGATTTACTGTATCTCTGCTACTGAGTATTTCATTGCTTTGAATTCTTAAATTAACCACTTTTTTCTCTTAGTAACTCAATTTGTCTCAGATACAATTAATATAGAAGAGACTTTTCAAGGGAGTGTCAAATCCTTTCTCTTCCATGTACAAAAAATTCCCAATATCTGAGTTTTTACATAGAAAATTTTCAGGATCTTACTCTCAATCTTCTGCAATTATGTTTCTCCCCCTAATTTTATTTTCAAAATATAGGTGATTGCTTCCTTTCTGAACTAGCTAGGCTCTTTCATGTCACACAGTTCCATATATATTATTTCATTTGCCTATAAATCTGTGCCTTTATTGTTTATAAGTCTTAATCAAGACTTAAAAAAAGTCTTCTTTATGAAGGCTTTTTTAAACCCCCCACTAATGTAAGAGTTCCTTTTCCTGTGGGTTCACTGTATTAAACAACTTCATTGCATTAAATACATCATTTCATCATATTTGTTTAAAGTTGAACTCTAAATTTGAGAGTGGGAGGTAAGATACGCATTTTAATTTTTACATTCTTAGGGCTGAACACAGTTCCTGGCACATGCTTGGGATGTAATGAATTGTGTGATGTGAATAAATGGACAAGATAATTGACCATCAGGTACAGTGTTCTTAATTTGCCCAGAGAGGGATTGCCTCACTTGAATATATTTTCTCTTCTGTAAGCATCAAAAGACAGGTTTCAGAAAGCAGATGGCACATCTATTTATTTGGCAAGATATGCCAATCTTGTTGGTACCACATTTCACTGAGTATTCTCTGCAAAATTTGTGTAATAAATACTTATTGATCTAATGGATTATAGTGAAGAGTTGCATAGAGCAAAATAATAGATCTGGTGTGACTATTGATTTGGTGGGTGGTCTGACTAACCAAGGTGGAACAGGAGGAGATTTATGAATCTGGATATGGATTAGGGGAGAATTTATGCCCCTCACATTTCATAGGCAGGAAGGCACTGCCCATGTAAATTTCACTGGTTTACATAACCATTGAAGAATGAAGTTAATTATGTATAACTAACATTTGAATTAGCTTGGTGGGAAAGATGTTCAATAGATAGAATTATGAAAATCATGGACCATATCCACTTTTAGGGATGGTGCTGCTGTGTTAAATATTCTGCATGTTTCCTGTGTAATTCCTTCCTTTTTCAGCTTCCCTTGATAACTCAGAAATGTTAATGCTTTCTATTTTTAAGTTGTGTATTGGAAGTTGGTAAATGAAAAATCACAGAGGGAATTTTCACTTGTTTATTAAAAGTGTTTCTCCTCCTCCTTTTTGTTCTCTTCCTTTTCCTCATTGCTCCTTCTCCTCCTTCTCATCATTATTAATATTATCAATCCATTACCTTAAAAGTCATGTTCTCTCAAGTTCCCTTCTATGCGTCTATTCTTTCATGTTAAAGACCTAAAGAGGATTAAATGATGCTTTGAATTATATTTCACAATTCACTGCACATTTTAGAACTCTGATTTTGAAATTTTATGATATGCTTGTAGTTTTGTGTATTCTTAGCCAGGTAATATCATTAGCTGTGATTCAAAGAAACAAATACTCAATACAATTTTCTAACGTAAGTTAAATTAAAACTTAAGACATGTTTTAACTAAAACCTTTAACTGAGATATTTCTAAATAATTATATTAAGTAATATGTTCCTTGAAATTTAAATGGCATGATAGGAGTCACATGTACACATTTAAATTATATACACTCATGTATATGTATTCATAGAATTCACAGACAGAGCACAAGTTATTAAAAAATAATTGGTCCTTTAGGATACGGCTGGTTTTAACATTCTTGGAGCATTGCATTATGTGAATTTACATGCAGATGCACTGAAGACAACTCAGCTAGATAATATTAGTCATAGGATATAATTCTGAGATTATATTATTCACTGTTTTCAGATCAATATATATCATTGAGCACAAAATATTTTAAAAAGAAGAAATTTACTATAAAAAATAACTTGAATCCAGTGAGGCGTACAGAGAACTTTCCACCAAGCAGTCCATCTACAGCCCAACATATAGGTCCTATGTCCAAGTCAGGCATGGTCCCCTTGATCATAGGCCTGGCCAAGTGACTAGATTTGAACAATGGGCCATGAATAGTTACTGTCTTCTCATTCTCTGCTAATTGGCAGCCTTCTAGAGGTGGGAGAGCACTTCAGCTAAGTAACATTGTAGAACACCTTTGTTTCTCTGCACCAACTCGCATTGGTTTCATCCTGTGAGAGACATAAAATATTTATTGTGCTAAGGTGCTTCATTCTCACTGTTGTTTTCAGTGTTACTCAAACCTGAATAATTTAATCAGAAAGACAAGGAGGGTGCTTCATCTTTTCCCTTCTATATCTTTAAGCAACAGTGTGAAACCACCTGCTTGCAACAAATAACTTTTATAGAGTTTGTTTATGTTGCTTTCTTTTTGTTGTGATTTGATGTGGGCATTTTATTTTTTTTTAATTATTTTTTTATTTTTTATAAACATATATTTTTATCCCCAGGGGTACAGGTCTGTGAATCACCAGGTTTACACACTTCACAGAACTCACCAAAGCACATACCCTCCCCAGTGTCCAAAATCCCACCCCCTTCTCCCAAACCCCCTCCCCCCAGAAACCCTCAGTTTGTTTTGTGAGATTAAGAGTCACTTATGGCTTGTCTCCCTCCCAATCCCATCTTGTTTCATTGATTCTTCTCCTACCCACTTAAGCCCCCATGTTGCATCACCACTTCCTCATATCAGGGAGATCATATGATAGTTGTCTTTCTCTGCTTGACTTATTTTGCTAAGCATGATACGCTCTAGTTCCATCCATGTTGTCGCAAATGGTAAGATTTCATTTCTTTTGATGGCTGCATAGTATTCCATTGTGTATATATACCACATCTTCTTGATCCATTCATCTGTTGATGGACATCTAGGTTCTTTCCATAGTTTGGCTATTGTGGACATTGCTGCTATAAACATTCGGGTGCATGTGCCCCTTTGGATCACTACGTTTGTATCTTTAGGGTAAATACCCAATAGTGCAATTGCTGGGTCATAGGGCAGTTCTATTTTCAACATTTTGAGGAAACTCCATGCTGTTTTCCAGAGTGGCTGCACCAGCTTGCATTCCCACCAACAGTGTAGGAGGGTTCCCCTTTCTCCGCATCCTTGCCAGCATCTGTCATTTCCTGACTTGTTTATTTTAGCCATTCTGACTGGTGTAAGGTGATATCTCATTGTGGTTTTGATTTGTATTTCCCTGATGCAGAGTGATATGGAGCACTTTTTCATGTGTCTGTTGGCCATCTGGATGTCTTCTTTGCAGAAATGTCTGTTCATATCCTCTGCCCATTTCTTGATTGGATTATTTGTTCTTTGGGTGTTGAGTTTGCTAAGTTCGTTATAGATTCTGGACACTAGTCCTTTATCTGATATGTCGTTTGCAAATATCTTCTCCCATTCTGTCAGTTGTCTTTTGATTTTGTTAACTGTTTCCTTTGCTGTGCAAAAGCTTTTGATCTTAACAGCAAGGCAGAAGAAAGAGAAATTAAGGAGTCAATCCCATTTACAATTGCACTCAAAACCATAAGATACCTAGGAATAAACCTAACCAAAGAGGCACAGAATCTATACTCAGAAAACTATAAAGTACTCATGAAAGAAATTGAGGAAGACACAAAGAAATGGAAAAATGTTCCATGCTCCTGGATTGGAAGAATAAATATTGTGAAAATGTCTATGCTACCTAAAGCAATCTACACATTTAATGCAATTCCTATCAAAGTACCATCCATCTTTTTCAAAGAAATGGAACAAATAATTCTAAAATTTATATGGAACCAGAAAAGACCTCGCATAGCCAAAGGGATATTGAAAAAGAAAGCCAACGTTGGTGGCATCACAATTCCGGACTTCAAGCTCTATTACAAAGCTGTCATCATCAAGACAGCATGGTACTGGCACAAAAACAGACACATAGATCAATGGAACAGAATAGAGAGCCCAGAAATAGACCCTCAACTCTACAGTCAACTAATCTTCGACAAAGCAGGAAAGAATGTCCAATGGAAAAAAGACAGCCTCTTCAATAAATGGTGCTGGGAAAATTGGACAGCCACATGCAGAAAAATGAAATTGGACCATTTCCTTACACCACACACAAAAATAGACTCAAAATGGATGAAGGACCTCAATGTGCAAAAGGAATCCATCAAAATCCTTGAGAAGAACACAGGCAGCAACCTCTTCGACCTCAACCGCAGCAACATCTTCCTAGGAACAACGCCAAAGGCAAGGGAAGCAAGGGCAAAAATGAACTATTGGGATTTCATCAAGATTTTATTTTATTTTTATTTATTTTTTTAAAATATTTTATATATTTATTTGACAGAGAGATCACAAGGAGGCAGAGAGGCAGGCAGAGAGAGAGAGAGTGGAGGAAGCAGGCTCCTGGCTGAGCAGAGAGCCCGATGTGGGGCTCAATCCCAGGACCCTGAGACCATGACCCAAGCTGAAGGCAGAGGCTTTAACCCACTGAGCCACCCAGGTGGCCCATGATTTGGGCATTTTAGAATGAAAATTTAGATATACACATGTACACAGGCACCCAGATTATGAGCTCAGGTATGTGGACAGGCGCTTTCTTCAAAACAAAACAGAGGTGAATAAAATCCAGGGAAAATATGACCACTGGTTTAATCATTCATTATCATGAAATCACTCTCCTTGTCACCTGCATGTTAAATGGGTAGGTAAGGGTTGGCACTGAATATATGAAAAATAAAGTAGTGGAATAGGTTATTATAGGTTATAGAATGTTTTAGCCCCCTTGTAATCTTATTAAATGTTTGTTAATCTAGAAAAATACAACAATTAGTAGGTTGTCACTTTTCTGGGCAAGTTGGAATAATAAAGTCATATATTCATAGCCTGAAGACCAAATCAATTTCACATGAGTTTGGTTTGAGGTGGACAGTTGTAAGCCAAGCAATATTTTTAAGTAAAGAAACAAAAGTATTGCCCCACATTTTAAAAATATACATACCTAATTTTCTGTTAAGAAAACATTTAAGTGTAAAGCACCTACATCCATTTCAAAGGACATAAACTCTTCATTACAATGTTCTTCAAAATTTACTTTTCATTCTTATACCCAGCTAGTTTTATGTTTTTCTTCTGCTGGGCAAATGAATATTTTTATCTGCTGATACAGAAAATAAGTAATGTGTGCTATTAGTAATTTACATAATTCATTGTGACAATTAGCAATAGTAGCACAATTCAGTATTTAATATTGGGTCCTCTAAGTCCAAGGAACTGTATTAGATACTACAGATGTGGTTTAAACTTACAACTTATTTTGAGATTATACCTTTCTGTTAAATTGACTCAACAATATAAAGGAGGTGGAGAAAGATGAAAAGACTGAACATTTTAATTAAAAAATGAGAACCAAAGACTCAGAGATCTGTTTCAGACCATAAATCCGGATAATTAAGTCTTTGGCTAGATGAATGTTTAATAACTTAATCCAGTATCTATGCATATTTAGGTATACTTTTTTGATGACTTTAAGTTCATCAAACAGTATCTTAAGTCTTCAAATTGTGTAGTTTTAACATTAAAACCAATAGAAATATAAATATAAACATTTCTTATATTCTAGAAATAGACTAAAGTCCCTCTGCTTATGATAAATAAGAATGAAAATGTTAATAGCTGGTATTGTTCATTGCCTCAATCAATTCCTCATTCACTCAAATATCTCTGCTTATTCTTTCTGTGAAGGCACTATCCTAGGAATATGGGTATTATCAGTGACCAAAAGGGAAAATACTACATGTATGTCATGGACCCATACATATTCTTCTGTGCAGGAAGAAATCACAGAATACATATAATGAATAAATAATATAGTATGTTAAATATAATAAATATTTTGGAAAACTTGAGGAGGGTTAATTGAATCAGGAATGCTGGGATGAGGAGTTAAGATGAGAAGCAGGTTGTCATTTCTTTTTAAATAGGAAGGAAAAGGTACATTTCATTAAAAGGTCACATTTAAGCAAGCATTTGAAGGAAGCCAGGATGAGAGCCCAGTGAATATCCAGAGGAATATTCTTGACAAAGCGAACAGCCCAAGAAAACGGCCTCAGAAAGGATGACTCTTGGATTCTTCAAGGTTATTAAGGTGGCCCAGGTGGCTGGTTGAAGTAATCAGGAGGAAAGAAGTAGGAATTGAAATTTGAGAGGTAACACAAGGCCAATCAAATAGTATCTGTAGCCTATTACAGTGATATTGCTGCTTGTTTGTGTAAGATAGGAAATCACTGGAGGGGGTGGGGCATTGTGTATAGACAGAAAAATGACATTAACTGGCTTACAGTTTCGAAGTTTCACTCTAAACACTCAAGAATTTAGGGAATAAAGGAAAGAAGAAGGAGACTCCTGAGATATTCAAGGATAGCCTTCTACTGACTTAGAACAAATGATGAAGAGTTAGAGTTAGATTAGAGGCTAGGTGTATTTTCATGGTAGTGACAATAGCATTTGCTGTTATATTTATAATGCTTATGAAAGAGAGAAAGCGAGGATGACTCCAAGGTTTTATACTTAAATGAGAATAAGAATGGAGTTGCCATTAAGTGAAGGAGAAAACTTCAGGTGAATGGACATGAGGTATGTTCAAGGAAGAAAGACCTGAAATTGGGTTGTGGACATTGATGAATATCTGTTAGGCGTGGATATGAATTGCTTTGATGGATTGGAAATTCCAAACAGTTGTCTGGTCTGGGAGAAAAGTTTGACAATTATTGGTACACAGATGTCATTTAAAGACAAAATTTGGTAAGAGTATAAAAGGAAACTATTTAGATAGGCAAGAGAAGAGGAACAAAACTGAGAACTGGAATAGTCCAACCTTATCAGATGAAGAATCCACAGTTATTAAGAAGAAGGCATGATTTTCCAGGTAGGCATTGAAGTAGTTTTTTGTGGCTGCCATAACAAATTACTATAAACTTGAAGGTATGAAACAGTAGAAATTTGTTCTCTCACAGTCATGGAAATCAGAAGTTCAACATGAGTTTTATTGAGCCATATTTCTTCCAGAGACTCTGGAGGGAATCCTACCTTGCTTTCTATAGCTTTCCCTAGGGTTCCTCTACTTTTCTGCACAACACTCTAATCACTGCTTCCATCCTCATGTCACCTTTCCTGTATGTACTGAATACATCTTTGCACCTCTATTTATAGGATAATTGTGATTGAATTTGTAGCCTATTTAAAAAATCCAGAATATTCCCATATTTAGATACTTGACCTGATCACCCTACAAAGACTTTTTTTTTTTTTTTTTTCCTTACAGGTTAGCCTTTATAGGCTTCAGGGATTAAGAATTGTTATTTTGGGGTAGCTGTTATTCAGCATAAAAATACAAGTGTGCTGGTCAGTTGCAACAGAAAACCTTAAAGAGAAAATCACTCATTAAATTTAGCAATATTGAGATTATGTGTTCTTGAAGAGAGCAGGTAAAGTGTAGTCATGTGAGTAAAGTCCTGAATGAGGTGGAATTAAGAAAGAAAGGGAGAATAGGAATCAAACACAATGTTTTCAAAGAATTCTGCTACAAAAGGGAATGGAACAATCAGATATAAACTGAAGGGTAAATTTAGACCAAGTTTTGTCTTGTTTTTTGCTTTTTGTTTTTTGTTACTTTTTAGGATTAAGGAAATGTGATGGAAGTAGAGAATGAGGATTGATGATGTTTTAAAGGGAGATGCAAATATCACTGTTGATGTTGTTTATTAGGTGAATTCCCCAGAAACACACCTTAACATAAGAATGAGTTCAAGTAGTATATTTGAGTAATGGGGAGAGACAAGGACGGGAAGGAAGCCAGTAAGTGTGTGTTATGCTAAGATGAGCGCTTGGTGTTCAGTTCCACGGAGATTTTGGGATACCATGTGGAACACAACTCAGGGTTTTATCTGTCATGGAGCAAGAGAGTTAAAGTACTTTACTCACTAACTCTTGTCTGTCATGGGATGAGGGCTGCTCTGAGGAGTCTTCACTCCAGAACACTTCTGACCCAGCCTGTGCTTAGTGTAAGCATATCCCTACAGATGAAGTCCTCTTGGAGAGAGTCATAGGTGTTGCAATAGGAATTCTTCACGTATGTGAGCAAAACTGGGCTATAGACAATAAGAACTGCTATAAAAGGGGAGGTATGTGGGATTAAATCTCAAAGATCATTGTAGTTCATTTGCATATTTTGTTTAAAAGCTTTCACATTGCCTACTGGGTATCTATCTATATGAGTCTATATGCAAATATTTAAATTGAGTGCAAAGGAGAAATTAAATAAATTAAATAAATTAGTACACTGAAGCCTAGATGAAGATATTCGTACAATTCCAGCATCTATGACCTTTCAAATAAATGTTAATGTTAATGATGGCAGTTACAAAAATTGTTCCAAAACCTAAAATTTATATGGTGGAAGTGACCATTGCATGACTTGTATTACTATAAATATGGAAAGCAGAATCTTTGCTTCATTGAAACAGCAAAAATATTTTTTGAATGTATGCCAAAGAAACATTTTAACCCTAGAGACATGGTTCTTAATTTTTTAATATTTGCCTTGATGATTTAACCTTTGCTGGAAAAGAAATGTTTAGTTTCTGTTCAAGCTATTTGAACAACAGCATTATGGCCCTTAGATAAATTTAGCATATAATGAGCACAGGAAGATGGACAGATTTTTATTACCATCTGTCTTTGGGAATTACAATGGAATTAAATATTGTTTGTTTTCTCCAATAAACTTACTGAAAAAGAATGTCAGGAATTATCTCTGGCAAAATGAAATGTGTATATTAGCTGCTTTCCATTTCTGTTGTGTTTTTGTTTGTTTTATATGCTGACAATTTCCTTGAAATTGATTGATTATTAAAGAAATAAGTATATTGTGGTTTTATAAATCTACTGAAAATCTACTACATCCTTCTAGACTCTAATAGATTTAAAAATGGCAGACTGATTCTATTCACAATACTAAGATACTCAAACAGTAACTAAGCTTTGCCTTTCATATTTTCAGATAAGTTAATATGTATCTTTGTGACCTTGAGAACATCTTTTTTTTTTTTTAATATTTTATTTATTTATTTGACAGAGATCACAAGTAGGCAGAGCAACAGGCAGAGAGAGGGAGAAGCAGACTCTCTGCTGAGCAGAGAGCCCGATGCGGGGCTTGATCCCAGGACCCTGGGATCATGACCCGAGCCGAAGGCAGAGGCCTTAACCCACTGAGCCAACCAGGTGCCCCTGAGAACATCTTTTAAAACACTATGGTCAGTATCTCTAATGTCAGAAAGTACACATCCACTCATAACATCCTTCCTCTCTTCCTTTTGGAATTTAGACCAATCATCATCAAAATCACAATATTTCTGTTTGGTTTTAGCTTCTTGCTGTAACAAAAAGTTGATTAAGCCCTGAGAACATTACTTTATCTGCAGATCTCTTAGGTTCTGTATTAGTTTCAGTAATAAACTGTCAGAAATTACATAGCTTAAAACAATAGAACATTTTTTGAAATTCTGGAAGTGAAAAGTTGGAAATCACAATGTAGGCAGAGCCACACTCCCTCTGACTGCTGTACAGAAGAATACTTCCAGCCTCTTGTAAGCTTCTGGTGGTTGGTAACAATCATGGCATCCCTTGGTTTATAGCACATCATTCCAATCTCTACCTCTATCATCATGTGGACCTCTCCCTATGTGTCTATATGTATATGACTCATTTTATAAGGACACCAGTCATACTAGCTTAAGGCTCACCTTAGTGACTTTGTCTTAACACAATTACACCTACAAAGGCTCTATTTCCAAATAAGGTCACCTTCCCGGGTACTGCGGGGTCAGGATTTCACCTATCATGTTGGAAAATACAATTCAACCCACAACAGTCACTGACTACTTTTTATAGGTTTAATTTAATGAGGACTAGTATAGAGTAATATAGTTTTTTTGTTTGTTGGCCACAGCTCTAATAACACTGGATTGGGAAATGTTCTCTTTCTGAAAGTCACTTTTAAAACATTTTGCATTCAACATCCATAAAAACATATGGCCTTGAATCTTGTGTTTTCTCATTATGGCAACTAAGGCCCTTTCATTTCCTGATGATTTTAATTCACTCTAAATATTTAAATCTATGTTAATCAAATCTTTGTGTTTTCCATTCTATCTGTGGAAGGTCTCTTCCCAGTCTGGACACTTGATGCCTTGAAGATATCTCTCCCTATGATCTTTTCGTCCATCCTCTGGGGCCAATTACTCCATGGTTATACCTAAAACCTGTGTCTTAATCATTGACGGCATGCTACCCATAATCAAAACTCCATGCATGGCACTTGCTGGCTATTGTGTCCTATATTTTAAGCATATATTCTCCAGTTTTCTCTCTCTAAAGAGTTCCTTCTACTTTTCATTTTGTGACTATCTGAGCTTCATTAATTCTATCAGCTGTACATTATCTTCAGTTTGATGTGTTCACTTCACTTTTTTAAAAGCTGAAATTCCACAGTCAGTAATTTTTACGATTGACTCTCATTCTCTTCAGCTCAATTTCTTTGTCTACTTTGTGTGCTCATATGACAAAGTAGTCCCAGTTAAATACAAATTTCTGCCTAATAAACATCCAAATCTCTGTAGTAGAACTTGGCTGAAATACATTATGTAATGGAAACCATGTTTTTTTTATGTTTTTAGATTTCTTAAAATTACTAAATATTTAAATTTCCATAATTTTCCTGAATGTCTCCTATACCTTTTTTTCAAACTTTTTAAAAATTGAAATGTGTATATTCGTTTTAGCTTTCTAGCATAGGGATCCAGTATTTTATACATTATGAAGTGATCTGTTGGTTTTAATTATAAAACTGTACCCTTAATGTAATTTGCAACCTTAAGTGTGCTCTTACTGCTGTCCCCAGATCTTATTTTTTGTATTCATTACTCACTCTACCTCTCTCTTTGGGGACTATTTCATAACCCTCCACATTCTTCTTGACATTAAATTCTACCTCTTCATCCATCTCATTGGAATTGATTGATTATACTGCTTCCTATTTCACAAGGAAAATGAAGCAGAAGAAGAGGGCTTGATCAGAATTCTATCATCTTACCTATGGAGATATTTGCATGCACAACCACATAATATGGGCTCTTACCAAAATAAGGAAGATACACATTTCTATCATTCTGAGTTCTGTTTGTACATTTGTTTTACTTGGTCAACTCCTATTTCATCTTGTTCCTGATTTTAGAACTGAAATAATTTAGAGAGAGGACTGACAAAGTCTTTGTGTATATGTATATGTTTGTATGTGTTTGTATGTTGTGTGTGTGTATGAGTGAGTGTTTTCTCAGAAGGGGTGTTCTAGTTTTCAGCAGATTCAAATCTTTAACCTGCATCAATGTCATAAAAGATTGTAGAATTCTTTGTATAATTTGTTGGATAAAATCTACACCGATCAAAGGAAATTAAAGATTCTTAACTGTGAAATTATCTACATTTGAAATCTGCATTGGATGTTGTATGTCGCAATATTTTGCCTCTTATTTTCTCTCCTTTTTATGTGCTATATTTTCCTCCTCCTGCGAATAAATTTCAATTAACTAATCCAGAATATTTTTTTATTTTGTATAAGGACACACTTTAATTATTATACAGAGGATGGCTGGTAAAAATTAGAAGAAAATAACACATTTTATAAGTGAAAATATTTGTTTGTATTTGTTATTTTGACACATAACATATACACATTCAAAAAAATCTACCTTAGTGGACTGGAAGTTCCATAAGGAAAAAAATTGTGTGTTTATCTTTGCATACCTCACCTAACTTAGCAAAATGTCTGGATCCATTGGTTAAAGGCTTTTCAATCCATGATTTACCAAAGAAAGGAAATATAGCCATTGTTTACTGAAGATTTAAACTCAACTGTGAATGATTTCCTTATGATTTTTCACGCATTCCTAAAACTCTGGGATTCTATAAGATCATAGCACCATATTTCATCAAGATGCCTTTTTATGTAGTTTACTGTTGATTTCTTAGATGAAACATGTGGTTAATGGGAATAATGGAAAATACAGCTGTCTTCTCTGTAAGCACATAAAATACAGTGAAAGTAAAAGATCTTCAGAAACATGTTATTCAGAACTAACTCAACGTGGGATTGTTCTATTCTAACATTACATGTGATTAATGGGTGGTATAATTCTCATGTGCATTGTCACATTAAAGAGTTCCATCAATCCAAAATTTTATTGTTAATGGCAATGGGCACTGTGTGTAATAGCTGACACATTAGCACAGAAATGCTTCTTTTTTTGTCACAAATGTATTGTTGAAGCTGTTTAATACTTGTTTGCTTACCCATAATGGTACAAAATGCATCTATAATTACTGTCATGGGGCTGAGACTATACCATCTGGTATGAAATGGAAATGTTTGTATCTAGGCTTACTAGAGCAGAATATATATTCTGAGCCATTATTGTAAAGCCATTCATTCTATCTAATAACTTCTTCACTATATGAGCACAGACTAATGACTATAAACACAGTTGGGGCTGAAAAAGTTTAAGAAAATATTATGTTCTATAGAATGTGCTTGATCTCTCAGGAAAAAAAAAATAAAGTTTATCTTCAGCACCATTTTTGATGCTACTTGATGTCCAAAAACACATTTGTCCCCTTGTGAATATTGGAACATCCTAAGGTTAAATAAGACATAATTTTTCAACCTGAGTATTGCTTATGGATTCCTTGTTTTTATTTCAATAATTATATTATCTTGGGTTTACACTATTTCTATTTCCTCTTAGTAAAAAAATATTGAAAGCCTTTCGCCTCTTCCGTGTATTTCCTGTCTATAGAACATCTTATTATGGTGAAAAGGAGTCATATTTTTTTTTAAAAAAAAAAGCACACCAGAACAAGACATCCAAAACCTATACAAAGAAAATCATAAGATTACCTTATCCAGAGATGTATGTGACATAAAAGAGATGTGAACAAATAGAAAACCAGTTTATTTTCTTGAATAGAAATGCTCAAGAGATATTAGTTCTCCCTGAGGTAATTTATGCTTTAATGTTACCCATTAAAATAACCAGTTATTATTCTGGAGATAGATAAATTGATTATAAAACTTATTTGGAAGAACAAGCAAAAAAAAAAGTAAACAGAAAAATACTGGGAAAAAAAGAGTTAAGAGAGAATAAGTAGTCCTGCCAGATATTAAAATATATTTTATGTGTATATAATTATAATTACAATGGTGTGTTATTGGCAAATGAGAAGAATGATCAGTTGATGACAGAATAGAAAATTCAGAAAATAAATTTCCCCATTTGTGTGTCTATGTGGCCACAGTGGTTACATTTCAGATCAGTAGAGGTATTGATAGACTTAAATAATTGATGTGGAGATAGCGGATTAGCCATAAACAATAAAAACAACAACAACAACAACAAAACCCTAAACCCATTCTTGTGTATGGATGAATTTCAAATGGGGCAGAGTTCAATTCAAAAACCAAACCAAAACAAAACAAAACAAAAACATAAAAGAACTGGAACAAAATATGAATAAATTCCACTTGGCTCTTCTGCTTGGCAGGTTTTCTTTCCTGGGCTGGCGTTCATTGATCTCAGTTTGGCTTCATCACATGTCCGCAGTCAGATGTTGAGTTAAGTGGGGGAAGGGCTGGCTTCAGATGGCCTTATCCCTAACTCTGGAAGTCAGCTGGGGTGGTATGTCTCTGAGCATCAAGCCAGCTAGTCCAAACTAGGCTGAGTCTTGATGCAGGAAGGCAGTAACTCCCAAAGTGCAAGCATTTTGCAGCCTCTGTTTGCACCTGTCATTCTTACCATTGCTTCATTGGCTATTACATTGCAGGTCCCTGAGTCAACCCAGCTCGAAGGGGTGAAAAACAGACTTCATTTTTTTTTTTTTTTTTTTTTGAGAGGAGTGAAAGCTTGTGATCAGTTTTATAGTCTACTATACCTGAAAGTGAAGAAAAAACCATCCTATGCATCAAATCCAGAACTACTAAGGGAAAAAGGAGTCATAAATTTGATAAATTAACATTTTTTTTTAGTTCATGTTAAAATAAATCATAAGCAGAGTAATGAGAAATCTAACTGGGAAAAGACACATTTGTCACATATCACAGACAAGAAGTTGTATTTCTATCGTAGAAATACCTTCTAAAAATAGACATATAAATACCACCAATCCAACGGGGGGGACATTAAATAATGTGAAATATAGAAATAAAAAGTTTGCAGAAAAAAGAAATACAATACAAATGGTTCTTTACAGTATCTAATTATGCTCAGCCTTTTAAGAAAAACAAAAATGAAATTATATTGAAATATCAATTCTCACCTGTTGGTTGGCCAAAATTTAAAAGCTTAAACTCAGTTTCTGTTGGTGAGGTAGTGAGAAAATAGTTCTTATATGAAATATTGGGAATTGCAATGTTTCATATCCAAGGAAGAGACTTGAGTAAAATTACCGGCATAGCTTATGTTCCATTTGACACAACATCTCACTTTAAGGAATTTATCATAAAGTGTCAAATATATGAAAAGAAAAATGAACAAAGCTCTTCATTGCTGAACTGTTTTTCATAGAAAAATGGGAAACAACCCAAATGCTTATCCAATTGATTGAATAAACATCCACACAAAGTGAATTCTGTAGCCATGCAAAGTAATGAGAAATATTTTTTATACCCTTCTATTAGACATTAAAAAAAACTAAGCTATATTTAAACATTAGTGACAGTTAGGGGCCACTGGGTGGCCCAGTCAGTTAAATGTCAATTCTTGGTTTTGGCTTGGGTCATGATCTCAGGGTCTTGAAATTGAGCCCATGTTGGGTTCCATACTCAGTACAGAGTTTGCTTGAGACTCTCCTTCTCCCTCTGCCCCTTCCCCACTCTCTCATTCTTTCTAAAATAAATAATTATGTATATCAATTGTTTATATTAATTATTAATGATGGTTATGCAATTAGAAATTGTAATGCAGGATATTCTAAATTATTAAGACATATTAATACTTATTTTTAATTTTTAGGGGTAATAATGATAGCCTGGCTATTTTTATATTGTCCATAAATTTAAAGACACATAATGCAGTATTTAAAATTCAGATAATGAATGTGGGATTTGTTTTAATAAAAAATGATGGAAGAATGTGAATGAAGATGTTGATAATTGGCTGTAATTAGTAATTTTTGAAAATAGTGAATGGATAAGTGGATAATTTTGTGTATGTATAATTGTATGTATAATTTTATATAACATAATGTTAAAACAAATAAACAAAAGAATCATATTTACTTTCAAATATCTTGGAGAAGCAAATATTATGTGTATCACTATACCAAAATGACTCAACCAATATTTCAAATAAATGTCCCACGAAAGATTTGCTAGAAATTTTATCTTGGGAATTTTGTTAGATTTTTTAAAACAAGCTAGAAGTCTGGAAAGTTTTGCACTTGTGACCATTCATGGAAGCTTAATGTAAGCCTCTTCTATTTACTCCTGGACCCTAAACATTAAAAATAAATAATAATAATAATAATAATAATAGTGGAGTAATTTAGAGAATACTGTCAACAGGACCATTTGCCTTAATTTAAAATTTTATGTTGTGTATTTTCAAACAAAATTGGATAAAATAGATAATTACATTTCAGAGTTATATCAGATATTTTGAAAGCTTTAATAGTATCTCTTGAATAATTCAGAATTTATTTTTATAATTCCACAAAAAAAGTATGGTTATGTTAAGAGCATTCACTGCTGGAGAAATAAAAGAGGAAGTGTTTATTAATGTTGCTTAGAACATAGAGGCATAAGCCTTTTCTTAAAGGTCAGTGGGCCCCAGGTAAAGGGTTGGAGAGTTGTCAGTTTCTCAAAGGAAGAAAGCGATTGAGGGCTCTAAGAAAAAATAGCAGTCTTGCTACAGTGCCAAAACCTGACAAAGATTGGCAAAGAGGTAGAAACCACGGATCAATAACAGTATCATTTATAAATATACATATGAGTACCCTACATAACGTGAAAATATAGAGGTTCATGTTTTAAGAAGGATTAAATATGAGGAAATAGTTAAACATGTTTTATAATAATAATGGATTTGAAGATTAAAAGCATGAATTTCCTGAATAAACATCTAGTAATTATTTGACAAAAATCAGAATACATCTTAATTAAAAAATAAAGTCCTTAAGTAAACTAGAATTAGCAAATAATTTTTTGCATTATATGTATGTGTGTGTGTGCGCAGAGATATATATGCATAAGTTTATATGTATGTACAAGTGTGCATATATGTATACATGTAGGTGTGTGTATATGAATGCCTAAATATATATATGCATGTATATGCAATCTAAATTACACATCAGGTAGGTGTGTATATGTTTATATCCACACAATACAGACACATACATATACTTTTTACATATATAAATGCAGACATCTGTGTGTCCCTTTCTATGTATGTCTGTATTAGTCCTTAAGCCAGGATCATATTTAATTTGGTTTAATTTTAGGCAGTCCCATTAACATCAGGAACAAAAGAATAACCAACATGTTTCTATATTTAATATTGGAGATAATGGCCTACAGACTTTTATCAAGTAGAATGGTATGATGTGTATAAAAGTGGACAAAGGTTTTATGACTATCATATCTAAGCACTTGTCAATATCAAATTTTAAATATTATTTTATTTATCTACTCTAAGAGGATCAGTTAAAAATTGTGACTACAAATAAATTCAGTAAATTACTGGAGTATAAAATTATTATGCAGACATCATTAACTCGCCTATATAAACTTAATTTGAAAACATAATGGAGGAAAACACTGAAAGCTACAACATCTAGACATAAGTTATATCTAGACATAAACTTAAAAAGAAATGTTCTAGATTAAATAAGAATTCACTTGGGAGGTGGTCAGGGATGGGCTAAATGAGGTGGATATTAAGGAGTGCACTGGGTGTTGTGTGTAAATGATGAATCACTAAACCCTACTCCTGAAATGGATATTATACTATGTGTTAACTTACCAGAATTTAAACAAAAAATCTGAAACAAACAAAAAGAATTAACTTCAGTACACCTCTGAAAAACAGAAAATTACATTTGAACATAGGAAAAGCTACTTAATAATTTTCAAGAGAAAGAATAAGCATCACAAAAATATCATGTAGGTCTTTTATTAATATATTCAGATGTAATCTAATACATTTCTGAAATTAGACAATTTTAAAATTCATAAAACAAATAAAATTTGTTTATTTAAAAATAAACAAAAATACTATAAAAATCCTCTGAAATCGTACAGCAAAGGCAGTGCGATGTCCTCATCCAATTTAGTATTTCATGGTACAAACAAATGAATAGATGGCATTTTAACAAAATATAAATTCCTAAAACAGACACAAAGACTTATAGTAAATTTAACATAAATTACTTATAGTAATTTAGCATATAATAAGTTAGAATTTCAAATCAGTGGTATTTCAAATCAGATGTACTTTTAAATCTGGTTGCAGTAAAACAAATGTATTAGAAAATAAAACCATAAAATCTAATGCTATGTGAATTGTTAAATAAGTTGGAGTGGCTCTGGTATTACTAAACATTACTAAAAAAACAGAAATAACAAAATATTCATATATCTGACTGCAGAAAATTATATATTTCCCTTTAAAATAAAGACAGCATTCAGAAACAAATATATTAGGAAAAATAATTTAAAGCATGTTATCACAGATAAAGGGTTAATTTTTCAGATACAGATGGCTCTTAGACATCAGTAAGAGAAGAGCACACATCCTTTTAGTAAAAGTCAAATAAAGGAGATAGACAAATCTTAAAAATATATAAATGGTAATAAAACATACGTGAAGGTACTCAGTCTCACTCATAATACAACAAATATAAATTAAAACTACAAGTAGAGACCATTTTTCACCTATGTGATTAGCAGACATCTAAACATTGACAGTATATTCTATTTGCGAAGTCGTGGAAAATAACTCTTGAACATGGCTTTTGGGAATGCAAAATGACATAAATCTCAATGTGGGGAATTTGTCATTCATTGTAATTACAATTAAATTAAATTTTCCCTTTGATTCTGCAAGTTTCTTCTGCAAGTTATCCTGTGTTTGTACATCATATTTGTAATAGCTTTCTTTCCAGTAAGAAACAAAAAAAGGGGGAAAAACACAAAATACTTAACTAGAAAAGACAAGCAAACCATGAAAACAGACTTTTAGCCATAGAGAACACACTGAGGGTTTGCTGGAGGGGAGGTGGGCAGGGACATGAGTTAAATGGGTGGTGGGTATTAAGGAGGGCGCTTGTGATGAGCACTGGGTGTTGCATGTAAATGATGAATCACTAAATTCTACTCCTGAAACCAGTATTATGCTACATATTAAGTAGCCGGAATTTAAATAAAAACTTAAGACAATACTTATCTTTGGGGATCTTATAAAATAATTTATGCTATAATCACTTACTGGAATATTCAATAGCAACACAAGAACAATGAGAAAGATGTCTCTACTTAGAAATATTTCCAGGATATATTGCGAAGTGGAGAAATATGATGTTGAACAGCACACATAATACAGTGCCTATTGTGAAAGAAAGAGGAGAATACAATTTTTTCTCATCTGTATAAAGAAACATTAGAAAAAATTCCTGAAACTTAAAAACTTATTCCCTTCAGGGATTAGAAAGTAGGTATGGGATTAATGAAAAAGTCGATAGGGGAAAGAGTTTATCCCAAATATGGGATGACGTGAAAGAACCAAGATGCCCTTCAATGGACGAATGGATGAGGAAGATGTGGTCCACATACACGATGGAGTATGATGCCTTCATCAGAAAGGATGAATACCCAACTTTTGTAGCAACATGGACAGGACTGGAAGAGATTATGCTGGGTGAAATAAGTCAAGCAGAGAGAGTCAATTATCATATGGTTTCACTTACTTGTGGAGCATAACAAATGGAGGACATGGGGAGTTAAGAGAGGAGAAGGGAGTTGAGAGAAACTGGAAGGGGAGGTAAACCATAAGAGACTATGGACTCTGAAAAACAATCTGAGGGTTTTAAAGGGGTCGGGGATGGGGAGGTAGGGGGAACCAGGTGGTGGGTATTAAGGAGGGCACGGATTGCATGGAGCACTGGGTGTGGTGCAAAAACAATGAATACTGTTATACTGAAAATAAATTTTAAAAAATTTCTTTTTAATTGCATAGTTTGGGAACACCTGGGTGGCTCAGTCATTAAGTGGCTGCCTTTGGCTCAGGTCATGATCCCCGGTTCCTGGGATGGAGCCCTGCCTCCAGCTCCCTGTTCCTCAAGAAGCCTGCTTCTCCCTCTCCCACTCCCCTTGCTTGTGTTCCCTCTCTCACTGTGTCTCTCTCTGTCAAATAAATAAATACAATCTTAAAAAAACAAAAAAGGTGCATAGTTTGAAAAAAGCCCCTGAGGAATCTAGTAATTATTGAACATTGGGAAAGGGTAACTGTGGATATAATTAGTTAGCCTGTTGCCTGTGTAGTGATAGAAATTGCTCTTCTGCCAATTGTAAATAGTTCTGTTCTGAGCATAGCCTTACTCTAAAGGAGTAATTTTGCAGTGCCTTATTGGAACCAGCCATCACAAGGCTCAGCACATTTCTTAGGCCATCAATTATTGATGTACCAAAACCAGAGATGACTTCTAATTTGCTCTCATGAACAATTGTGCATGGTGATTTTTATAATTACTTTATCATTTGGAGGCATATTTTACATAACACTATGAAAATGACAATGCTGCTGGCTTTCACAGGCAACGGATGCCAAAGATGACAAGGCCTAGTGATTCAAATTGATAGGATGCTTGTTTTTACTTCATTTTGATAAATTCTGAATGTCATTTGTTCTTTAGGTCGGTACTTCATCTTTAGAGTCAGCTTTGTACGTCCTGGAATCTGTCCTTAATGTGTGCCTGTCGATCATGTGAGTGAAGTCAATATTTCTAGACTGTTTTACAACTAACCCAAACCATTTCCTGCTACAGGCACAGCCACTAGTGCACAAGAGGAAGTACGATAGAAACAGCTGGTCTAGAATCTGTAGAGATTTTCTAATTCTACTGGGTGTTCTATATCACAAAATAAGTAGTAAGCAAAGTCTCAGTGCCAAGCCGAGTAAAAGATGATTTAAGAAACATTGTTATAATCTCCAGGATTATAATAGTTGATCTCAGGACTTGACATAGTGGTTGGAAACCTCTCCCAATCCAGTAGATAGCCATGCACATATGTATGACAAGTGTGTAACATGGACGAAAATGTTTGAAAAAAGACAATCTTCCTTCTGTACTATTCTTTTTGGAATCTCTGAGCCATTAAAATTCCCATTTTCTCTTGGTTTTATGAGTACTTCAGCACCAACCCTTGAAAAATCCAGATTCCTAGGAATCCTTTTTAAACGTATTATAGCTCAGGGGCACCTGGGTGGCTCAGTGGGTTAAAGCCTCTGCCTTCCACCCAGGTTATGATCTCAAGGTCCTGGGATCAAGCTCCACATCGGGCTCTCTGCTCAGGCGAGAGCCTGCTTCCTCCTCTCTCTCTCTGTCTCTCTCTGCCTGCCTCTCTGTCTACTTGGGATCTGTTGGTCAAATAAATAAATAAAAATCTTTAAAAAAAAAACCTATTATAACTCAATTAGCAGCAAAGTAAAAGAAAAAGTTCTAATCATTCAAAACCTACAACCTAGTACTGTTGCAAAGTTCTCTTTCTTTCTGAAGATATTTATATGCTAATATTAAGTATGTTGTCAATAAAATTACTATAATTTAATAAACCTGCTGTCATTGAGTCTACATTCTCACTGCTCTAGAGTAGGTCAAAATTATAACTTATACTTTAAAAAATTATTCAGTTCTGTAATTATTTTCCTCTATGTATTTTCTAAATTTCTGTATAAATCCTCATTACTTTTCCATGATTAGCTAGAAATCTATCTTAGTTTTAGTTTTTTAGTCTTAGTTTTAGTTTTAGTTTTCATGTAATCTAGATTTCTAGCTCTCAACTATCACACTCTTTCCTAACTCATTAAGTTCTTCATTTATATTTACCACTATGTCATTCTTATTTCCGTCCATATACTTGTGTTCTTTGTTTTCAATAATTGGAGTTGCATACTAAACCAGATGATTTTTTTTTAAAGATTTTATTTATTTATTTGACAGAGAACACAAGCAGGCAGAGAGGCAGGGAGAGAGAGAGAGAGAAGCAGGCTCTGCACTGAGCAGAGAGCCCGATGCGGGGCTCGATCCCAGGACCCCAGGACCATGACCTGGACCGAAGGCAGAGGCCTTAACCCGCTGAGCCACCCAGGAGCCCCTAAACCAGGTGATTTTAACTCTACTTTTTATTGCTAAGTCTGTATAAGATAGAGAATTTTCTCTGAGCCTCAGTCTATCTGCATCTCAAAGTTTCTGATATTAGTATTTAAATTACCTCTCTTTTCTAGAAAACATTAAAGTGCAGTTTGTGTTCCTCATTTGACATAACAGATGGAAGCTGGTGTTTGATTTCTGAGTTTTTAAAATTAATTTCTAAGTCTACTGCAATAGAATCAGAACATATTGCTGTAACTGCTATGTAACATTTTAATTTACTTGTGATTTTTTCCTGATAGTTATAGTATACACACATATAAGCTTTTAGATCTACATTATCAATAAGGTTCCTTAGATTTTCTAGTCTTTCTCTATTAATTTTTGTTCTTGTGGTCTTGAATCATACTGGAGTGAATGAAGTGCATTGAAAACATTTTTTGTTATTATTGTGTTTCTATTATGCCCCCATTTCCTGCTTTAAGAAGATTTTTCTCTTATATCTGCTGCATAGCTATGTATGTCTAATGTGTTTAATTATAATATTTAGCAGTATGATGTGCAATCATTGTCTTATGCAATGTTTCAGTACTAATTCTATCCATTATTCTTTCTGCTTTCTTTATCTTTTCATGTGAATACATATACTTAATCTTTTTTTTTCTTTTACTCTCTTAGAGTATAGTTGAGTTTTTTTTAGAGATAAGAATATATTTTTTTGAAACAATCCTCTTAATTTGTTTTCAATTTTAAGTATTTTGAATTATATTAAGATAATTATGATTTTTAAGAATTTCTTTTGTGTCCATATTTTTTCCTTGATATTTATAATTTTGCTTATTTATGCTCCTCTCTTTCTCTTTGATGACATTAGTCAGGGTTTACCAATTTTATCAACTTTTTTCATTATTCATTTTTTCAATGTTTTTCTTCATCAGTGCTTTAAATTATTCCCTTTTTTAACCCATAGGGAATATTTCTTCTGGTTTCCTTCAGAATACCAGTCATATATCTGTGTCCCATGAATATCATTCTGTTGGAGAGGGATGATGCTTGCATGAATCTCGTATGGGAGGTTGTCTATAGGGGTCTACCAGGTGCCTGATGACTGCAATAATAGCCTCTAGCTAAGTACAGCTCATCGATGGAAAATATGTCCACTACATATCAGCTCCGCTACATCTTTCTGCCTCAGTAGATCTTTCTCTCCACTCTGCTTTACTCTTTCAATAATTATTCTTCTTTCCCCCAAATTAAGTCACATGTGGTGTCTGGGAAGAAACTTCTTTGCAAAAACATAAGTATTTCTCTCTCAGAAGTTCAGTTGGCCATTTCTTTCTTTGAATCTTTGATCTGGCATATAAGTGTGCATTAGGCCAGGAAGATACATCAGGATTGGAGCTGTAGTGAGAATAGAGAGCAAGAGGAAAACAGAACAGGCGATCACAGTTTAGTTCTTCACGATATAACTCTGCAACTTTATTCCAATAGGAATTTAGTCGCCCTTTATTTAATGCATTCGTATCAACTTCAAAACAAGTTCTATATAGGTCAGAGCTATTATTAGAGTCATTATTGATGTCATGTGGTCTATCTAATAAGTAGCGTCATGATGTTGACGTTCCCAGGGTGTCTGGATAAGCATTCATTAGTTCCCACTAGTGCCATCTCACAGTGATTTTTCTTCTTTGGCTATGAGAACTTAGGGTCACCTTAAGGGAATGTGCCCTTTGTGGCTCAATAGCCATTAGTGTAAACAGGTAATTTTGAGAAGAATCCATGCTGATGAAATGATTAGGCTTGCAAAGTGGGGAAGACCATTATGTATGCAGGAAGTGCAGAGATCCTATGGTTCACAGTAAGTCATTTTGTATGTGATTATGTTGCCTCTGAGTCTCTGCTGAGTAACATTAGTATAGAATTTTAATGAAAACAAAACACAAAATAAATGATAAAAAAGTTTCATTAAAGACCTACTTATTTTTGTTATCATTTCTCTTCTTACACAATACCATTAACCATATTCAAAAAATATCAAATGACCATCATCAACCGTGTGTGCAGTAATAGGCTGGAACAACAACAAAAAAATCTTGGTCCAAAAGGGATTTGGAGTTAATGTTTACCAAAGCCCACTTTCATTTTATAGCATAATGGTTCTAATTTAAACAAATGCATGCTTATATATAAAATTCATCATTACATGATTACAAGGAGAAGCAAAAAGTTATATACACACAGATATACATAACTTGGTCTTTTTTTCAGATTTTTTTCCTGAAAACGCATGTGTATGTACACACACTCATATTTGCATATCATGTTTTTATCATTCTGCCTTGAATTTCATTTTTTTTTTCAAAAAATAACTCATTTTACGATGTCACATATAAATACATATCAAGAATTAATCTAGATAAACCGTGTTCCATGCTTGCAGTGTTTTTATTTTTGAATGATGTGTTGAATAAATATCTTACAAGTACATAAAAGACTTAAAATATTATACTTTCTAGGAGGATGACTATCTATATCTCATGAATAACTGTGAATCATCTTTATTTAAAGAATATGCACATGGTATTAAATATAGAGGTTATATAGGATGCATGGAGGATGTAATAACCATTATGACTAACTATCAATAATATATCAATAATAGTTTGCATGTTGATTTCATTAAACTGCAGAAATCATACAGACTTTATATTCCTGGTAAGGAGTTTGTGGCTAGAATGAATAAGACAGTTGGTGAATGAACATGTAGGTCTCGTAAATATGTGTTAAATGAATGAATGGTGTTGCTTGTCCATACTTTTGCCGGCTCAACCGCTCCTTGTAATGATTTTCAGGAGGGGAGATCAGTTTTGCCTTATTTTATGGAACAGTAAGGCCTTTTCTGGGCACTCTTTGGACTCTGTCTTTCCCTCTGTCTGCCCTAGCTCACTATGCTTCTGTAAAACTTAGCAAAGATGAGATATATTTACCAGATTTCCCCGTTTAGGGAGATTTCAGCCAAACTTCAGAGACCACCTTAATGTCCTAAAATCCTTAGAAAACAAAACAACAACAAAATTCATAGGTATTTTCCCAGGGAAGATTTATTCACAAATATAATAGGCAGAATCAACATACAATTTTAGCTGTACTAGAAATAAGGATCTACACTTTCTAGACAAAGAAAGAAAACTATTGTATTTTCTTAATTATATGTGGAATTTTAAAAACCTGAAGTCCTGGAAATAGAGAGTAGAATGGTGGTTACCAGGCTGAGGGACAGGAGAAATGGGGAAATGTTGATCAAAAGGTACAAAACCTCAACTAGAAGACAAATGAGTTCCAAGGATCTAATGTACACCATGGTGACTATGGTTAACAATATCGTATTACATCCTTGAAAGTTGTTAAGAGAGTAGATCCCAAAAGTTATCGCTACCAAAAATGGTGATTTTCAGGGGCATGGAAGTGTTAACTAACCCCATGCTCTTATCAGGCTTTTTCATTCATGTTATGACTAGACCCTTTCTCCTAATAGGTAACGAATCTGCTGTTTCATTTTTAGCACCATCATTGTTCTCTTTTTCCCTTCTAGTATACAAAAGACAACATAAGAAATCTACAATGAAAACATCCTTGAGGGAATTCTGATCAACTTTTTCAAAAGTATTTCAACCTGAGGAGATCTTGAGCACTGCCTTTCCCTGGAAATCACAAGAGGTAGGAAAGAGTGGACAAGAGAGCAGTTCTTTCAAATGGTAATTGTGGCTTAACTTATTTCATGCCAGTATTAATGTAGGAATCAAAGTGAATACCTGAAGAAAAATATCTAGTTTTAACTGTGCCGGAGAGCTAAACAAACAGACAAAGATGCCAGAGAAAATACAAGTCATTTTGGTAGTAGATTCATGCTTTTGGTCCTTGAGAGAGCCATAACAAAATACGCCATTCAAATGCACAATGAATACAAGAATACATTCCCAACCTCATTGGTCATCAGAGAAGTAAAATTTCAAACCAAAATACATTATAACCTCGTACCTAAGGCAAACGCTATGATAAATAAGATGATAGATAATAACAAGACCGGTCTGGAGGTAGAGCAATTCAAAATCAGACATTGCTGTTGAGGGGGTGAATTGGTACAACTGCTTTAGAAAAGTGCTTAATAATATTTACTAAAATTGTATATATGCAATATATTCCTCAAAGTTACTGACAAACCTATATACCTATGTACAAGAAATGACATATTAATAATGTTTATATCATGAATTATAATAATCTCAAATTAGAAAAAAAAAGAATAACTACTAGTATAAGTATAGTTTATACTACTAGTATAATGAATAACTACTAGTATTATAACTAGTATAACTACTAGTATAAAGCAAGGTGTACATATACAATGGAATAAAACTTAGCCATGAAAACTAAAGTTCTGCTGCACACAACATTGATGGCTCTCATAAGTATATTATGAAAACATTATTAAAAATAAAATATAAAAGGGGTGCCTGGGTGGCTCAGTGGGTTAAGCATCTGCCTTTGGCTCAGGTCATGATCTCAGGGTCCTGGGATCGAGCCCGGCATCTGACTCTGCTCATCAGGGAGCCTGTCTCCCCCCTCTCTCTGCCTGTCTTTCTGCCTACTTATGCTCTCTCTCTGTCAAATAAATAAATAAAATGTTATATATATTATCAATTATAATATTTATATTATTTATAAAATAACATAAAATATTATAGAATACTTACGTATTATTTTATAATTAAAGATAGTGACTTCTACTGGGGAGGAACTGTAGAGAATGGGGTAGCATGTGACCTGGCCGATGGGATGCTGGTGATGTCACAGAATCATTGCCAAGTGAACAACACATAATGTTGTGTTATGTATCTGTTTAAAAACACTTTGTTGAAGCTATACCTTGAATTCATTAACATTGAATTTATGTCAAGCGCTGTAATTCGTGCTTTAATGAACCTTACCTAACACAACGGTTTTATCTATAACGTGTCTTACAGAATTCCTGTGCCTGGGAAGCCCACAGAGCACCTCAGCAGTATCGTAAGAATCAATTTTAAACATTAAACAAAATTTATGTAAAAAATAACTAACAAAAAGCACAAGAATGTGAAAGACATAGCACTAACTAGGAAGCAAAAATGGCACTTAAAACATGAGAGCTACCTCAAAAAGTCAGTGTGTGACTTGGTTGGAGCTTGGGTGGGAATGTGCACTTGGGTGCGAATGTGTGCTTGGGTGCTCCTATTTTGGCTGCTATGCGAGTGTCTGAGATGGCCATGAAATTACTGGGAGTTTGGTTTCAGGGATTACCCATCAGTTTTAGTGAGTAGCAGAATTCACTAATACAGAAACCATTAAAAGTGAAGATAGGCTCTGTGCCTATGTGAGTGTGTAAATATATGATACATGATATGTATCTATATTTATACTCACATATTTGTATTTTTTTAATTGTATATATGATATTGTTTCCTGAACATGGACATTTTCTAACAAGTTTAACTGGTACTTTTCCTTCTGAGGCAGAGCATATCCTAGCCATTTCTCATCAATCTCATCCTGGAGAGGGATGATATACTCAGAATAGTTCATTTTCTCACCTCCTTCATGCCTGGAAGCAAGACTTTGGGGAACCTAAGACTCTTAACCAGCAGAAGTCCCATGGTGCTGACTTCTACGCCAATGCCTGTGTCACAAAGTTTTCTTCCACATTCTAAAAAGGAATTCTCATCCGTAAACAATACCCAAGATTGTATTACTATTCCTCAATCCCTCTGTCTTTGACCATGATACAGTGTCATGTTTTTTCTACATGATCATTTCAGTTGCATAGAGTTACTTAACCATCTGCCAATAACAAGGCTGGAATTTACCTCTGCAACTTTACCCTGTTCCTTGTGTCCAATATTTCTTCTAATTAATAATAATAATAATAAAAACTGTGACATTGCCATCCTGTTGCCTCTTACTTTCTGTGTCAGCAGAATCAGATTTGTGCTCTGCAAGGATGGCCTCTAATAGCTCAAAGAAAAGATAAGTTATTTCCTCAAGAGTTTTCCCAACAAGTTTGTTAACCAGTCATCAGTCATAAAATCTTTAGTGTTAAGTTTAGATAAGTAAATCTAAAAAAGTAAGAGGTATATTCTAATTCCTGATGTTCTTGGTTTGTTTGTTTTTGTTTGTTTTGTTTTTAACTGGTACTGCCAAAAAGAGCAATTTGATAGCCTTCATGTAGACCATCTGTGAACTGGTCATTAACTGGCCCAGTCCCCAGAGAGATGACAGCACTTTGTTTCCTATTTTCATCCCTATTCTACTTTCTAAATCTGTCCACTAAATTATGCTTTCACATAGGCTTTGGCCAAGGATGGATGACTCTTTTCTCAAAGGGTAGCAATAACCAGAGACATTGCCTTTCTTTGATGTCATATACTACACCAGGTGCTGCTTGGGAAAAAGCTTTGTCATCCGAGAGACTTGTGTATGCTGTGTATGTGAGACTTTCATTGTGTGCATAGGTATCTTAAATATGGGAATTCAGGTGAGAAGGAAAACAGGGGAGGAGGCACTGAGGAAGAAATATGGAGATATTACCACTGTGACCCATTCTAACTAGAGTATTCTAAGATTCTTGCTTGCATGCTAGCATGTGACTTACAGAGCTGCAACAGTTGACATGCACCAAAACACAGGCTCTGTTTCTTTATATCTATACTCCTGACACCACTGAAATAATGTATTGTTGAAGCCATGCCTTGCAGGATGCCCAACAATGAGAAGGAAGCAGTGGTCAGGACCTCAGCCCACCTGTAGCTCAGGGGCTCTGGCCCCGTTTGAGTCTGAAATCTTGGTGTTCCCTCCTTGCCTGATGCCCAGTTCCATGTAACCTACTGGCTTCTGCATTAACCCAGGAGTGCCTCGCTTGTATATGTGCATTTATCTGGGAACTTGCCCACTATAATGAACTGCATAAGCTGTTTAGACACATAAAAAATGAAATAGAAAATGAGGCTACCAAAACAATTGAATAATTTCAGCTGAATTCGTTTTTGTCTATTTAATGGACATTTGTGTTTCCTTTCTCTCTAAATTTTCATTGAAAGACCCTGCCCAAGCTTATAAGAACATTCATTACATTTACTTCCTAAAAATTCTATATGAAGTTCAACTCTTTAGGAACACTCTCCTTCCTCAAGAGACTTATCAGAGTTTTTCCTATTTTTGCATTTGTTTTAATGACTGGACACTCAGTTTATCATTTCCACAATAACAAATAGAGTTCCCTAAAACTAATGTTACTATTTTGGGGGGGTGGTTTTCTGAAGGAAGAAGTGGCCGAAAGAATAAAATTAATGATGGGACAGTATTCAGCTAACATTTGTTAAATTCATATGATATTCGATATGGAATATATGTATATATACAAGATATACTCCATTGTATGGAATCCATACGATATTTGATCCACTGTTTTACACCACAAGTTTGTTTACTCTATTTTAAGTACATGTTTCTTCAGTACTTTCACTTTCATATTCTACACTCAAGATTATTCTAAATCATCTCGTTTTCTAACACTCCTGTTCTGGGCTACATATTGTCTTTGGTTGTTTTTTTCTTTGTTCTTTGCCCTGTGTCAGGTTCCACAGAACTTTGCAGCAATTTATAGCTCAGTGAAAGGTAACTGGAGTTTTATGACCATTAATTATGTAAAGAAGTCAACCAAGATATTTGGTTCCTGCATCCATAACCGCAACCTCTCACTGGACCTCGTATCTCTAGAAAACAGCTGTTCTGGAGTAAAGCGGTTCCCTCTATCATGGACTGACTGACCTCCATTCGTGTCTTGTGTCTAACATCTCAATATAAAATGTAATTTGTTAGAGTGCTATTCTTGTGGTACTCTCTGGATTTCCAATCTAATTCATCTCTTCATTATTTTCTCTCATATCACTTTACTTTCTTTTAGGCACTACTCATCACTGAAAAAGAAAAAAAAAAGGAGATTTTTTTTAAATACTGGTACTCCCACTTGGATAAAAATTTCATAAGGACAGAGATTATTCACTGTGTGTCTTGTCTGTAAAGTCCTGTCTGCAAGAACAGAATACCACAGACTAGGTGGCTAGGTGGCTTATGAACAATAGAAAATTATTTCTCATAATTCTAAAGGCTGGGACGTCTGAGATCGGGGCACTACCAGATGAAGTGTCTGGTTAAGGCCCACTTCCTTGCTCCCAGAAATCTCCCTGTGGTATCCTCACATGGTAGAAGGGACAATAGAGCTCTTGAGGGTCCTTTTAGAAGGACACTAATTCCTTTCATGGGGACTCCACCCTTATGATCTAATCACCTCTCAAAGACCCCTCCTCCTAACACTGTGACATTGGAGATTAGGTTTTGAACATATGAATTTAAGGGGACCTATTCATTCCATTGCATTTTGTGTATGGTTTCATTCACTATGGTGCACCCATGTCCAGCACAGCGCCTGCGCACTGCCCAATGCTCAGAGACGATTGCTTCAGAGAATTTAAAAACATAGTATTGATGAAATATCTCCAGATGTCCATATGTGCCTTTCAGGACACTCATCTCTTTTCCCTTCATGCTCTCTTTCAGCCACAGTCTCTCCTGTCCCCTTTGCCAGTAAGTCTCCAAGGTACCACAGCCAAAGACATGCCCACTAGCATGCACACATTCCTACCCACAGTGTTTGTGAAGAATCAAGCCAAGTGCAGGTCCCCGTGGAAGAAATAAGGTATGTTGCCTTCTGTGTGTACATGGGTGTGTATGTAGGTATTATTTAGCTGCAGGTGATATAGCAAATGAACCAAACTATGCAGCACCCAGGCCCTAGTTCCTGAGCAGTTGTCAAAGGACACAGTAAAGATGAGGGAGATTGGCAGAAAGAAACAGTTTTTGTTTATTTATATAAACTAGCATAGGATTTAGCTGTCTTTTAGCAAAAGCACTTGGAGGCCCAGATGTAGGTTTCTGAGACTGATAAGATACTTCGTGACAAGAGCTGCCTCTCCTTCCGCCCAGCCTAGGTCAGCTCTACACCCCAAGAGTCAGATGGAGAGAAAGAAATTGTCCTGCATGGACATCCTCTGCTTTTATAAGCTGTCCTGGCCTCTCATAGTGGATGGAAGTCAGCCACATTTCAAGCTGTTGATCTTGGAAAAGGTTGATTTCACCATTCCTAATTTTAAATCTACCTCCACCTAGCAGTTCTCATCAATGGTATGGGATGTTAGGACTGAGTTTGTATTCCCCATTCTTTATAGTTCCTAATTTCCACTGGTCTTTACGAATTCCTCTATGTAGACTTACTTGATTGTTGGGTTTAGGAGAAGGAAAAGTCTGCTTGGGCCTGTCCTCCTAGGCCCTCTCTCTTGTAGATCCTGCTGTCTGAAGATAAAGTAGATGTAGTAGATAAAGTAGATAAAGATATAATAGATAAAGTAGAATACATTAGCTTGCCCTTTGTGTCAAGTTTACGAAGGCGATTCTCCCTGGCAAAGGCATTTTGCATATCTGGTTTTGTCAGTGACCCTTTGAGAGAATGTAGCACACGAAGGAAATACATTCACTCATCGGCTCATTGGCTCCATAGCCAAGGCTGTGTCTCCAATCTGCTTCATGAGTATTAAAGGATTTATTCTCTCCATCTATTTTCTTCACCTGCTTTATTCTCAGTTAGTTGTGAATGACAGAAAAAAAAAGAAGGGGTGCAATATATTGGTCACTCAGAATTGCACTGTGTAAGGAGCAAGGAGAATAAAAAAATATGCGGGGGGAGAATCTGCTTGAATAAATAAATTCATTGTAAGGAAGGTGACCATTGAGTAGAGGATTAAAACATGAGTACATTTTCACTAGACAAAAAAGCAGGTTGGGAATAAGGCACAAAAAGCAGAAACAACAATGAAGTAAACTTTCATGTTGTAAGAACCAAAGGCAGACTGAGATTTCAAGATGATGAGAAAAAGAATGCAGTGGGAAAGGCAGACAGTGTGCATATGATATCTGATACCCTGAAACACTGGTATTATTATTATTATATTATAAACCTCATATCAGATGTGTTGTAATGACAAATATTGAAAACTTCAGGACCTTCTAGCTGAGGGTTAGCCTTGTGGTATTATTGAAGTTTTTTTTTCCATTTTCCACCTTTTATTGCAGTATATGGATTTCTTTTAACCAAGTAAAATTATGCAGGGTTAATAATGACAAGAGGACAGGGGACAAGGATTTCAATCTACTGGTGCAAGAAATAAAAGCTTAGCTTTAGGGACGTCTGGGTGGCTCAGTGGGTTAAGCCTCTGCCTACAGCTCAGGACATGATCTCAAGGTCATGGGATTGGGATCGAGACCCACATCGGCTCTCTGCTCAGCAGGGAGCCTGCTTCTCTCTCTCTCTCTCTCTGCCTATTGGGCTCCTTCCTGCTTTTGTTCACTCACTCTCTGGCAAATAGATAAATAAAATCTTGAAAAAAAAAAAAAGAAAAGCTTACCTTTAAAAGAAGAGCTGATTGTTGAAAACCAGTGAAGTCTTCGGGTTTGGTTGGTTTGTTTGCTTCTGTTAAACATCACAGAAAGTTATGTTGAGTGGTACTAGCCTCCTAAGGAGGGTGTAAGTCTGTCGGTGTCCAGTGGTTCTAGACAGGTAGATGAAGACATTCTGAGAGAGAGGTTGCACAATTTCATTTACATTTCATTTAAAAAACAAAAGGTGAAACCAAACCATAAACCAAAGCCTGTTATTTGCAGCTATCAGAAAACACCACTTTTCTTTAAGGAAAAAACCTGGGGAGTTTTGTGGAAAGGATCTATAGTTGTTAGGTGATCATGGTTGGGGAAGAATAGAGTCTATAGGAATAATGAATTTAACAAAATGACTTTGAGACCTGATGAGTTATGGGAATATAATTTATTTTAAGATAAGTTCTCTAGTTAAGAAAAAGATGAGAGATGCTAGCGTAGCTGATCTAAAATGCCTCTTAAAAAATGACTCTTAATAAGCATCAATAAAGCACAATGAGCAAGGACAAGCAAATAACAGCAATGAAAGTTCAATTTCAAACTTTAAACACTAAAAAAAAAACCAGAAATTAGGTATCTCAGCATGATAAAACATAATCCCTAAAGGAAAATGTATTTTTATGTCTATGTTGGTAAATATTAATGCTATGCTAATAAGCACTATTTTAGTTCACATACTGAATCTATTTTCAAAACAAATCAGAACAGAAATATTTTTCAAAATGAGTATTAAATTAAATATAAACACAAAAATTCATTTTGTTTTTTTCTTTTTATATAAAGAATCTATTTTTTCTCCAGTTTTCCTGCATAATCTAAATAACAATGAAATGTCTCATTTATTTTTAAAAACAAACAAAAAATCTCTGAACATAATTTGCTAGATAAATAAACCTGTTGGGGTTGAGAGTCTCACTGAATATTAATACTAGGACAGAGACACTTTGGAAAATGTCTCCATCTATTGAGAGCTCCTTATATAAGACTGACATTATTACTTCTCCAGGTAATTTATTATCTAGCTATGTTTTCTTACACAGGGTTTTAAACATAAGGCAAAATATTCTTATTTCTTCAGTGTAGTTTACACACTCTTCTGTGTGTAGCCTAACTTCTCCTATATAAAAATAGATTATTTTATGCTTATCTGTTATCCCCACTATATTGAAAACCATATAGGTCAGAAACAAATTATCAGTGTTCTATTTTTAATACTGAGCAAAGAACATGAGACATAACTCTTAGTCAAAGATGATTTTGTTGATTTAAAGATGTGATTAATATGTATTTGATGTTCAACTTCAGACACTTGAAACAAACTGGATTTTCTATTATACAACAAGGTATATAAAATAATTTCACTGGGACTCTTGTGCGGCTTAGTTGGTTAAGCATTTCACTCTTGATTTCAGCTCAGGTCACGATCTCAGGGTCCTGGGATTGAGCCCCACATTGGGTTCCATGCTCAGCCAGGAATCTGCTTAAGGATTTCTTTTCTTCTCCCTCTGCCTTCCCCCCACCATCCTCTCTTTCTTGCACTCTAAAATAAATAAATAAATGTTAAAAAATAATTTCATCAATGGCCTACTTTCAAAAAGATGGTAATTGTTATACTCAATTTTGTTACAATTATATTATAAAATCATGATTACTTTTTTTACAATTATATTGTAAAATCATGATCCATTATCATGTGGATAATTAAAGACAATGAATAAATTATTCATAAAGGTCAACAGTAAGATTAAAGGAATTTAAATATAGTCAAATAAAATATTCCCAAATAAAGGTTTTATTTTTAAAAAAATTCTATTGCTATCCCAAATTATATTACAGTAAGTTTGACTTGGAAATCAATTTCTATCTTCACCATATTTTATTTACAACACTTTTTAAATTACTTAATTAATTACTTATTTACTATATATCACAAGTTTACATATTCTCTTAGAAAAATAAGTCAATATAGAACAACCAAAAATTACATTACCTATTCAAATAAAAGAAATTCTTAGAGGGAAAAAATATATATGTATATTTAGGTTTGGTTGTTTTAATAATAAATAATGTTAAAATTTTAAAAGTTAAGAGTGCATGGTAAAAACTCTAGAGCTAACACTGAAACAATACAGAGGTATAACTAAAAGCTAATAGAAAAATTTAAAAGAATGAAAAAATATATTCAAATAATCCATGTTGATACAGGGAAAAAAATACAGAAGAATGAAAACCAGAGAGGACAAACAGAAACAAAATAAGAAAAAAGTGCTCCTAAATCCAAATACAGGAATGGTTACATTAAATACTACTGGAGTACATACTTGAATTAATAGGTATTATCAGAATGATTAAAACAGTGAGCCCCAATTCTATGTTATCTACTAGAGATGCACATCAATGTAAGGACACAGACACTTGAAAAATAATCTATGGAAACAGAGATATAACATGCACACAATATTAGAAGGCCAGATTTGGATATTAATATCAAAATACAGAGCATTATCAGAAATGATTGAGGACATTTCATAATGACAAAAAAGTGAATTATTTAAAAACACCAACTCTAAATAAGCATGCTCCTATTAATACTGTTTCAAAATATATGAAGCAAAATTGACTAAATCTATTCACTCCTGAAGTTATAGAAAAAATGGACCAAAAAAAAAAAAAACCCAGGAATTATCTGGAAAATAAATAGAAAGACATTGAATTCAATTATAAATGAAATGGATTATAATATTATAGAATGAAGCAAAAGCAGCGCTTAGGAGGAAATGAACATCTTTAAGTGTTTAGTGTAGAAATAATTGTCTAAATTGTAATGATCTTAGCTCTCACTTTAAGAAATGTAAACTGAAATAGTGATTCAGAACCAAAGGAAGTAAAAATAAGTAATAAGAAGAAAATCCATGCAAATAAAACAGATGAGCAACAGGTAAATCAATAAAGATAAAATTTATATTTTAAAATAATTAACAAAATTTATTTATAAAAAATGGAGAAAATCTTAAATTATTAATATCAAGAATGAAAGAAGGGTTGTTGCTATAGATCCTACAGAAGTAGAAAGAGTGAAAGAATTTGATGAATAAACCTTGACAAATTTGACAATGGACAATACAATTTTTTGAAATTACTGATACAAGAACAAAATAATCCATTTCTGACCATGTGTGTACACACACACATGCACAAACAGATTGAATTTTTTAATCAAAATATATTTTCAAAAGAAATCTCCAAAACTAGATGCCTTCCTTCATGGATTCTGTCAAACTTTTTTTTTTTTTTTAATTAAACAGACAGAGACCACAAGTAGGCAGAGAGACAGACAGAGATAGAGGGGGAAGCAGGCTCCCCACTGAGCAGAGAGCCCGATGTGGGGCTCCATCCCAGGACCCTCAGAACATGACCTAAGCCAAAGGCGGAAGATTTTTTAACCCCCTGAGCCACCCAGGGGTCACTCAGTCAAACATTTAGAGAAGAAATATCATCATTCTTGTACAAAATCTTTCAGGAAATAGAATAACTTTTTGACATTTTCCCCTCACAGTTTTTATTTAAATTGTAGTTAGATAACATACAGCATAATGCTGGTTTCAGGAGTAGAATTTAATGATTCTTCCCTTATGTACAGTACCCAGTGCTCATCACCACAATCACCCTCCTTAATACCCATCACTCATTTAGCCCATCCCCCGCTCACCTCTCTCCATCAACTCTCAGTTTTTTCTCTATCCTTAAGAGTTTCTTATGCTTTGCTTCCCTCTTTTTTTCCCTTCCCCTATATTCATCTGCTTTGTTTCTTAAATTCCACATATGCATGAAATCATTTGGTATTTGTGTTTCTCTTACTGAAACACAACACTGACTTAGGATGATATACTCCAGCTCCATCCACATCATTGCAAATGGCAAGATTTAATTATTTTTGATGGCTGAGTAATAGTCCAGTGTCAGTGTGTGTATGTGTGTGTATACCACCTTTTCCTTATCCATTCATTAGTATTCTTTCCATAGTTCAGACATTTGGACTCTTTCCATAGTTTGGCTATTGTTGATAATGCTGCTATTAACATCAGGGTGCATGTGGCCCTTCAAATCAGTATTTTTTATCCTTTAAGTAAATACCTAGTAGTGCAATTGCTGGGTCTAAGATAGTTCCATTTTTAACTTTTTGAGGAACCCCCATACTATTTTCTAGAGTGGCTGCATCTATTTGAATTCTCACCAAACTGTAAGAGGATTAACCTTTCTCTGCATCCTCACTAACATCTGTGGTTTTCTGTGTTAATTTTAGCCATTCTGACACGTGTGAGGTGGTCTAAATTATAAGTTTTGATTTGTGTTTCCCTGATACTGAGTGAGGTTAACCAGCTTTTCATGTGTCTATTAGCCATCTGGATGAGTTCTTTGGAAAAAAATGTCTATTCGTATTTTCTACCCATTTCTTAACTTGGTTATTTGTTCTAGGGTGTTCAATTTGATAAATTCTTTATAGATTTTGGATACTAACTCTTTCTCAACTCTATCATTTGCAAATATCTTCTCCCATTCCACAGGTTGCCTTTTAGTTTTGTTGGCTGTTTCCTTCTCTATGCAGGTTTTTATCTTGAAAATTCCAAACAGTTCATTTTTACTTTTGTTTCCCTTGCCTTTAGAGACATGTCTAGTAAAAAGTTGCAAAGGCTGAGGTCAAAAAGGTTGCTGTCCGTGTTCTTCTCTAGGATTTTGATGGTTTCCTGTCTTACATTTAGAACTTTCATCCATTTTGAATTTACTTTTGTGTTTGGTGTAAGAAAGTAGTCCAGTTTCATTCTTCTGCATGTTTTAATAATCCATCATAGCCCTAATAACAAAATCTGATAAAACATTACAAACATCAAAATACTGAACAGAACATTTACAAATCAAACCCAGGAATTATACGAAAAGAGTTATATTTTGCAGGATAGCAATTTTTCCTAGAAGTTCAAATTCAATTTGACATTCAAAATTCAAACAATATTTTACATATTAACAAAAAAAGATAACCTATAAATCATTTTGATAGATGCATAAAAATCATTTGAAACATTAACACCATTGGGATATCTGCATAATTCATCCAGTTAGGAGTCCAAGTCTTAATTTTGGCTCAGGTAATGATCTGGGGGGTCCCAAGATTGAACCGCACACTGGACTTTGTACTCAGCAGGGAGTCTGTTTGGGATTCTCTCTCTCCCTCTACCCCTCGCCCCCTAAAATAAGTAAGCTAATCCTAAAAACAAAAAAGAAAATTTAACACCCATTCATAATAAAATAATGTCAGCAAACTAGGTTTAGATTTTCTTCATCTAACATCAAACACCCATGAGAAATTAATAGCACATAGTAGCTATGAATGGTCCATTTCTTTCCCCCAGGAATAACACACAATGTAGGTGCTGATCTGACCTACATCAAAATTTTTCTGGAGTTTATAGTCAAGAAGAAGATTAAAGTGAATAAAAAATCAAAGATAAATCTCTCTCCATTTGCAAATGACATGATGATTTCCAAAAAACATATAACAGAATTGGTAAAACAGCTATCGGAAATAACAAGTTAATTTAACAAGGTAATAGACTATAAACTTTATATACAACACTGAATGTCATATTGACATCATATTTATATACCAGCAGTAAACAATTGGAAAATAAAAGTAATTTACTATTGATGTGGCAGACTGGGTCTGAGGGCCCAGGGGAGAAGCTTCAGTGGAGAGGTCCCATGGGACCCTCTATGAGGGTCCTTGGTTTCACACAGAATGGAAATCAAACATGAGCTAGCAGGAGGTAAAAGGAAGATAGAGAACAGATACAGGGAGGGTGTCCAGGAGGCTCAGAAAGGAAAGGAGGAAATCTGGTATTTGTTTGGGGCCTGCGGTTTTTTACCTAGGATGGTGTTATGGCGTACACAGATTCTTAGATATCCAGGAACTGGTTTGAACAAAGACAAGGGTTCAGGTATTATTCCTTGGTGTCAGGGGCTCCTAACTCCAGTGGTCTGGAATGTACATATGATAGCTTTCTCAGGTCATTCTCACGTGGTCCTTCCTTAGATATTATTTATTCTAGAGAATCATTGACTCCTTGTTCCCTGCAAGGAGGACAGATGTTACTTGCCTTACAAAACATGTGTAGAATGGGGTGGGTATGCAGGCTCTAGCAAGAATAGAAGCTTGTAAAGAAGTAAAGAGGAAAAAAAAAAAAAAAAAAGCTTTTTCTCTCGTGAGGTCCCTCTGGTTTCCTGTCTCAATATTGTAAATAATAGTGCATCACTGTAAGTTACCAAATATATTTTTAAAAAATTCTTACAGTGAAATTTAACAAAACATGACCAAGATCTCTACATTGAAAATTACAAGGTGTTGATGAAAGGAATCAAAGACTCTTAAAAGTAGAGAGATATACCATGATTCAAATGCTAATTTCACCAAAGGGATCTAATAATCTGATGCTAGCCCAGTTAGAACTTTTTGGAAATGCATAAGATCAAGAATGTCCAAAGAAATACTGAAAAATAAGGAAAAAAGTTGGAAGACTTTCTATGATTTCAAGATTGAATAGAAAGCTATGTTATTCAAGGTAGGGTAGATATATAAGAATTATTAAACAATTTTTATTTACTGACCACTATAATTTTATCAATTATTTCCATGTTTTCATAAGTGTAGCAGCTTTATATAGCTCAGTGCCATCATTTATGCTGCAAAATAGAACTATATCTACAGTGATATTTCCTCTCCTGTTTGTGTACTGACATCTCCCTTTCTCCCCTTACAGATTTTTATTCCCTGCTTCTCTCAAAAAAGTCTTACAGACTTTTTCTTTTCTCTTCTCCTTCTTCTTTTTTAATGTTTTGGGATGATTAGAACAGTGTTTGTTTGAAGGAGACAATACTAACAATGCATTCATTTGTCAATATACACAAAACTATTTAGGAATTTCACTGTTTAGGCCACCATTATTTAGTAATAATTTGGGAAGTAAAGTAATCCATTATAGGACTAGGATGCAACAGATTTCTACATTTAAATGTATTTGTGAATATATACCGCATCTTCTTTATCCATTCATCTGTTGATGGACATCTAAGTTCTTTCCATAGTTTGGCTGTTGATGACATTGTTGCTATAAACATTTGGGTGCACGTGCCCCTTTGGATCACTAAATTTGTTTCTTTAAGGTAAATACCCAGTAATGCTATTGCTTGGTCATAGGGTATCTCTATTTTCAACTTTTTGAGGAAACTCCCATGCTGTTTTCCAGAGTGGCTGCACCAGCTTGCATTCCCACCAACAGTGTAGGAGAATTCCCCTTTCTCTGCATCCTTACCAGCATCTGTCATTTCCTGACTTGTTAAATGTAGCCATTCTGACTGGTGTAAGGTGGTATCTCATTATGGTTTTCATTTGTATTTCCCTGATGCTGAGTGATGTGGAGAACTTTTTCATGTGTCTGTTGACCAACTGGATGTCTTCTTTGCAGAAATGTCTGTTCATGTCCTCTGCCCATTTCTTGATTGTATTTTTTGTTCTTTGGGTGTTGAGTTTTTTAAGTTCTTTATAGATTTTGGATACTAGCCCTTTGTCTGATATGTCATTTGCAAATATCTTCTCCCATTCTGTCAGATGTTTTTTGGTTCTGTTGACTGTTTCATTTGTTATGCAAAAGCTTTTGATCTTGATGAAGTTCCAATTGTTCATTTTTGCCCTTGCTTCCCTTGCCTGTGCCAGAAGTCGAAGAGGTTGCTGCTTGGGTTCTCTTCAAGGATTTTGATCGATTCCTTTCTCACATTAAGGTCTTTCATCCATTTGGAGTCTATTTTTGTGTGTGGTATAAGGAAATTGTCCAGTTTCATTTTCCTGTATGTGGCTGTCCAAATGGAATACTATGCAGCCACCAAAAGAAATGAAATATTGCCATTTGCGGTGACATGGATAGAACTAGAGGGTATTATGCTGAACGAAATAAGTCAATCAGAGAAAGACAATTATCATATGATCTCCCTGAATATGAGGAAGTTGAGAGGCAAAGTGGGGATTTGGGGGGAGGGAAGGAAAAAATGAAATAAGATGTGATCAGAAGGGAGACACTGTAAGGTACTCTTAATCTCACAAAACAAACTGAGGGTTGTGGGGAGAGTAGGGAGAAGGTGGTTGGTTTATGGACATTGGGGAAGGTATGTGCTATGGTGAATGCTATGAAATGTGTAAACCTGACAATTCACAGACCTGTACCCCTGGGGCTAATAATACATTATATGTTAATAAAAAATTTAAAAAGTTTAAAAAATGTATTGGTGAAAATACATTTCTTTTATTAATTAAAACACAGCCTCTTTGGCTTATGCAAGGAAAAACATCCTCTTTTTACTATATGTGCAATAACTGGGCAGTATATTGCAGATGAGCTCATACTGAATTCCTAATGACTACTTTTCTCCTTTGGCCTTATTTAAGCAGTATTATTATTTTAATTTTCTGTGATATCATCAAGGTTAAGTTTTCGCTTACATACTTTGACCATTAATATGAACTTGCTAATGCTTCAATTCCATGCTAATTATGAATGATCTAATTAAGACTGAAATTCTTTGAGATAGTCAGAACAAAATGTATTGATTAACTTTTGACCTATGCCACAGGAAATGGTGAAGAATCCAATAATGATTAATATACAGGGCTTACTCCTACCATCTGTTGATAGAATTTCCTTAAAAAACAAGATAATAGAGACAGAACTGGGCCAACTTGTCCTGTTACACTAGTTCAGCCATTCCACTATTGATACTCATAGAAAACAATCTGCTCATGCAGGAAGTGAACACACCATAGAGATCAGCCTGTTATGGTTTTGAGGATTACTTTTATATTGCCAAATGCCAAAATACTAAGATTTCTAGTGTGCAATTAAGCTTTTACAACCTAAACTTTCCATATTAAATTTTGCAAATATTTTCTCTGTTGTTGTATTTTTGTTAATTTAACACATTTTTAAGAGGTTGGAATGGAAACTTATGTTAAGCAGATTAAAATCACAATGAAAACCTTTTTTTTTTTTCTAACTTTTTTCTTTTTTTTTTAATATAATTTTTTATTTTTTATAAACATATATTTTTATCCCCAGGGGTACAGGTCTATGAATCACCAGGTTCACAAAACAATGAAAACCTTTTATTTAATCATGCTGAAAGGTAGGGTAGGGGATGCAGTAAAAAAAAAAAATTTGGAAGGCACAACTACAATTATTATAAAAAGCTTAATAGAATTCTTTCCTAAAATAAGCTGCCTGTTTCATTTTTATGCATGATTATATACAAAATCTTTATGAATCTATTGTGATAATCTATGAGATATATACATATTAAGATCTCAGTGGTTAACAGAATTAGATATTCTCCCACTCGTATTCAGTAATATATATTTTTGTTTTCAATTTGCATATAAATTTTATAGAATAAGAATTACATCTTTGATAAAGACCTTTCCATTTATATTTATCCCATTACTTTAAATTCATAAGATTCAATTTAATACTTGTTTCAAATTAGAGTATTCTAACATTATGCATAATTTGGAATTCTACTTTCCTAATTACTGCACTGACTGGGTGTAGTAACATCAGAACTTGAATGAGAGACTCTCAAGCCAGACACTGTGGGTTTCAGTCCTCTGTCTGGCACTTACTGGCTCTGTGGACTTGCTTGGCTAGTCTATATAACTGACTCATTTTACTCTTTGTTACAATGGAGATCATAGCTTCTCATCCACAGTGTTTTTATGATGATGATATAATATAAATCCCCCCCAGGATATCATAAGTGGCAGCAAAATATTTTCCTCTTTTTTTTTAGGTTTTTTTTTATCTAGAGTCATATATGGGCTGAACACATTCTTTTTATTATTTGTCGAATTATCTTTTTAATCCTTCTAGGTGGGTTAGGAATAAAACTGAGCTGTTTACAGTAACCAGGCACATAGAGGAAGAGGACTGGGGCAGTAATAGGAAGTGTTGAGACTGTTTCAAAGCAGAGAACACAAGTCCTCTGTAAGGCAGGTTGGTATTAGTTCCCAGTGATACCTGTCATGTTAAAATGCTAACCCAATGTTGTCAAAGTTTCTTATTTTTTAGAAGAAGCCAGTGATCTGTATTTGTACTTGAAATCCACCATTGTTTAAAGTCAGGAAAAATTAAAATAATTTCAGACTTTGAAGAAGCCGGCATCATATGAGACAATAAAAATATGTGATGGCTATGTGTTCGGTACCTGGAATTGGCATGACTAACTCAACTTCACAATGGAACAAGAGAAAACTTACAGTTTGCATGAGGTCATGAAGCACAGAAATGACTGAGCCAGTATTTTAAAGTCCCATCCAATTCCACATGCTCTTTGTATGGTGTCGTGGCCTATGGTGTCATGATCTCCAGGCCAAAGCGCAGAATTCTTATCCACTTGACTACATTCTCTACCTTTACCACAACTCAGAAAATGCCTTTCTAAAAACTAAAAATCAGTTTTAAAACATTATCTTTTTTCTTATGTTTTTATTTCAATAACATCTAGAACTACTCACCATTATTAAGTAGAGCCTCCTTGTTGAATACTTAGAAGAATAGGGCCTCTTGTCTACTTTTCCACACAGTTACTGCAACCACTTGTATGCAGGACTGGCTATGCAATTTGTCGGGCCCAGAGCAAAATGAAAACATGGGGCTCCTTGTGCACCCACAAACTGTCTATGACATGCAGTGAGATGCCATCTCCTAATTGAGCAAGTACCACACTATCCACAGATAGGGTTCAAGGCTCACCAAACTTGGCTTAAAATTTATTTTATTTTATTTTATTTTTTTTGGCTGATACTTTATTTTTTCAGTTTTGTTGAGATATGCTTGGCAGATAGCATTGTGTAATTTGTGTACAATTTGATGATGTGATATATGTATATATTACAATATTAGACTCCACATTCCCCTTTTATGTTTCAACATAATATTAACAAGTTAGTGTGGAAGAGAATAAAACAAATAATGTAAATGATTAACAGTGAGATAATGGAAAATACTCAGGAATGTTTATATAATTGAATATTATCATATAATTTTGAAACTAACACAAAACATTAGAAGTATTTAACTGTGACATTTGATAGAAGAATTAGGTATGCAATAATATATAGATGTAGAACTATCTATATTTAAACCATAAACAAAAATAAATATTTCAATATATAATGGTCTATGTGAAAATACAAGTAATAATTTAGTAATTTCTTTAAAAGAAATTACTATTTATCCATTACATTATTTTTAAAAGATTTTATTTATTTATTTGAGAGAGAGACAGAGTGAGAGAGAGCATGAGAGGGGAGGTCAGAGGGAGAAGCCGACTCCCCATTGAGCTGGGAGCCTAAAGCGGGGACTCAATCTCAGGATTTGGGAGAGGGCAGAAGCATAAGCAGAAGGCAGACACCCAAGCAACTGAGACACCAGGCACCCTCCATTACACTATTTAAATAAATACTTTAAACTACAAAAAATATTGTTGATAAATTTGAAGGGATGATATCTTTTGAAACATATTTTAGGATTATCATTGAAAATTAAATATATTTAATTTAGCTTTAACATATTCTTCAGAAAAATATTTTTTCTTTTTTTAAATATAAGGGAGGTAATGATAATCATATCTTAATAATTATAATATTTAAAATTTAAAATCACACACAAAAAATCTCTAGTTAATAAGCTAAAATTGAATGTGAGTTGGTTCTTAAATATGTTATATAGTTAATGTAAATTGGAATGAAAAGGTATAGTTTGCCTGAGCTAACTGACATTCAGTCTTCCTCATATCTATTCTCTCATGTCTAGAAAATGTGCTCCAAACTAGTCCTCATAAATTCTTGGAACCCATTGCAGGTTTAGGGTATCTACACAGAATATTAGAAATGAACAAAGTGAGTAAACCACTACCAAAGAAGAAGGGTCACTCAGCATTTCTTTTTGACATGGAATTGTGTTTATAAAAAAATTATCAGTGAGGAAAAAAGAATAAGAACCTCTTCTAAATTGATATGGAATTGATATCCTTTTCTAATAAAGAAAACTACTCATCAGTCCAAATTCACCCCATTTGTCTTTCCATAAATTACTCTCAGAACACAAAAATAGACTACTAGTCAGCCTGAAAGTTTGGCAAACTGTGATTTTCTCTATTTATTTTTATAGGTATCACATGGCAGGCAAAATGAAGATGTTTAAGGATATTTAAGGATATGGCCAGACAGACATGTGTTCAAAGATACAATTTACCACCTAGCAGTTGTTATCCTAAGTCCTTGTCAACTTTCCAATTAATAAAATGAGGATACACACATACTAGCCTAAAGGGTAAGCTACTACAACCAAAATAAAAATAATAGCAATAATAATAATTAAGAATAAGCGAAAAACATAGCAGCAATGTCCACAATAGCCAAACTATGGAAAGAACCTAGATGTCCATCCACAGATGAATGGATCAAGAAGATGTGGTATATATACACAATGGAATACTATGCAGCCATCAAAAGAAATGAAATCTTGCCATTTGCGACAACATGGATGGAACTAGAGCGTATCATGCTTAGCGAAATAAGTCAAGCAGAGAAAGACAACTATCATATGATCTCCCTGATATGAGGAAGTGGTGATGCAACATGGAGGCTTAAGTGGGTAGGAGAAGAATAAATGAAACAAGATGGGATTGGGAGGGAGACAAACCATAAGTGACTCTTAATCTCACAAAACAAACTGAGGGTTGCTGGGGGGAGGGGGTTTGGGAGAAGGGGGTGGGATTATGGACATTGGGGAGGGTATGTGCTTTGGTGAGTGCTGTGAAGTGTGTAAACCTGGTGATTCACAGACCTGTACCCCTGGGGATAAAAATATATGTTTATTAAAAAAAAAAAAAAAAAAAAAAAGAATAAGCGAAAAACAAAATAAGGTAAGGGTTAAATTAATATTTATCATTCCATCTGATACTGATCAGGATACTTAATACTGATACTGATACTTAATCAGGATCGTATGTATGCTCTGTATTTTGAAAATGTTAGTAACGGGCTTCATAGGAAAAAGAACAGAAAGAAGAAAGGAGTAAATAATAAAGGAGAAACGTGGTAAAGGAGAGTGGGGGAAATTTATCTGCATTTTTCAAAGTAGTACTATTAATACTGCTCAATATTGAGTTTGGTGAAACAATAATGTCTGTGGCTCAAAAATATTTTCTCTAGTTTTCTAATCAACTGTGCTATTCAACTCCTTACAAAGGATGGTTGATGATCAATTAGGCCACATTCTTTCACAATTTCACTTAATGGAAATAACATTCAGGATATGGAGAACTTATGTTACTGTTACATTTTAGTAGCACTGAAACTATGTATTATTTTCTTTAGTAACATGTATTTTAATGGGCAATTAGGGACAGGACTAACGAGGTAAGCTATTTTTAACATAAAAGTTTATTTGTAACATTTTCTTTTCAGGTTAAACACTTAAAAGCAAACAGAGAACAAAGTTTACATGCATACAAAGACACAAACACATAGTCAATAAATTTAATTAAAAACAAGCCAATGTTTTTTTTTATAGGAAACTAATATCTGGGGACTGCTTGCTTTGTTTTTCAGATAACAAACCTGCATTGTTCAAGCGAATGAAATAATTTATCTTATGTATTAATGCTATGATTAATCAGTGGGTTTGGAATAATATGTTATTAATTAGTACTATACTTAATGTACAATTGAAAGATTGTTTTAAAATCAGCTGAAAATATTGAAAAGTATTTATTCTATATTTACATAAAATTCCACTAATTTGTAAATGGATAGTCAACAAACTGGCATTTCTACATTCTTTCCATGTGCTTAGAATTATATTTTGTTTTGAACAATGTGAAAAGCAATTCTAAAATAAATTTTGTATTATATTATTGTTAGGAGCATGTAATGCATTATGTGAATGGAAGTCTCTATCCTTGGATATGCCATGGAAAGATTGATGGGGGCATCCACTCTCAAATACAGATAGCCAGAAGGAAAGTGGCAAGTACAAAGCAGTTTATTAAACTGAAAGGACACTCTCAAGGTAAGAGAGCAGACAGTGTTTTAGAATTGGATATTAGTGGGTTTCTGGGCTGGGAGGACCTGTGACATATAGTGAAGTGGTCTCTGATGGAGTGTGCTTCCAATCATTTGGGAAACTCCTATCAAAGGTTGGGAGGGGCAATTTTGGACCCTAGAATGTTTGTAACTCTTGGCAGCCTTTCTGCATCAGTGCTGGTAGAGGGATAAAATGCCATGCAAACGTATTATTATGAGTCTAGGTGTTACTACCTAGACTCCATGAGGTAAAGAAATAAGCTCTCATAATAAATGAAAATAAAGAATAATTGAAAAGAAAAATAGGGACCTTCATAAAAATCATCAAAAACCCAAACAAAATAATTAGACTTAAATTTAAATTGAACAGAAAGGAACTCTCTACCTGAAAATGGAATATAAAATATGGGGGAAAAAAATCATTGGATAAGCTTAAGAGTGAATGGAGATGACTGAGCAAGTAAGTAAACCTCTAGATTGATCAACAACAAAAAAATACAACCTGAAGAAAAAGACCAAAAAAAAGATTAAATAAAAATAACAGAACTCAGAGTCATGTAGGATAGTTTCAATATATTAAACACATTTGAAACTGGAGGCCCAGAGGGGAAGAGAAAGAGAGAATGGGACCAAAAAATTAATTTAAGGGATATTGGGCTGAAATGTTCTAAATTCAGTGAAATACTTATATTTATATTAAATTTATAGATTGAAGAAGCTTAGGAAACTGCAAACAGATGAAATCGAAGGGAAGAATGAGTTGCCATATTCTAGTCAACTGCTAAAAAGCAAAGATGAAGAAGCAATCTGGAAAGCAGCCAGAGAAGAGTAAACAACATGGTTTCTCTGGATGCTTTCCATTTCCTCAAGCCCGCGATACAGTCGGTTCTCCATATTTAATGCTCACAATATCAGAACTTAATAATAATTATAATAATTTCACACATGCTATTTAACTATCACATATTCCCATTTTTACTAAAGAAAAGATGCGTAGGATACATATTGAGTGGGGAACATTATTATAGGGGTGCCAGGGTGGCTCAGTTGGTTAAACCATGGCCTTTGGCTCAGGTCATGATCCCGGAGTCCCAGGATCGAGTCCTGCATCAGGCCCCCAACCCTGCGGGAGTCTGCTTCTCCCTCTCACTTTCTCCCCTCTCATGCTCTCTCTCTCTTTCTGTCTCTGTTTCTCTCTCTGTCTCTCTCTCTCTCAAATAAATAAATAAAATTTTTAAAAAAGAACATTATTAGAAGTTCTTTCTATACTTTCAGGGACAAATTCAGGATTTTCCTCTTCTTTAAATCTCAAAATGAAGAGGAGAAGATGAAGGAGGAGGAGGAGGAGGAGGAAAGAAAGATGGGGCTTTTTCTGCATCCAACAAAATTCAAAGTATAGATTCGTAAATTGTAAATGGTGAGATGTGAGTGAGCAGTTATTGAAATACTTGTTAGAGTATAAATAGGTCTTTGAAATTTGGGAAGACTGAGAGGTGAGTGTCGAGCTCTAAGTGACTCAAAAGAAGAGTAATCAGCTTTTGTAATATAGTCCTTTTCTAAATGCTCAACATCACTTGGCATCAGGGAAATACAAATCAAAACCACAATGAGATACCACCTCACACCAGTCAGAATAGCTAAAAATTAACAAGTCGGAAATGACAGATATTGGCGAGGATACATTATTAGTGGGAATGCAATCTGATGAAACCACTCTGGAAAACAATATAGGGGTTCCTCAAAAAGTTAAAAATAGAGCTACCCTGTAACCTAGCAATTGCAACACTGGGTATTTACCCAAAGATACAAATACAGTAATACAAAGGGGCACCTGCACCTCAATGTTTGTAGTAACAACGTCCACAATAGCCAAACTATGGTAAGAGCTCAGACATCCATTGACAGATGAATGGATATCCATACACACACATATACATATATCTCACATATATTATACTGCCATCAAAAATGAAATTTTGACATTTGCAATGACATGGATGAATGTAGAGGGTATTCTGCTAAGTGAAATAAGTCAGTGGGGGGAAGACAATTATCATATCATCTCAGTGATATGTGGAATTTGAGAAACAAGACAGAGGATCATCAGGGAAAAGAAAAAAATGAAACAAGAAGAAACTACAGAGGGAGACAAACCATAAAAGGCTCTTAATCTCAGGAAACAAAGTGAGGGTTGCTGAAATGGAGAGGTGTGGGAGGGATGGAGTGGCTGGATGATGGACATTGGGGAGGGTGTGTGCTATGGTGAACACTGGGAATTGTATAAGACTGATGAATCACAGACCTGTACTCCTGAAACAAATAATACATTATATGTTAATATGAAAAAAATAAATACACACACACACACAAATTGTCCTTTTTCTGTGAAATACAAGAGAGGTGATTAGAGATCATGAAAGAAGGAAGTAGAAATGGTCATCTTGGGAGAGAGACTTCCATCATCATTAGAATTACCAATATTGTTGTAATTACCCTCAGCATACTTTCCTTCTTATCATTATTCTTCCTTAGTGAGAATCAGTTATATGGTATACAGGTAAAGAGATGGGCTAAACCTTGAACCTTGAAAATTGCAGGTCATAGTAGAGCAGCAATGGTTTTGTTTATTATTTTAATCCATTGCTGCTCTACTATGACCTGCAATTTCACAAAGAATATAACTTTGTTCTTACAGTTCTCTAAGTCTATGTTCTAAGTCATCATTGAAATTTCTTTTTAGACTTTTTTTTAAGGTATTTTTTCAGGCATTATTATGTTTCAGAACATTTAATTTTAGTAATTATGAAATAATTGTAATGTAATACTTGTAATTCAAGCTAATAAAAGTTCAGATTCAGATTAGAAAAATTTGTAACTTTTGGCTTTTTGTTTAAAACCTTAAATGGGGGCACCTGGGTGGCTCAGTTGTTAAGGATCTGCCCTCAGCCTGGGTCCTGATCCCAGGTTTCTGGGATCAAGCCCACCTCGGGCTCCCGCTTCATGGGAAGCCTGTTTCTTCCTTTCCCACTCCCTCTGCTTGTGCCCCCTTTCTCCCTGTGTCTCCCTCTGTCAAATAAATAAATAAAGTCTTTTAAAAAAACAAACAAACAAACTTAAAAACTTAAATTGACAGGTCTCTAATTTTAACTTACTGAAATAAAGAATTTATTATAATTGAAAACTTGCTGGTATTTCAGTCCTGTTATTGGTTTAGTCTTTGGTTTGAACTATTTAATAGATTTTCAATTATTTCAACTCAACATAAAATTTCAGCTTTGTTTTCCTTCTAAACTTATGTAAATCATAATAAATTCTCCTGGACTCTTGTGACATATTATCAATATTCCTTTCACTATTTAACTTTACAAACAGAATAGCCAGTCCGCTGGTCAGTTATCATATTGATCAACTTTACTGCATTTTAGAATATTTATTCAATTCTTGCATGACCTATTAACCACTAACACGAAGCTTATATTTTGTGTTATTAAATGATTCAAGCCAATGATAACTAATAACAGGACTGAAATACCAACAAGCTTCTGATTTTAATGAATTTTTTATTTCAGGAAGTTGAAATGAGAGACTTGTCAATTTAAACAAAAAGCCACAACTGTATTACTAGTGTCATAATACAGGGTTGAGTCCTTTTTTTTATGCATATGTAACTTCCAATTAAGTCAAGCAGTTTTCATGATTTCGAAAGTTAGAATATTTCCAGATTAAGAATTTTCTCATTGGATATGTCCTAATAAAATATGAATTCCAAATGTGGCAATCTTTTTATAGTTATGAGGAATTCACATTTTTAATATTATATACATTTATATATATATTTATAAATATTATGTACATTTTAAATATTATATATATTTAGTAAATATATCTTAATATAAATGTTTCAAAAAGCAAACCATGTTTTATTTTAATCCATTTCTTTTATTTTAATCATCTGGCTTGACATGACCCCAATTCACAGAGCTTCATTTCTTGGAACACGGTTCTATTGCCGTATCAGAAGGACTCACAATGCCACATGCTGACATAAGCTCAAAACAAAACTATGAACTAAGATATACCATTCTTGGAAATTCATATTACAATAGTCTTTAATTTTACTTTATTCTTGAGATAACACCTTCCTCATGTGAGGACATCCTATTTTGAGAAATCATGCTTCTGAGCTCAAAATGCAAGCCCAAGAATTTCTCAGGTAGCAATTTCAAAATTTTGAGATAAAATATCTGAATTCATTGCTGAACTTCATCTTTAGTCCAACTACAACAAGAATACACATAAAGCTAAAATCTAGCATAGGGGACAGGGAGACTCCAAATTATTATCACGTTATTTTCTTTTCCTCTCAGGCATCTTATCCTGAAGTTGTAGATGACCACTGTAGATGACCCTTTCCAATTCCGTATGTTAAAGGTTAGAGAAAAAAGTGCATCCGGTAACTTATGGGCTTGCCTCTTGTTAGTTCAGAAAGCCTCTGCTGCAACTCAGAGAGGTCCTTAGAGAATGAGGATTTTCTCTGACAGTATAATTTCCCCAGTATCAAATTCATTTTGAGGAAAAATTGTCACTTTCCAGTTGATCAGGGGTCACAGGTGGAAACAGAGACCGCAGAGCATCATAATCATTCCCTACAGGTGAAGACTCAGTTGGAGTGTGAATGGCAATGGTAACAAGACAAAGAGCTTCACCACTAAAATTCCATCAGAGAAGTTATTACAGTGTTTGGCTTTATGGATTCTGTCGAAGAGAAATGACTTTTGCTGCTGCCGACTGCTAGCTGTAACCCCTGCCAAGTTCTATATAGAGGCTAGTAGAACAGCTTGTTGAAATTTCAATAGAGGCTGACTCAGGGAAAAAAAAATAGTAGTGCCATATACTCTTCATCTGAGCTGCATCATGACTATCAGAGAATTAAATATATAGTCTGTGTTTATTTCCAAGTGTAAATCCAATTTGAGAAATCCCCAATTGTATGGCTCTCCCAGGCATTTGGCTTGGTACAACTTCACAGTCATATAAAACTTGCCTAGTAAGTAAATATTTGAAACTAAAAGAAAACTATTTTCACTGTGGTAGCAGCGGTGAGGCCTACCCCCCTCCCCTGCCATTTCATCAGCCTAGTTATTCGTTCAGAGAAAAGAACAAGTAGTTACATCATCACTTTTTTGTGTATGAATTTCAGAAAAAAAAAAACAACTTACCAATTAGAAATGGATAAAAAAATTGCAATTTCCAAAAAGTGGAACATAGAAGAATCAATATTTCAGAATGCATAAAATGTACCAATAAGACTGTACCTGGATAGTAGTATACAAGGAAGAAACTAGTCAACAGTCATGGAAGCCTTATGTCATCTCACACACGAGGTATTCACTGGTTAAAACAGGCATTTATACAAATTTCCATTTGTGAGATACTATTCTTCAAACATTTTCAGGCCCCTAAAGGAAAGACAGTCCAAATTTTGTTAAGACTATCAGAGAATGTAAGCCCATCTATCTCATTGAATTAAAAGGTTTTCACTGAAACTAAATATATCTTTGCTGTTGATCTTATGTTCAAGTTAAAATCTTTACAAAAGAACACCATTGAATCTGATCCTGTGCCAGAGAAAAGCAATACGATTCTATTACATATTACCAAGAAAGAGGAAAAATAGCTTTTTTTTAGCATTTATTATGTCAGTCAATATCCTCAAATAGGGAAATATTTATACATTTAAAGAGTATTTAAATACATTAAAATAATTTTAAAATAACATTTTTGCTTATATGTCATGATCTTCTGAAGAAAATCTTGAGATAAAGAAAATAACTTACTTATAAAAACTCACTACCCTTTACTTCAGATACGGATTAAAACAGCAATTCTAGATTTCATTAACAACATGTGATGAAAGCATACTACAAGGAAATCTGATTATCCAATAAAAAAATAATAATAAAATAAAATTATTTATTTAAATTTGAAACAATAGGCAAAGATAGCTACCTGCTTCCATGAGATAATGGCTTAGGTCCTCTGTTAACACAATTAAAATATTCTCTTCCTTTCTATAAATTGTCTTTTCATTTTCTTGATTCTTTCTTTTGCTGTGCACAAGTTGTTAAGGCTGATGTAGTCCCATTTGTTTATTTTGCTGATACTTTTGGTGCCATATCCAAAAAATTAATTGCCAAGACCACACTCAAAGAGCTTTTCCCCTATGTTTTCTTCTAAGTTCTTTTTTCTTAGTTTTAGCTTTTGAATTTAAGTACTTAATCTATTTTCAATTAATTATTGTGAAGGATGTAAAAGGGTTCAAAACCATTCTTTTTCAGATGAATATCCAGTTTTCCCAAAACCATTTATTGAAAAGATATCTTTTTCCCCTTGTGTATTCTTGGATTCCTTGTCAAATATTAATTGACTCAACAGGTGTGGGATTATTCCTGGCTCTCCATTTTATTCCATTATTCTAGGTGTTTGTTTTTCTGCCAGTAACAAAGTCTTTTCATTACTGAACCTTTGTAGTATAATTCAAAATCAAGTGTGATGCCTCTAACTTTGTTTTCCTTTCTTTTGGTTGCTTTGTCTAATGGGATTTTTGTGGTTACGTATTAATTTTAGGGTTTCTTTTTCTTTTTCTGGGAAATACCATTGGAATTTTTATAGGGATTACATTGAATCTATAGATCACTCTGGGTGGTATGGACATTTTAACAGTATTAATTCTTCCAGTTCATGAGTACAGGATATCTTTTAATTTGTGTGTGATATCTGATATGGGGTTAACACCTAAAATGTATAAGGATTTTATACAACATAATAACAGAAAACAATCTGATTTAAAAATGAGCAAAGGACCTAATAGACATTTTTCCAAATATGATATACCAATGGATAACAATATATGAAATGTTGAACACATCATTATCAGAAATTTGAAAATCAAAACCACAGTGAAATATCACCTCATACTTGTTAAGATGGCCATTATGCAACATGGGTGCTTAAGTGGGTACGAGAAGAATAAATGAAACAAGATGGGATTGGGAGGGAGACAAACCATAAGTGACTCTTAATCTCACAAAACAAACTGAGGGTTGCTGGGGGGAGGGGGTTTGGGAGAAGGGGGTGGGATTATGGACATTGGGGAGGGTATGTGCTTTGGTGAGTGCTGTGAAGTGTGTAAACCTGGTGATTCACAGTCCTGTACCCCTGGGGATAAAAATATATGTTTATAAAAAATAAAAAATTATATGAAACTTAAAAAAAAAAAAGATAAGAGATAAGTATCAGTGAGGATGTGAAAAAAAGGAACACTTGTGTGCTGTGTTGGGAATGTAAGTTAGTATAGTCATTATGAAAAAATATATGAAGATTCCTCAAAAAATTTTAAATGGAATTTTTATATGACCCAGTAATTCTACTTCTGGGTATATATTTGAAGGAAATGAAATCACTATCTTAAAGAGATCTCTTCACCTCAGCTTATTTACAACAGTCAAGATATGGAAATAATGTAAGTCTCTGTCAATAGATGAATGGATTAAAAAAAATCAGGCATATATACACTTGAATATTATTAAACAAAAAAAGAAGAAGAAGAAGGATATTCTGCCATTCACAAGAACATAGATGAACCTTGAAGGCATTCTCCTCAGTGAAATAAGTCAGAGAAAGATAAATATTGTATGATTTCAGTTACACGTGGAGTTTAAAACAAGTCTATCTCATAGAAACAGAGAAGACTGGTGATTGCCCTGGGCTGGGAGGTGGAGGAAATGTAGAGATGTTTGTCAAAGGGTACAAACTTTCAATTATAAGATGAATAAATTCTAGGGACCTAATATACAGCATTATGACTATATTTAACAATACAATATTGGGTTTTATGCTTGAAATTTGCAGAGAGAGTAGATTTTGTTTTTTCTTTTAAGAGAGGGAAGAGTAGAGGGAGGGAGAAAAGGAATCTTAAGCAGACTCCATGTCCGGTGCAGAGCCCCACTTGGAGCTTGATCTCACAACCCTGAGATTAAGACCTATGCCAAAATCAAAAGTTGGATGCTTTGTCAACTGAGCCACACAGGCACCCCAAGAGAGTATATCTTAAATGTTCTCATCACACACACGGAATTGGTAACTATGTGAGGTGGTGGATGTGTTAATTAACTTGATTTGTGGTAATCATTTCACAAAATACACATATATAAATTAATACCTTGTACACCTTAAATGTACACAATGTAATTTGTCATATCTCAAAAAAGCTGGGGAAAAAAAATACCACTTCCTGCGTCTTTTGACATTAGAAGAAGAAAAATATAAAAGTAAAAAACCTCATTAACTAGCATTTCATTTATATTTTATTTTATGTGTATAATCCATTGGGCTTTGACCTAAAAAAATTTCAGGATGCATCTTTATATCCCATCAGACTGAGATGGAAAAGAGATCATAAAAGGCTATGGAAAATAGAAATTGTTTGGTTCTCAGTGAAGTTGAAGAGCGTAAAGCTCAGTAACAATAACCTCTAGGTACTCAAAATAAGAATGAAAAATACAAAGCAAATTCAGTGAACTGCATCAATCTGCCCTCAATTACAATAAAACTTAACTTGAATGTTTCTAATAAATATGCTGACACCTGCTTTTTCCATTGGTAGAATTAAATTCAGACATTATAGCTTCATAAAGGGCAAGCCAAAAACTTGAAAATGTTATAAAAAGTTATAAAAAGATCCTAATTGCATTCAAGCTGGAGATGTTTCCCCAAATGGCTGAAAGTAGTTTATAATTCAATTCCCTCTAAAGCTCCAAGTTTTAGTCATTTGTCAGTTCATCCCTAAATTGGTAACTTCTAGTAATTATTTTGTTTGAAGGTTAGTTTTGTTCCTTGTTGGGTTGGTTAAAGACTTTTTCCCCACCAAAATATCTTTCATCATATCTAAGGCTGAACTATTCCAGCTCCAGAATTATCAGTTGTTTCACTTTCCAATAGCACAAGACTATTATAAATTCTCATCAATACCAACAATAATTTTGGTAAGAAACACAAGCGTATCTTGAAAACTAAAAAGTATACATACTCCTATCCCCTTCTGTGGTAGTCTTTTCTAAATAAAATTAATACTTTAAAAACTGTAATACATATCTTAATGCAGAACACTTTTTTTCATTTCAGTTGTAAAACAGTACACAATTTAGTGTTATCCAGGAGGAGGGAGAGGCAGAAAATAATTTTTCTGGATTCCTAAACTTGTCAATTGTTTTAGATTCATGAAAGTGAAATCAAAACACTAATGGCAGAAGCTTCCTATCGAAATATTAGCTGTGTCCTATTTGATTTGTTATGAATTCATGCTTTTAGCATAAATAATCTCATGGTTATTTAATCCCTGCATGTTCATTTCCATTGTTTCACAATGACCGGCCTTCATGGGCCACCAAGCAGTGAACATTTATATTCCATATCCTTACTCCCAAATCTTCCTTTTGCTGAAGTTTTTCATGTTTTCACAACAACAAGAAGAAAGGTAACACAGATATGCCTTTATATGCCTTTATGTGTCCTATATACTGATCACAGAAAAAAAGAAAAAAATATATATATATATATGGCCAGTTCTAGTATAATGATTCTTTTGAGAATGTAAATTTGTTCCAAGGAAGCTGATATATTAGGGAACAATTTGAGAATCATGCATTGTGTTTGTTAATGCATGATTTCATCAGCAGAACATGAAATAAATGCAACAAAGTGCACCTGATTGAACCAAGAGGAATAAGAATGTGCAAAATAAACAAGCACACACCATAAATGTCTACCAGGTACCTCAGTTCAGTGTGTGTTTTGACTCGGATTCAACCACGTGTGCTGTTACAACTTATAACTTTGTCTGAATCACAGATAACCCTACTTCTACCTCTTCACCCTCACTCACAAGATACAAGTTTTCAGAGCCTACTTTTTAAAAATATTATTTATTTATTTATTTGACACACAGACACAGAGAAAGAGCATAAACAGGGGGGATGGAAGTGGGATAAGTAAGCTTTCCCCTAAGCAGGGAGCCCAATGTGGAGCTCGATCCCAGGACCCTGAGATCATAAGCTGGGCCAAAGGCAGACGCTTAACCAAATGAGTCACCCAGGTGCCCACAGAGCCTATTTCTATAAGCAAACTTCAGTTTTCATGCAAGGAAAGATACCACATACATTGACGTATCCTATTTATGTATTTCTCAACAAATTAACATGTCTAAAACTGTGCTACACCTTTTTATTAGTTTCCTGTCTTGTTTGTTTATTTGTTTGTTTCCCTGAAGAAATTTTGACTGTTGTGCCCCAGAACCATTTCTCCCATAAATCCTGTTGCTTCATTGTACAGTTTTGGATAGCTTTGATAATTTTGCAGAGTGGTATGATTTATAATGAGATGTATAATTTTAGACCTCAAAATTTGAAATTCTAGATGAAATGGAGGCATTAAAAAATTGAATGTACTGAAGGTGACTCAACAGGAGAAAAAATATAAAGGTTACCAAAAATCGAACACTAAAATAACAGCAAAACTCAATGGTTTTATATGTAACCTCAAAAGCACTGATAATTACTAAATTATGAAAATTATTCTAGAAAATAAAAATGCAAGAATAACTTTCTACCAAAATAATAAGTAACTGTGCAGTTATTATCAAAATTATACTAATTATATCTGAAAATCATTCCTAAATTGACTATACAGAGAAATAACCATAAATAACACTAAAAGTACAAATGATGGACTCATGAGTTTTCTCACTACTTTTAAGAGACAAAAGCATCTCCACATCAATAACTAGAAGGTAAATAATCGAGTGGAAAAACTGGCACAGGCATTAGTAAAGTTTATAAGATTAAAAATAAAAAAAAACTCCTTAAAATTATAATCAACTTCTCTACTAGAAGGAAATAAATTTTTTAAAATGTCATTTTTTCCTATAATGAATGTAAAACCTGAGATTTTTAATTTCTACTTTTGGTAAAAATATGAAAGAGTTGTCACTAATCAGTGTTTACTGTTGGTTGGGGCACAAATCTGTACATTTAGATTGACTTTACCTAATAATATTAAAAGTATGAACTATCCATAATTCTGCTCTCCTATTCTAGGAACCTAGCATAAAAAATAATCATTTTAGGGGATAAATATGTATGCAAAAATATAACATTTCATGTCTCTTTTCCATAAATAGGTGGCAAAATAAACAAAATATATCTAACTAGAGTAGAGGCTAAATAAAATATTTTATATCCAGGTGATGTCTTACTCGGCAGCAATGAAAAGAATAATATAGTACTATGTACATTTCATATTTCATAAAATCGAGTATAATCTGATATTAAACAGTGTGTGTATATAGGGGTGTGTGTGTGTGCGTGTGTGCGCGCGCGTGCGCGCATACACTTAACTCTCTGGAAAGATATTCACTCAACTGTTAACAGGGTTAGCTCTTGGATGGAATTGAAGAGATATGTAGAGGTGAAAAAAGGAGTTAGAATTCTTACAATACATTCTTTTAAACAAAAAAGCATTATAACTTAAAAAATAACTCTATCATTCTCTATTTCCCAAATTATTTAAAAATTGAAATATAAAAAAAGCCCATTAAGGAGAATTGCAATTGGGCCTTTACCAAAGAAAGAATTGTCTCTCTCAATGTTACTTTGCATAGAATAACTAGATGTGTTTTTCAGTTCTCTCTGGCTCAGAAATGTAGCTTTGTATGATCTGTAGCTTTATATGATCACGCACAAAAGACAATCTTTCACATTTTATATATAGAAGGGAAAAAAATTATTCAAGTATCAGTAGGGTGAGACAACCAAATCTTTGTCTCCAGCCCACCTGATACAGTAAATGATGGGCACCAAATCAGAATCTAAAGGCAGGTATTCAGGGTTGTCAAAATACAATGTATCTTATTCTTCAATATTTACATTGACACATAAGCTGCTGGTGATAGGTAGTGACTGGTTGAGATAAACCTTGATTATGTAAAGACAGAACAAGAGATAATATTGAGCAACATGCAAGACTGGTGAAGAGAAAATTAAGAGAGATCATGTAGACACTCGGTTTCTACCTTTTTAACTTTCTTCTCACTGAGAGTTGTACTTTGAAGTCCATGAAATTAGCTTTTCTATACATTGATTCTTCATTTATTTGAACAAACTTTAGTTTCAGTTTATATCAACCAAAATGTGTTTAATTAGAACATTCTCTATGATTTTTCTCTAATTCTACAATTTGAATGATTTCACTTACCAAACCACAAATTCATTTCTACTAAATCCAAACACACAAAGTACACAAATTCCAAGGACAATGAAATAATTTTTTTTTCATAATATCAATGGAGCCTATTATTTTATATTTAAGAAGTCCTTCCAGTGAAAAGGTGTCAAAAAGTTGGGAAGAAACATACTGAATATATTATTTAAATGTGTAACCAAAATACTATTTAGAAATGTGTTTACTGCATTTTCTAGACTTTGTCCATAACCTATAATTCCGCTATTAATTAATTTACTGATGTTCTTTGTTTGACAGACTATAAATACTTTTTTGAAAAACAAAGCAATAAATGAAGACATTTTACTGAATTTAACTTGTGGATTGCAAAGATAATTTAAGAACATAATCTACCTTTTAGTTACTATAATTACTGATATTATTTATGGATAACATGACCATTGATGTTTGCATTTAAACTTCCTCTGAATTTCTTGTAAGCAAAGAATTTCAATACCAGGTGTGTGCTAATTGTCTATTGTTGTATGAAAAAGCAAGGACAATAAACAACACAAATAAAATACTTCCATATCTACATTTGATATTCAAACCAAGAAGACTCCAGAAGAATTATGAAGACATCAGTACTCTTGGATGTGGTAATCCTTTAATGCTTCTCTTTCAGTCTCCATCTTTTATGTCTGCAAAGAAAGAGTCTAAAAGAATATGGTTGAAGGCACATTTGAATGAATACATTAGTGGATTTCTTTTCTTTCTTTAAGGATATTTGTATTTAAATCTTTTTCATCTATATTTGAATAATGAAAGATGCTGCATTGCTAAGAAGAGAGGCATGAACAGCGAATAGTTAAATGCAAGTTTAAGTGAAGGAAAAGAACTTCACGGTTATCTACTGAGTGAAGTGGGTAGATCAGCCTTCCACCTACATCCAAATCAATCTTTCTTACTCTTTTTATGTACCCATCCTGTGATTTCTAAGTACTTCGCTACTAATTATCTATCTGTGACTCTCTTCTGAGGACTGCCCTTGAGCTATTTAACTGCTGTGTTGGCAAGTACAGGGAGCAGGAGGTACCTGTGTTGGGACTTGGCCAAGTCATAATTTTGCTCAGCTATTTCCCCTGTTCTGCTCTGTTTCCTTGACTTCTTTATCAGTCTTGACTCAATTGCTTCCTTCAGAGCTAGCTCGAGTACAAATTCTTATTTAAGACCTGCTTGTGGAGCACCCAACCTAAGACAACACCTTTTTATCTCTCATGCAAGAACACACACAGCACACCTGCACACAGCAACACAATGATAATTATGGTGCAGCAACAAATAGACTGATGACTAAGCCCTATTATGAATGACCTTGCTTTATTCATTTTAGCAATGTTTTTTCCTTTTGAAGCAATATTTCCAGATCATTTTCACCACATTATTTCATATGATTTAAACAACAACAAAAAAATGAATGAAAATATCTTACATTACAAATTAGGAATCAGGATTAATATAGTTCACTGTAGGCCTAGTTCCCTTGACCGTATGATTTTAGAGTATAAGAACAGAAGTTATTAATCAAATATTGAGAAAGTGTAGCCATGACTGTTACGTGGAAAAAAAAAAAAAAAAGAACAGAGGTATCTTATCTTACTGACAATTTATCCAGTGTACTTATCTATTAAATGATGAGCACCATGGGTGGAATTATTAGAATAGGGAGTCTAAATTTATTTTTTTCCTGTTTGGTTTGGTTACTTTTTTTAATTTTTAATTTTTTTTATTTTTTTAAAGATTTTATTTATTTTTTTGACAGACAGAGATCACAAGTAGACAGAGAGGCAGGCAGAGAGAGAGGGAGGAAGCAGGCTCTCCGCTGAGCAGAGAGCCTGATGCGGGGCTCGATCCCAGGACCCTGAGATCATGACCTGAGCTGAAGGCAAAGGCATAACCCATTGAACCACCCAGGCACCCCCGGTTTGGTTACATTTAAAAAATATTTTCAGTCATGTAATAAAATCTTTTTCTTTAAGCTATTAGAGCTGCACCTAGTAGAGCCACGGTTCCCAAAGTATTGGATTTGGAACACTGGTAATTATTAAAACATGCTCCTCAATGAAATCATTTGAATACAAGGAGGAGTTTATATAAATGGATTTGATAGGGTTAGAATGGGACCCAAGAATCTGAGTGTTACATATTGCCAGGATGAATTAGTACCCAGAATACTGTATCAGCCTCTCTTGGCCAGAGTCTTAATCCTTTCTTTCTTACCAGGTCTGAATAAAGATCAACACTTTACTTCTAAATCATCATTTTTATTCTCTATTTTTTAAACCTCATGGACCTTTATAATCTAGACCAGTGTAATCCAATAGAAATATAATATAATCTACATTTTTAATTATAAATACTATGCTAAACACATTTTTCAATAGCAAAATTAAACATGTAAAAGTAATTCTCATACTGCATTTTACATGGTTCAGAATATGCAATATATTGATTCAACTTAAAATAAATACAAGAAATTACTAACTAGATAGTTAACATTTGCATTTTGGTACTAAGTCCTCAAAATGTGGTGTGTCCTTTATACATACAACCCATCTCAATCTGTTTGTGAACTATCTTATGGTCAGCTGTGGAGCCTTTTTCTTTTTTTTTTTTTTTTTTTCAATGACTTATTTACTTTGTTTTAGAGAGAGAGAGAGAGAGAGAGAATCTCAAGTAGACTTCATGCTCACCTGAAGCCAAGGTGGGACTCGATCGCACAACCATCAGAACACCTCCTAAGGCAAATCCGAGACCTGGCTACTTAGCCCATGGTGCCACCCAGGCACCCCTATGGAGTCTTTTTTTTGCACTTGTTTTGTTTGTTCTTCACTAAACATTTTTATGTTACATATGAAGTGTATACAGTGTTAAAAGAAATGAAGATGAGAGGATCCAATTAATTACAAATATTGGTAACTCAGACTCGGGGTCTATTCTTCAAATGCATGTGCCTCTCAAAGTGTGTGTCTGTGTGTGGGGTGTGTGTGCAAACACTTGTGTTCTCACAGTTTCTATGTGGCATAGCTGGTTGCCTCTGGATCAATGTCTCTCATGGGGCTGCACTCAAGCTATCACCCAGGGTTGATGCAGCCTCATCAAAAGATTTAACTGGGGGAAGGTGATGGGATTTATTGCCAAGCTTACCAAAATGATTATTGTCAGTCCTCAGATATTCACCATATTGGCCTCTCCATGGGAATGAACGTACTACACACACTGGCAATTCAAGATAAGACAAGAGAGTGCCCAAGACAAAAGCCACAGTCTTTGATAATCTAATCATGAGAGTGAGACCCATCATTTCTGTCTTTATCTTTTGGATAGAAACAAAAAAACTCAGTTCACCTTCTAGAAGATGAGGTGAGATAATGGCAGGAACACCAAGACTCAAGGATCACGGGGATCATGTTAGAAGCCACTTAACCTGGGCGCCTGCATAGCTCAGTGGGTTAAAATTCTGCCTTGGGTTCAGGTCATGATCTCAGGGTCCTGTGATGGAGCCCCGCATCGGGCTCTCTGCTCAGTGGGGAGTCTGTTTCTCCCTCTCTCTCTGCCTGCCTCTCTGCCTACTTGTGATCTCTCTCTCTCTCTGTCAAATAAATAAATAAAATCTTAAAAAAGAGAGAGAGAGAGAGAGAAGCCATCTAACCATTGTACTCTTCCTGGTCCCCTGTGACCCACATTCCTTCCACATGCAAACTATACACCCTTCTACTTCAGGTCCCTCAAAATCTCTTCTCATTACAGCATTAGCTCAAAGTTCAGAATCTTGCCTTCTGGTTCAGATCCAAGTGTGAATATGCCTCCTGTGCTGTCACTCTAGCACATTGAGCACAGTCCCTCTTGATGTGTACCTATCACCTTAAAGGATAGGGCCAGCTTTCTGCATGTAGAATCACGGGAGTTCAAAGATTTCTCCTCATTCTACAGTTATTTCTCAGCGCAATCTGGGATTGTTTCTGCCATATAAAGCACTTTGAAGAACTTTGTGAGTTTTCTGAAAATCTTCTTGGGATCCCCTCCATCACACCAAAGCCACACCCACAAATCTCCTCCAGATAAAACTTTCTCAAAGGGGTGCTTTAAGGAGAATGGTGAGGCACAACCTTGATGGCCTTAAAAGCACCCTGTTTTATGTGGCGGAATACTGTTCTGAGATACCACCTGACGACATTCTGAAAAATTTTAAAAAGATTTTATAGTCATACTCAGTTTCCCTTTAGGACACATTCTTCTGGTAATATTCTGGATTGGATTTTTGCTCTGAAGCCATTCATTAATTTTAGCATTTTTGTTTGTTTGTTTGTTTGTTTGTTTCTGGAGGGTTTGGAATTTTCCGAATTTTTAAGTCGTGGCTCCTTTTTATTTAAGTGTCCTTTCCTCAATATGTCTCATCTTATTCTTCAAACTAGTATCTCCACCCAGAGATCTATTTTTTTTTTTTTGATGTATATAGTGTCCATTTCTCTCCATTTTCTTGGGTGCTATGTGGCTAAGTAGCAACATTTAATTCATTATCAATCCTGTAATAAATAGCTAGATAAACCTAGCATTTTGCAAAGTATAGTGGGTAGCATTACCGTCAGGCTTTGATTAGAAATGCTTTTCCTGGACCAAGTGATCTTCCACTTCATTCCCTCCCCCCCCCACCCCAGAGTAAATCAACCTTCTTCAGTTTATAAAATATGGTGGGATTCAAAGGTAAATATCATAAAACAGATTGTCAGGACTGCTGCTTATTTAGACAAGATGACTTATTTCAACTTCTAACAACCAGCTGGGCTCATGAAGCAAGAAATCAAGTACAAATTTGTGGAACTGTCGGATTATTAATATTGAATCATTGAGTCATCTTACCTGAAGACCAGTCTGGAAGATAGTGTTCGGGTAAAGGTTTTGAGTTCAGGCAGATTGCCAGAAAGCTCTCCCGGATACAACCCCTATATCATTGCAACAATTTACGTGGATGGTGTCCATAAACAGGGCTTTACAAGTTACTTTTTACAGGGAAATTAAATGATGCACCTTCCACCAAACAGACCAAACCCTACCGTGTAAATGAAGCAACTATTCTCAGCAAGTGCAAGCTTATTTCTACTAAGTAGGTATTCAATCTCTACATACAGGAATTAATGTACAACATGTACTGACCGGTCTATGATCAATGGAAATCATCAAAGTATGAGAAACTGGTTACCAAGAATAAATTGCTAATATTATCTGGGCTTCCAGCATTTTAATAAGCCTATCCAGGATCTGTGTGGTCTGTAATATCATGATATGCAAATGAAAAGAGAACTGAGAATGGGAGAGGGGGAACATCTTAAATTGCCATAAGTCAGCCCTACTGAAAGTTTTTTAAATGAATATTCATTTATTTCCACATAGATTGTATCCTTATGTATAACTAACACATTCTAGTTGCCTAGGAAAGAAAAACAGTTAAATTTAAAATAAACACAGAAAATATGTGTTATTTTCAGGGCATAGAATTAATATTGCATGCTTAATACAAAGGAACAAATAATGTTAATAACAACTCAATTTTTTGTTTCTAAAATTTGGATTCTCTAAGTTCCAAATTTTAGAAACTCTAAATGTATTAAGTTCTACATTTTTTTTTAAAGATTTTATTTATTTATTTGGCAGACAGAGATCACATGTAGGCAGAGAGGCAGGAAGAGAGAGAGAGGAGGAAGCAGGCTCCCTACTGAGCAGAGAACCCGATGTGGGGCTCAATCCCAGGACCCTGGGATCATGACCTGAGCCGAAGGCAGAGGCTTTAACCACTGACCCACCCAGGTGCCCCTAAGTTCTACATTTTTAAAAGATCTTTGTTATTTATTTAAGAGAGAAAGAGCAGGTATGAGCAGGGAGACGGGTAGGGAGAGAAGGAGAAGCAGACTCCTGGCTGATTAGGGAGCTGGATGTGGGGCTCAATCCATCCCAGAATCCTGGGATCATGACCAGAACTGAAGGCAGTTCAATCAGTTCTGCCAAAACTGACTGAGCCACCCAGGCACCCGAGTTTTACATTTTGAGTTGTACATTATTGTAAATTGCATTTGTATTATTTCAAATTGGACAGCAACAATTTCTCTCCATTTTCTTGGGTGCTATGTGGCTAAGTAGCACCATTGAATTCAAGAGTTCTGATCTTGGTTTAAATTTGCTTACATCTGTTGCACATCTAACATTTTATTGCATGTTGCAGAAAAAAAGTATCTTTTTTTAAGATTTTATTTATTTATTTGATAGAGATCTCAAGTAGGGGGAGAGGCAGGCAGAGAGAGAGAGAGAGGAGGAAGCAGGCTCCCCACCAAACAGTGAGCCTCATGTGGGGCTCAATCCCAGGACCCTGGGATCATGACCTGAGCCAAAGGCAGAGGTCTTAACCCACTGAGGCACCCAGAAGCCCCACAGAAAAAAAGTATCTTTACACAGGAGGCAAGTTCATTCAGGGCAATACAAGTGGAAGTATAATTACAGTTCATAATTTCAGTCCCTGTGTGGAAAGAGAACAGTTCATGTACAAGGTCCTCTAGTGGTGATATCCTCAATGCACAAGCAAATGCGGTTTGTATTTCAAGGATATTCCATCCGGAAGAAATGCTTTTTAATGTTTGCAGTCATGGTCTTAGTCAATTAAATCTTAGTCAAGACCTCAATTCACAAATGTATTTATCGGCCTATTAAGCAAAGTGAAGCAAGGAGGAGCTGATTTTATTGGGGATAAGGGAATATTTTTGGAATGAGACCAAGCTCCCCTCAGACCTGACAGAACAGGAACATACAACTTTTGAACACGTGCAAAGTATTAAGTTTGCTCTTCCAGCGACACGTCCCCTTGATCATGTTCCTCATCTAGGACTGAGGGACCGGCATATTAATTCAGAGGAAAGAACCCGTCCCACAAGGAGCAGGAAGGGTAGTGGCAGAAAGCAATGTGTATTGTGTTTGCAGTATTTCAAAGGCTAGGAGGAGGGGAGGTTATTTGAATGTGCACTGGAAAAAGAATATATTATTTTTCATTGGGTCCCTGAAAAAGAAACTTGAGAAGCACTAGTACCAGCCCCTCTGAGCAAAGCAAACCTTGAGATCTTACTGGGGTCGAAAAACACATAGATAAAAATCGAGTGGCACTGCATTCACATCAATATTGCTTAGGGGGTTGCTTTTGCTTTTTTGTCTGTTTGTTTCTCTCCCTCTCTCTCTCTCTCTTTTTTTTTTTTAAGATTTTATTTATTTATTCGGCAGACAGAGATCACAAGTAGTCAGAGAGGCAGGCGGCGAGAGTGGGGTGGAGGCGGGAAGCTCCCGGCTGAGCAGAAAGCTACGGATGCTGGGCTCGATCCCAGGACTCTGAGATCATGACCTGAGCTGAAGGCAGAGGCTTAACCCACTGCGCCACCCAGGTGCCTCTGTTTCTCTTTTTTAAACCTGGAGTTCTGTTTGGAGAAAACATTGGCTGCCATCACACTTCTGCTCATACCAAGCACATATCTCATTCAGGATAGGATTACTAGGAGATAAATATGAATGGAAAGAAAAATCAAGACATTTCAAATATTGAAAATATGAATTAGACTATGAAAGGTCTAAATGTTTCTGCCAAATACTGAGAAGTGACAAGACTGAACATTTAAAAATAAGCAAAAAACAAGAGACTTGACGTTACATTCAAAGAGAAAAAGAAAAGGTTTCCATAGATAATAGCTCCTCCTCCCAAGATGTTGCATTTTAGTACCATAATTAACATTTTAAAAGATCGTTTTAAATTTTTTTTTCTTGTTATTATAGCAGTAGTGGCTCATTGCATAGAATTACAAAATAGCCTCCTGATGCGAGAGTTCTCTAAGTTTTAATTTCACAGGTGGTGGAGTCTGGACAGCTGCCATGGATCAAGGAACAGCCCGTCAAAGCCAAAACTATTAAGTCTAATCAAGTTCAGGTTATATGAACTCATAGTGCATCTCCCAATACTGCTCTATTACAATATATTACAGTTTCAATGGGTAGTAGAAACTTAAACCCTTGAGAGAACAGAGGAACTCGAAGATCTCTATCCTCAGGTTAGAAGGTTTATAAGAACTGTCACCATCTCAGAAAAAGGGCACGGGAGCACAGTCTCCATTTTGTGCTTTTGATGGGTAAAGCCTTCTGAGAGAAATCAAAACCTTAAGGCAAAGCTTCATTTAACTATTAACTATTTCAACTGTTCAGAGTGGTTGGGAATCCACAAGCCATAAATAAACATAAAAATCTAGTTGAAATTGATTAAACACTTGGAAAGCCCGGCAGGAAAAAAAAAAAAACACTCTGAATCTTCAAAACCATGCCACATTAAATATACTCCCTGAAAAGAGTCTTCATTGAAGATTGGCTAACAATACAGTAAGTAAAATGTAAGTTAGTTAAAACAAATAAACAAACAAACAGACAAGCAAACCAACCCCACTGATCCTCAGTGAAAGTTAACAAGGAAACAGTGGAGTACCACATTAAGACCTTTAATGAAATTTCACTTCTGGCAATGTTGGCCTTTGTGTTTTACAAACTCTCTCACTGAGGACAATAGGCTCAGCTGAACGAGGGGTGTGTGTATGTGTTTGTGTGTGTGCGCGCGCGCGGCGCACTTTTTGAAATGATATTTGAAGGATCCCAAGGTTGAAAGAATTTGAATGGCTCAGATCCAGGAGTAAAGTTATACCAAGAGTGAGGAGTTCGGAAGTTGTATTTTCTACCCTCCATAGTACTATATATTTCAAAATTGTTTTTGGAGAGGTTGAATTTGCTTTAAGCAGCCTCATGGGCTGGGGAGATTAAGAAAAGAGAAAAAAAAAGGTTACAGGGTGCCAGAAAAAGGAGGAACTGGCAAGTGCTCATGATTTTAGTTGAGACCTCAAAGGAGCACAGCCTGGTAGCAAGATGCATTGTAAATAAATACTCCAATTCAGCAAAAGATGAAGCCCCGCTTAAATTCACTCAGTCATTGATTGATTTAAAGTGAACCAACTCTAGCACAGCTCTCCGTCCAGAAAAAAAGTGAACCATTGTTGGAGGAAAGTGACTCAAACTCTCAGGTATCTCCCTAATATATCATGTCGCATATCTGGCCATTGTTAAAAATAAGCAGAATTGTGTGATGAAAATATATAATTTTTTAAAAAGCAAAAATCAAACAAAAGATACAAGGGAAGAGCAAATAATACAATCATTAGACATGAATTCTAAAATAATTTTATTTCTAGGGCACCTAGGTGGCTCAGATGTTAAACATCTGCCTCCCACTCAGGTCATGATCTCAGGGTCCTGGGATTGAGCCCTGCATCGGGATCCCTGCTCAGCAGGAAGCCTGCTTCTCCCTTTCCCATTCCCCCTGCTTATGTTCCCTCTCTTGCTGTCTCTCTCTGTCAAATAAATAAATAAAATCTTTAAAAAAATAATAATTTTATTTCTAACTGTTAGGTTCAAGAAATGGTCAGGGATTTTTTTGGAACAATAACTGCATATTACAATAATCATACAATTTTGCAAATGAAAAATACAATAAGCACATAGAAAAGAAAAGACATGTAGAACAACAGATTAAATACAACTTAATCAGTAATAAGTGAACTGGAAGACAGGTTAGAAGAGAGTATCTGCAGTGAAGTTTCTACATGCAAAAGGAGAGCCGTCACAATTAATGCGAACATATCTGCAATTATATTATCATAATGGAAGTTGCGAGAGAGTGGAAAAGAAATAATACATATATATATATAGGGTAGCTGAAATTTTCAAGCTACACAGTCAGAATTTACTATAAATCTCAAGGAGATGACTAATAAAAGGGGAATAAAAGACTACATCTTGGCATATCATTTGAGCCACAGGAGAAGAAAAAAAGAAAGCAAATTATTAAGATTGGCAAATATAAATCACATATTGTATAAGAAAAAAATGGTATAACCAGGACCAATGATAAGGCTGACATCTGATTTCTAAGCAGAAATAATGGAACCCAGATGAATTAATAAAAAATTCAGAATGCTGAAAGAAATAATTGTTAATATAGAATTGAAATGTTGAGAAAATGTGCTTAAAAAGAAGGTATTTTCAAACAAATAAAAAGTTAATTTTTCTTTAGCAGATTTTTTTTAAATTGTGTTTATTTATTTGATGGAGAGAGAGACAATGAGGACAGGAACACAAGCAGGAGGTTGGGAGAGGGAAAAACAGACTTCCCCACCTAGCAGGGATCCTAATGTAGGACTTGATCTCAGGACCTTAGGATCATGAACTGAGCCAAAGGCAGATGCTTAACACCTGAGTCACCCAGGTGTCCTAGCAGACTGATGTTAAAGGAAATAACAAACAAGTTTTTTAGGTACAAGAGAAATAAATCAGATAGAATCCTAGATATGAGAGGAAGAAATGAATAGCAAGAAAAAGCATATGAGGGTACATCTTAATAAATATTGGTTACATAAAACGACAATGAAAACCAACATAATTAAAACAACAACATATTGTGGATATAAAACGTAGAAAAATATGTCAAAAGTAGTGCATTGTACTGGCATAAAGATACAGAAACATACCAGTGGAACAGAGTAGAGAGCCCACAAATACATCCATTTATGGCAAAATAATTTCTGACAAGGGTGTTAAGACTACTACAAAGGGGAGTCTTCAAGAAAATAATATTGCGAAAACTGGACATTCACATGTGAAAGAATGAAGCTGGCATGCTTCTTTACACCACGTGCCAAAATTAATTAAATATGGATTAAAGAATTAAATGTAAGACTAAAATTATTAAATTCATTAAAGAAAACAGAAGAGAAAAGCTGCAGGGCATTAGATGTGGCAATGACTTCTTGGGTAGGATACCAAAATCATAGACACCAAAAGCAAAAAATAGGCAAATGGGACTCTGTCAAACTTAAAAATTCTGTGCATCAAAGGAAACAGTCAGCTGAGTGAAAAAGCAATCTATAAAATGGGAGAATATAATTGCATATTACATGTCTGATAAGGGGTTAATATCCAGCATATAAAAGGAATTTCTGCATTTCAACAACAGTAGTTGCAAATAATGCAATTAGAAGATACTAGGTGGTGGGTATTATAAAGGGCACGAATTGCATGGAGCACTGGGTGGGGTGAAAAATAATGAATACTGTTATGCTGAAAATAAAAAATAAATTAAAAAAAAAAAAAAAAAAAAAAAAAAAAAAAAAAGAAGATGGGCAAATGACTTGAATGAACATTTTTCCAAGGATATGCAAATAGCCCATGTGCCCACACAAAAGTACTTAACATCACTAATCATAAGAAAATAAAAATCAAGACCAATGAGATCACCTCATAGCCTCAGAATGACCACTATCAAAAGGACAGAAAATATAGTGTTGATGAGGATTCAAGGAAGAAGGAGCACTGCATGCTTTTGGTGGGAATGTCAAATAGTACCAGCACTATGGAAAAGAGTAAAAAAAAAAAAAATTAAAAATAGAATTACCTTATTATTCAGTGGTCTCACTTCTAGATATATATGTATACCCAAAGAGTAAGCAATGTGAAATAATCCAGCCATAAAAAGAAATATACCACACGATTACACTTATATGAAGCATCTAACATAATCAAAATCACAGAAACAGAAAGTAGTAAAATAGTTGCCAAGCACTGGGAGGAGGAGGGTGTAAAGTTGCTATTTTTTGTGTATAGGGTTTCAGTGGTACAGGATAAAAATGTTTTAGACATCTATAGCACACACCAGTATGATCACGATAAAACCCTACACTTAAAAAGGGTTATAATGGTAAGTTTAATTGTGTTTTTTATCACAATAAAAAAAGTGTAGTACTTCAGTTGAAGAAAGGTGACTAAGTAAAAATGTTCTAATATTTTTGAAATGGTAGAGAAGATTAAAATTACTAATTTATATTATATTTCAGTAAATAAAGTAAACGCATGGTATTCACTAAATAACAACTAATCAAAGAAACTAGCTAAGATGGAATAACAAAATAATCAAAAGAAAGAAGGGTATATAAAGCAGAAAGGAATAATAGAAATAAAATACCAAAATGGTAGGTTTAAATGTAAATATATCAAAGGCTCAAATCAAGCATAAGTGCTAAGGACTCAGTTGAAAGATAAAATTTTCATACCACATTAAAAAACCTTCTGGTTATTAAAAAAAAAAAGAACAAATAAACAAAAAACCAACAACCAGATTTTAAACATAAGAATACTGAAAATTTTATTGAAAAATGATTGAAAAGTTGTACCATACCCACACAAAATAAAAGTTGATGTAGCTATCTTAACATGAGACTTTCAAGAAAGAAAATTGCTAGAAACAGAAAAAAATTCAATTCATAAGTAGAATTTTTAGTAGGAATAACAGAATATCCAAATAAAGGGCAGATTTTCTACATTAAAGATTTGAAAGGTGCAATACTGCAAAGACATCAGTTGGCTTCAACTTCATGTAGAGATTCAATGTAACCCCAAAGAAAATCTAAATATATAGGATAGGATAATTGAAACACTATTTCTAAAACACATATAGAGCACTGGGTGTTTTATACAACTGATGAATGACTGAAATCTACCTCTGATAGTAAGGCACTATATGTTAATTAATTGAATTTAAAAAATTAAAAAAATCAAACCCATTACCACATTACCTCACCTAAAATACCTTTTAATGATTTTAACTGAAGAAGAAAAATAAAAATTCCTCCTCAAAAAGTTCTTCATCAGTAAATCAGAAATGAGAATCATGGAAAAATTCTCAAGAACCTGCCTTTCAAAAACGCTCCAGCTAATTGTAATATCTACTACTATTTGGCAATCACTGCTTTAAAGAATCTTGTTTTTTATTTTTTATGTAACCCTCGCATCAAACACGAATTTTTTTATGAATGAATGAATGAATGAAACATATATAGAAATGCAAAAGGCCACCCTAGAAGAGCTACAGAAATCATGAGGAACAAAAAGTTGGAAACTTTATTCTACTAGATAAAAGTATTTGTCATAAAGATTTGGTATTGGTATAAGGTCAGGTAAATGTGCCAGTGGAATGATAAAGACATCTGAGAAGTGGTTACTCACAGGCATGCATGATTTATATTTATGATGAAGCTTGCAGTACAGGGAGCAGAAGAAATGAAAGACTGGAAAAACATGAAAACAATGCAATGGTTTCAGCAAATATAAATGTTATATAAAAATGTCAGAGCTTTGTTTATATGACAGAACACGCTTGACCCAAGTCTTTAGGCATGTTCAGGGGAATTCACCAGGTTAATACAAAATAAAAAAATTAAACTCAAGTTGTATCATGTTCAAGAGCAGGAAGGAATGGGAACCTGGGAAATATTCTGCAATGAGATAGAAGCGGTTTTGTTGAAGGCGACTGAAAATGAGAATAAAATATAGATTGTATAAAATTACTAATTTTAAGATTTTAATTTTAGACAGCTAGGAAGCCCATTCCGTTTGTAGTGTGCAATATGAGATTTTACCTACTAAGACACGAGGAAAGGATGATGGCCTTGGGATATTCCGCCCATTTTTCATAAGGGTTGTCTTGGTAATAATCTAGTAGGACTTTGGTGTTTCTCCATCATTAAACTGAAAGAAATATCTGTGAAAAGCAATATACTATTAAAAACAAGCAAAGGAAAGAATAGTGTTACCATTAGCCATCCGTGAAAAAAAAATTGGTATATGTGTGTACTGTTCAAAACACTCTCTGAAACCTTAAACCTCGCCTAATTCATGGTGCACGCTTTACTACTTCAAGTGTTTTCCTCAGACTCTGAATTATTGTACAGTTAGCATCTCAATGATTATATCACCTTGATATGTGACACCTTCTGTAGAAATGAGAAGCAGATTTAAGAAGACATGTCAACAATACAAAGCATTAAGTTAATTTATCTGAACGCTTTAGGGAAAAATAATGCCGCATTTTCTGAAATGCTTCATGTTTTTAAACCTGTTGTCACTTGGTCAGAAAATAGTATGCCTCTGAAATTTGGGGTATTAACATTTAGGACTAACATTTAGGAGACTCCTGAATACCAGATCATTTACTGTGAATCTTGACAATTTAATTCAATTTTATCAATAAGATGTAAAATGAAATAGAGAAAGGTATAAACACATGGCTGAGTGGGCATATTTATCTTACTACTATGATAATTTAGACTAAACCCATTAGCAGAAATCCCTTGGTAGCAATGGATTTAAGGTCACTCATTTTATAATCAGACCTTATAAAAATGCAAAACTCACTCAGCAGGAACAGGAGTGTGAAACAAGAGTATCATCAGCAGGAAACAGAGCTCTAGGAAGAGTATTTGATTCAGAACAGGATTTGGAGCTGAAAACATACTTACCCACTCTGGAAACAGCCAATGCATATTAAGAGTATTTTCCCTCTGATCTCTAGTTCCCACTCTTCTTTCTGTGCTCTCGCCTCTTTACATTCCTTTGATGATTCCCCCTGGTTCTCACCCTTATCTCTTATCTCTTATCCTCTCAAAAAGACTAAAATTGGCAGTCTTCCTGGGGAAGACATAATCTACCTTAGGTTGCTGTTTAAAAGCCACAAAATTCCAGGGTTTGAATTGTATACAGAAAAGCAATCAAACACATCAACTGGAAACCACCCCACCCTGTGAGAGGATAGACTAGTGCAAACAGCGCGTTCCACTTACCCTCCTGGCAAGGCTGTAAAAAGCAAAGGCAATGCAGGCGTAGCCTGTCGTGTGGCCCTTGAAAGGGTGTTTACTCCTGTATAGAAAAATAGGTTATACTTTTTGGGGGGCATGGAGTGTTTGAGAATCGTTAAATGGTTTCCTACCCTCAAAACAAGGCTGATTCTTCTCCTGGAGAAAAGCAATCTGAATCTTAGAAAATGTATCTTTTCCACATTACGAGTTCTCATCAATGTAACTGGTAGTTTTGGATCTAAATGGAAACAGACATTATAGGTATAATCTGTAATTTGGCTCCTAAGTAACTCATTAATATACACCGTCATCATGTTTTGTACAGTACATGAGTAGCCTGCATAACACAAATAAGTCTCTCTGTTTTTTTTTTCTTTTGTTTTTTATCATATTATCAAAAAAGAGCTAGAGAAATTTCTCTCAGATTTTGGAAGATCTGTGTGACATTGTCTACCTCAAAACACAGAGCAGGCTTCCCCATTCTTCCACGCTTCACTTTATTGGGCTTCAGGGATACCACGTTTTTTATGCACTGGAGGTTGGTGGCAACCCTGTATCATGCAGGTCTATCAACACCATTTTCCCAAGAGCATATGCTCACTTGGCGTTTCTGTGTCACATTTTAATTATTCTTGCATTATTTTATACTTTTTATTAATATTGTATTTGTTATGGTGATCTGTGATCAGTGATTATGACTTCCTCGAAGCCGAGGTGATCGTTAGCATTTTGAGCAATAAAGCATCCGTAATGAAGGTATGTATCTTTTTTACACCCAAAGATGTCTCACACTTAATAACTGAGTACAGTAGAGTGCAAACATAACTTTTATATGCACTGGAAAAACAAAAATTCATTTGACTCACTCTGTTGTGGTATTCATTTTGTTGCAGTGCTTTGAAACCTGCCTGTGTCTGACATCTGCAAAATCCACTTTGGGGAGACTCCGAAGTGTACCTCAAAGCAACAAGTATTTATCCATAACAATAGTGACCAGCATTGATTTATTTTTGCCGTTAAGCATTTTGATTGAATTCTAAAACATGAACAGTGGTTTGATTGAAGTACAACATATACAAAAGAGTGCGCAAATAAACTCTAATTGCATAACTTCATGCATATTCTGTATAAACACAGATCAGGAATAATAACATTTCCAACCAAGTGGAAACCCAGCTTCCCCGTTGTTAACGCCTGAAAAGCTCATTAATACATTGGCTTTGGTTACTGTATGGTAGTTTTGGCTATGTAAAATATTATCCAAGTTGAACATAGAACATACACAAATGGAACAATTAGAGCAATTTGAGGAGATTTTTGTGTTTGAATCACCATTTTGTTTGTGTGATTCATCTACTAGCTGTGTATTGCAGTAGGTTGTTAATTCTCATTTCTCTCCACAATTCAGTGCAAGAATAAACCAAAATTTATTTTATATCCTTGATGAACATTTGGTTTTGTTCTTGTTAATGGTGATAAGGAGTAGTAAGAAGTAATAAATAGTAAGAAATACTGTGAACATATTTCTGTCTTTATTTTCCCAGGACTCCTTTTTTTTCTTTTCTTTTCTTTTTCTTTTCTTTTTTTTTTTTAAAGATTTTATCTATTTGACAGCGAGAGATCACAAGTAGGCAGAGAGACAGGCAGAGAGAGAGGGAAGCAGGGTTCCTGCTGAGCAGAGAGCCCGATGTGGGGCTGGATCCCAGGACCCTGAGATCACGACCGGAGCTGAAGGCAGAGGCTTTAACCCACTGAGCCACCCAGGCACCCCAAGACTCTTTTTTTTCTATTAAATTTTTGCAACATCTTAAGATGTGTAAACATAACTTTTTGTTTGTTTGTTTGTTTTCTGTCACAGGCATTCAAGGCTATTAACTTCCTTTTCATCACAAATAATAAATTATTAAACACTGTATTTTTCTTATTCAGTTCAAAATATTTTCTATTCCTCATTGTGGGTTCTTTTCTGTCCCCTGGATTGCTTTGAAGTATGTTTCATTGTAAACATTATGAGTTTGTGTGTTATTTCTCTGTTAATGACAGCTAGCTCAATTCTACTGTGAACAGACCATAGTCTCTAGTTGGTTATCATACTTGATGATTTGCTGAGACTTGTTTTCCATCCTATGTTGTGGTCACTTCTGTAAATGGTCTAAGTAAAATTGGAAACAATGTAAGTGTGGTTGTTTTTTTCATTCAGTGTAATACTGAATGTGTGTCAGTTCAGGCAAATTTGTCAGTTGTATCACAGATCTGATTTTTTTATTGATCTTTTTGCTGGTTTAACCAATTAGAGACTGACAGAGATGCTTAAATTTCACCCATATCATTCTAAGTGTATATATTTCTACTTTTATTTTTGTTAAACTTTATTCATATGTGTTGAAGTTATGAGTAGCATGCAAATTATACCTTCTAGGTGAATTACTGTTTTATACTTATGAAATTTTATTACTTATTTCTATTTATGTTATCTGCTACATGTGATATTTAAAAAGATACACCAGCTTTCTTCTCATTAGTGTTTAATTATGTATAATTTTCCATGTTTATTTTAAGCTTTTCGATTTTCCTATTCTTAGGGGCTATGTCTTAAAAAGACTACATAGTTGGATTTTTTCTACCCAACTATATGCAAGAAATATGTGAGAAACTGAATTGTGCCATATCCTCACCATGGTCAGTATTTTGATTATAGCCATTTTAATAGGTGTAGTAATATTTTGTGATTTTTATTGGCATATCCCCTATGTCTAATCATGATGAAAACTTTAAAAAAATACACTTTTTTAAATTACTTTCTGATTTATACCATAATGTGAAGTAAGGTACAACGATTTCCCAAATACTCCCTTCCCCCACGCATAAATAGCTTCCGCATTATCGACACGCATCACCAGAGTGGTGCATTTGTTACAACTGATGAACTTCCGTTGATACATCATTATTACCCACAGTCCACAGTTTGCCTTCTGGTTTGCTTCTGGTGTTGTACATTCTATGGGTTTGAACAAATGTGTGACATGTATCCATCATCATAATATCACACTGAATATTTTCACTGCCCTAAAAATCCTCTGTGCACTGTCTAGCCATCCCTCTCCTCAATTCCAACCTCCTGCAAGCATTGATGCTGTTATTACCATATCCATCGTTTTGTCTGTTCCAGAATGTCATAGAATGGGAATCATACTGCATATAAACTTTTTAGATTGATTTATTTCACTGAGTACTGAGATTGTAATGCAATATGAATAATAGGAAGTTTCCTCTATGATTTTTCATGGCTTAGTAGCTCAATTCTTTGTAGCACTGAATAATACTCCATTGTCTGAATGAACTACGGTTTATCCATTTACATACGGAAGGGTATCTTGATTGCTTCCAAGTGTTGGCAATTATGAATAAAGCTGTTTAAACACCTGTGTGCAGGTTTGTATGGACATAAATTTTCCAGCCCCTTTGGGTAGATACCAAAGGAGTATGATCACTGGATCTTGGTGGTCAGAGCGTGTTTTACCAACAATGAATGAGACCTCCTATTACTCCACATTCAGACCAGTATTTGCTGTTGTCAGTGTTCTGGTTTTGGCCATTATAATAGGTACATAGTGGTATCTCATTATCGCTTTAATTTACATTTCCCTAATGACATATAGTTATAATATATCTATAGATATATTATAACTATATATATATACATAAATTATAAATATATATAGATTATAGATACAGATTATAAATATATATATAGATATAGACAGTGAAATATATATGGTGTGGATACCTGTCTCTGTGTCTCTGTTACATTTTGATCTACAAATATTTTCTCCCACTTTGAGTCTTGTCTTTTTCATTCTCATATGAAAAGCATTTCTGAAAGCTACTTAGTTATTAAGTTTTTTTGTTTGTTTGGTTGCCTTTGTTTTTGTTTTTGATTTTCCTGCTTGATGTCATACTCTCCAACTATATACAGCTCAAAATTCAGCAATTGCCCTCAGGGGGAAACCGCTGAATAAAAGAAGTCATTTTCTATTCTTCTATAGTAGGTTTTTTGATATCTTGATTTTCTATCTTCCTTATTTTGTACTCATATGTAAATGTGGACATACACGAATAATTCCTATTAAAAACATAGGGAGGGTTGTTTTTTGAATATTGACTCAAAAATATTTTTATTCTTACACTAGGTTGATAGTGAAAATTTGATAGCTGAAAATTTCTAGCATGAAAGTCATTTTCAGTTAGGGATCTTGGGGGGCATTTTTGTTTGGATTATTTTCAAGTTTCTTGTGTTAAGAAATTTGATCTTTTTTTTTTTTTTTTAATTGTTGAAGTCACATATTTGGCCTGATAGAGATATCAGCATCCTCTAGCATTTGTTGCTAAGATCAGATGTCACAGGTTTGAATTGTCACAGGTTGAATTGTCCAGGAAGTGAGCTCTGGGAGGAAGATCTGCATACAGAAATTTACTGAAGAATGCTTTCTTGTTCAAAACCTGTTGGGAAAAGAAATAAGCCTTATACTGATCATGATTGAATGCAAGCTGCCTCTAGCTTGTAGAGTAAGGTGGGAGGAATAAGGAGGTAAGGTGACTTACTTTGGTAAGGTGGCTCTCCCTACTGCCAAGGGCAATGCCAAAAATTGGAATTCTATGAGCTGTCAGCTAGCCATTGAGAGACTATATAATACAGACTTGAAGGGAAGGCTGATCTGGGCAGTGCCCCCATTACAATGCACTTCAGTGTATGTCAGTTTTCGTTCAGTATGCTGGGAACTTGTGGCATTTTAGTTTTGAAACTTATGTTTTCATCTGAGGAACATATTATTAAATTAGTTGTCAGACCATTTGGTAGCCTCTCAGCTTCCAATTTGGTTTTGGGAATTTTATGAATAAATCCTTTAGTCTTCTGATTTTTATATTCTTCATTTTTTGATATTTTGTTCCACTTTTTAGGAGAGAGAAATCTTCCTAATTCCACTTGCTACCCCCATTTCTATCTTGTCTGAATTTTTCAAATGACTTCTAAAGTTGCTTTAAAAAAAAAAGAAAAAATAGATTTATGTTTTAGTTTCATGTCTGCACTTCCTTTCCTATCTGTGATATAATAATAATTTTTTTCTATTTATTTTCTATTTATTTATTTATTTGTTTGTTTGTTTATTTATTTTTGCTTGCTTCCTGAATCATCTATGTTTCCACCAAATTTCTGTTAGGGGTCTCTTTTTCAAGAGCTAGTCTTTCCTGTACTGTTTCTCTGCTGTCAGCACGCATTTATGGGAATTCATGAAAAGGAGCTAGGGAAGTTTATGTTGAATATTAGGAACTAGAAGAATTGGTCTCAGCAAAGTGATGGGCCACCAAGTGGCATTTATTATTAAGGGAGCCCCCCATGCCGATACTTAGGGTTCTTTTCTCAAGGGCCGTTTAGGTTCTCCAGGGATTTGAGGGGTCGTGTACTCCAGTCTATTCCTAGATGTGTGTTTGTACATGAGTGCACGAACACAAGCTGGTGGCCAGAATTCCAGACAGGAGAGGAATACAAAGTAACCTGTAGGATTTCCATGAAGCAACATGCAGATTGACTCACTTTCCACGGTCCTGTAAACTGAGTGAGAGGCTCTTCCATTCAATTTCTCAGAAAAAATACTCTTTTTCTTTCTATGATAAGGAGGATGGAATCTCAATCTGAGGATGCTCACAGCTTTTTTTTCCCCCCACTATTTTTTAACCATATTCTTGTCCAAACTTTTATACGCATTCTGATTTATATGCCCCTGGATTTCCTATCCATGAGCCTTCTTGAATTCTAGATCTTGAGGGGAGATTTGTCTTACGTTACTTATTTCCATCCTCTAAGATTCTGTCAATATTACTAATTCACTATTATTTTTCCTTTCATGGTATCTATTCTTGCACATTAATAATTTTTCTATTCCTTTCTATAATTTTAATGAACTTTCAGAAAGGTGGGAAAATGCACACATGGGTGCAAATTTTTAACATGAAATCTATATTTTATAGAGCTTTACTAATGATTTTTGTGCACTTCTAACTCATTATTAGTGTTCCCTCCAAATTTTGTATGGAATAAGCTAATGTATTGACAAATATACTACTGTGTAGCAGTATTATTTTCTCTTGTGGGTAAGGAGGGAAGTAAAATCAAATTATCAGAATTTGGAAATGGTTAAATCCATTAGATTTGGAAATAATTTAAAAGTGTTGATGGATTGCTATGTGAATTTTATATGTAAAACCAGAATCTTATTTATCAATATATTCATACTGTAATTCATAGAAAACTTTTTGGGAAATCAAAATGAAAATACTCCTCTGAATGGCCCTGTAAATGCAATCCATTCAGCAGAGCCAAATTCTGTTTAAAGACTTCCATTAAATACTGCAATAAATGTGCATTTGTTGAAGTTGTGAATTGAAATAACAAGTGTGTGAATGTATATATATATATATACTATATGGACTATATGTATGTGTATACTTTGCTTCCAAAATTTCCATACAACTATACCCTGATAGTAATTTGCTTTTAATAGTAAATATTTCCACTGCCCAGAGAATAATAAAATCATAGAAGATACTATTCTTTTCCTAATGTTTCTGAATCTTTCATCATAATATTTAAGAACATAATTAGAAAAACAAACCAGTGATGAACACTTTCATTATAAATAATATTTATACAAATAAGAACATGAAATTATTTCCAGATTTGGGGATAAATTTTTACTTAAAAGAATGTTTATCTCTTAAAAAAAAAAAAAGAATGTTTATCTTTGATTTATATTTCTTTCTATCTATAAAACAATTGCCAAGAAAAAGCGCCAATGTTGAACTGTGTAAATAATTCAACCACGGAAAATCTAGGGAACAGACAACAAGGTTACCAGCAATTCCTAATCAGGGTTTTCATTAGACCGGGAGCTCCATGTGAGTGCTTGCACGCACGTGTGCATACACACACACACACACACACAAGCTATTAAAGAGATTAAAATTGGTGGGTAGTTCATAGGGAGATAGATAAGAACTGTTGTTTTTCTAAAGTATTGGATCTGTAATGGTTATTCAGAAAATGTGATCATCATGTAGCCTTTGCATATTATTGTAATTGTAGAACTGCTTGCTAGATCCAGTTAGGGTATGTAGTTGAGCACCCCTCAATTAGACTGAGAACACTCTCGATAATGCAAGTTACACAGCAAGGTTTATTTCCAGCTAGTTGGGGTCCAAGTATCCGCCGGCACAGCGGGTTTCAACAAGGACCCCGAGCACTCAAAGCCAAGGGTTTATATAGCATTTTTTTTTTTTAAACATCCAACCCACAGTAACTTCCCATCACTTCTGAGACCATACATACTTTTGGCTTGTGCCCCCCTGGTGGTTTAGTAAGATAAGCTCTTTTCAACATCTGGTCCCTATGGCGCAACTGCCTAGCCGTCCTGTCCTGGTGGTTTAAGCTGATTAGTTGCAGCTGGGGTGTTGCAGGGTGGGGTACTTTCTTGGAACTAAAGCAAGGAGGGTGTCCCTGGAACTAAAGCAGGGAGTGGTCCCTGGAACTAAAGCAGGGAGAGGGTCCCTGGAACTAAAGTAAAGTAGGGAAAGTTCAGCCCTTGGGCCTGAGATGGCTGCCCAAGCTAACATGGCTGTACTTATGCTAACCTACTCTTACAATCCACAGCTAGAAAATTAGAAAGCATTCCTTAGTTAGTTCTTTAGTTATCCTGGATGGCAAGAGAAGAGAGTGTCGGTCTCACAAAAATGTGAGAGGAAAGCAAAGGTTGAAAGGTGAGAGCATCCTACACAAGCTTCCCTCACATAATTTTTCTAAGACTTTCAGAATGAAAACTTATCACAGTATATTTTAAAGCAGTCTTCCTTCTTCTTCTTCTTGCTTTTTTTTTTTTTTTTTTCCTCCCATGAGTCACTGCTGCTTCACCAATTAATGGAGAAAACCGGTTCTTACCTGACTGGCTATGGACAGAGAATCACGACAGTTACTGAATGCAATGCCCAAAGACATGACAATTGGGTCTGGGTTATTAGAGAAAATTAGAGGTAGGAAACATTCCGAAACATTCCCTGCTGAACTTTTGACTTCGGAAGTGGTAGTGCTTCCACCCTGTTTAATGGGTTTGAAGTTTCCATCCAGCAGAGTTGTAGCAGCGTCCTGTGGTCAGTTGAATGGACTCATGCCGTGTACTTTGTGCTAGAAATCCTTTCATTTCTCTGGAGTATTCTTTCTCCACATAATGGGAAACAATCAAAACCAGAGAAATCAGTTCTCGTTTAAGAACATTAACACATAAAATGGGCATTTATACGAGTCTGCTCCTTTTACTTGATTTTTATGTGATTCAAAGGACAAAGAGCTCCTTGTTTTGCTTCAGTTGAATCCCTGTCAGAATTAGAAGCTTGTGACCTAAACGATTAGATTATATTCCCTTTTTTGTGTGGAGATATTGTACTTTGTTTGAAACATTTTGTTTGTGGTAACTCCAGGTGCAAAGATGAAGATGTATTAGAGACAGCCAGAGAAACCTGTGAATTTGCTGGCTCTTATGAATAATGATATATTATCTTTTTTTTTTTTTTTTTTTTTTTTTTTTTTTTTTTTGCGGGATTTGGGGGAGGGACAAGAAAGGAAGAAAAAGAAAGAAGATCAGAATCAGGTTGATCCCCTATTACTTATTTAGGCCTTTTGGCTGAATAACATTTACTTATTCATACTCTGTGGTAGTGGACCCCAAATTTTGCACGACATGCACAAATCCACTCTTTCGCTTAAGTTAAACTTATAGGTCAAATAAATATTGATAGGTAAGTTAGTAGCACATTCTGATTCTATTCCTGTTCTTTGTTAATTAACATAATAAAAAAAGGAAAAAAGTAAGAGAAAAACTTAAATTATAATCCACATATGAATTTCTTTTTTTTTAAAGATTTTATTTATTTATCAGAGAGAGAGAGAGGGAGAGTGAGCGAGCACAGGCAGACAGAATGGCAGGCAGAGGCAGAGGGAGAAGCAGGCTCCCTGCTGAGCAAGGAGCCTGATGTGGGACTCGATCCCAGGACGCTGGGATCATGACCTGAGCCGAAGGCAGCTGCTTAACCAACTGAGCCACCCAGGCGTCCCCCACATATGAATTTCTCCTGATTTTTACAGAGCGTAGGTATTCCTGGCTTATTTCCTACATATATATATAAACTTCTATCTTCTCAAATGCCTTTATATCTACCAAGTATGTATATATTGATTTATTCAGCAAATAATTATTGACTATCTGCCTCTGAGGTGACAGATGCTTTAGTATCGATGTTTCAGGATTCACATCAGATGTCACCTTCACCACAAATCATACTGTACCAGTTAATTATAAATAACCTGTGTATATTTCCAAAATACACATTCATTATTTTAGTTTATTGAGCCTTAGAGAAACGTGATTTACACTCTTTTGTGCCGGGAATGGCCAGAAATCCCTGTACCGACAGATGAAAGATTACCCCAAACTTTGCTGCAAAAGAGAGGAATAGGCAAGGAGGTCAATGCTCAGAGGTGAAGACCCTTTTGCTCTTCTTTGCTCCCACTTTTATTGGCTTTTCAGGATAGTCACAAATCCTTACCACTGTTTCTCAAGCAGATGTGTGACAAGGGTCTTACTAAAACTAGGAGGATCTGTTTATGGGAAAAATAAGATATGCTAATATGTGTGTTCTACCAAACAAAGCCTAAGGGACAATGCATACAGCTCTTAGATCTTGGGGCCATCTGGACTAAGAAAGCTTCTGGAAGGCAACTCTCTGCGGCATTCCAAAGGCAGAGTGGTCAGCAAGCCTTGAAATTCCAAAGGCCCACACCCTCCCCAGAAACCTTACTTCACCCCTAGCAGCCACTGTGTTACATTTTAAAAAGCCAGATATTATGACTGATTCCATGTTCTACATTAATCCCAACAATTTTGAACTGTTGGGATTTATTGAAATTTTATAGCGATAGAAGATTAGGATAACTGGATATATAATACATGGCCACCTGAAAAGGAAAAAACAAAACAAAGCAAAATAAAAACAAGCAAAAAAAAAAACTATGCCAATAGAAAGAACCAGATAGAGGCTGTTTCACCTCTTGAAAGATAGCCTTGCAAGTCACACCCTGTGTCCCTTGGTAGCAAGTGAGTGAGTGGCTAATAATGCCAGCAAATATTCAAGGGAAGGTAATATCCTTGATGAAAGGAATATCAAGTGATTTATTTAAACACTTGAAAATAATCACAGTCACCATTCTGACCACAAATTACTCACTTGTCTTCCATATACATATTAAACCTCCCCAAATCCTCCAAAGTCTCAGTTTTTTCTTTTTTCTTTTCTTTTTCTTTTTCTTTCTTTTTTTTTTTTTTTTCAAGTGGCAGAGGGAGAGGAAGAGAGAGAATCCCAAGCAGGCTCTACACACCCAGCAAGGAGCATGACATGGGACTTATCCCACAACCCAGAGGTCATGACCTGAGCCAAAATTAAGAGTCCCCCGCTCAACCAACTGAACCACCCAGGCACCTCAGTTTCTATAAATCTTACTGGAGTTCATTAGAAGTTTAATGAATTAATGGAGATTTATGTGACACAGCCTTACTACCGTTACAAACTTGTTGTCTGTTTGAATGACTTATGAGACACCGCTGTAAGTGTTTCTAAGACCTTAACCAACGGCTTTAGTATCACACCCTTGGCTTTATCTTTACACCACATTTAACTGACAGCAAGCTGAATGTGATTTTGCTGGGAAACCACTCCTTAATTTGAGAATTATTTAGGGACTCTGGAGAAATCTGGAAAGATCAGGAATAGTTCTATTTTTGAACTCACTCAGGTCTTGGCTTTGTTATATACAACAGTGTTATATACAAACTTTAGTCTCTAGGTTTCCTTAACCCCAAAGAAATCCTGCCTGGGTTAATAGATAAAATATCTTATATCATCTCTCTGAAGATACTAATAATGTTATTTATTTATCTCAAATAGTAATTTACATACAAATACATATGTATTTACACAGACATACATGCACATAGCATTTGCCTTGTCTCTATTTTTGTTTAAATCTTCTATTTACAAAGTTTAGTTTCCTTTTTTCATGCTGCAGGTTTCCTGAAATAGTTTTTAATTTTGGTCATCAGTTTAAGTGAAAAATCACTTGGAAAAATCTCTTGGAAAAGAATTATGTTTTAAAGTGTCTGGTCTAAAGTGGGAAATTTGGAGGGAAATGAAGCTGGGTATACTTTGTATTAATTTATATATGGAGCTATAATTTTGGAACAGCTGGCTCCTTTCCCATCCTGGCAGCCAAATCTTACTTAAGACTCTATTCTAGTTTTCCCTCAGACATGAAAATGCACTCTAGAGTACCCAGGACAATCATCCTATTTATTTACCAAGCTAATCTCAGAGTATTAGTCCACGTTTAAATGCATGAGCCAGACAATTTGCAAATAAGAAATTGATACACAAGAGAAACCTTTTCTTAAAGTTAATTGCTCTTGCAATTTCTGTTAGCAACATCTCTTCATAGCCTTGCTTGGCCCTGATTTGGATTTTTCATTCACAGCCTTGATGTAAGACTGATTTTTGGTTGTGGTTGGTTCTGTCTTATGTCTGAGCCCACTGAGAGTTTTTCATGTTTTTCCAACTTTGATTGGAATTGACTGTGTGTGTGTGTGTGTGTGTGTGTGTGTGTGTGTGCGTGCGCATGCACACACTCACATGCCAGTTTGGGTTCTGCAGGAAATAGTTACCAAGACTGAATAAGGGTTTACTGAGCACTTCTATAAAGTGAGGAGAAGTGAGTTGGGGGTAATTAGGGGGGAGACAAACCATGAGAGATATGGACTCTGAGAAACAAACTGGGGGTTTTGGAGGGGAGGGGGTTGGGAGGTTGGGTGAGCCTGCTGGTGGGTATTAAGGAGGGCACATATTGCATGGAACACTGGGTGTGGTGCATAAACAATGAATTTTGGGTCACTGAAAATAAAATAAAGTTAAATTAAATTAAAAAAAATACTAATATATCGGGGGGGGGAGTGTAAAGGGGAGGAGATATTGAGGTAAGTAGAGGAAGCCTGTGAACATGATTCAGATCTGGCTTTACTGAAGAGAAACTGGGAAGGAAGGAGAGGACATGGAGAGTCTCAGACTCCAGCGTAGCTCTGCGAAGTTTGCTCAAGCTGATGGAGAGGTGCCAAACAAAGACTGCCCACTAGAGAAGTCTGGCCTTGGTCAGGAAGGGCTCAGTTCTAGAGAATCCACCATTTTTAGTCATTGGCTGGGAGGAGCTAGGGATAGCGAGGTCTTGGTTCCAGTGCTACGATGAATCCTGAGGCCGTCACATCTGGGGCTGTCAGCTAATTCTGCTTCACACAGCAGCTCCTCTCTTAAAAAAAGATCTAAGTAATCTATTCCCAGGTCTCTGCCACAAAACATTTCAGAAATTCTTCAAATGTTATAGGCTCTTCATATGGTCTTCAAGCAGAGCCAAGTATTTAAAATATTATACCTTTCTTCTATTACTCTTTTGAGGACAGAAGGGTAAATACTTAAGATGTGTCAATTGTATTAAATATAAAAAAAATACTTTAGATGGAGATATTAGGGTTGAGTTAATTTGGTATCAATTTCCATGTAACAGATTATATAACCAGTATTTGCAATTCTAACCTACTTAATGGCAGAAGTTTCACTCTTCTTAAGACCTGGTTTTTATGTCTGAAGTCTAACCATAAAAGGGTAGAGAAAATATTTTCTAATGTATCTCAAACAGGAGAAAGATGAAACATTTGAAGTTAGTGTTTTAGTACTGTTTTTTTTTTTGAAGAAATAAAAATTCAAATGAACACTGATAAAAGTCACAGTTCTATCTCCTCCATTCTAATTTGAACTCTGAATAAACGTTTCTATTCTATATTTCCCCTCACTGATTACTCAATTACAGAATACAAAATTACCTTCTTTGAATCAGTATGTGCACATTGCTAAAACATGGATAAAGATGCTTAAATAGTTTCTAAATATTGCTGTAGAATTGTTTTTATTTTCTTATTTGTCAGGCAAATTTTTATTTCTTTTTCTGCTTTTCTTTTCTAAAAAGGAAGTGCATTTATTTTTGTATGTTTTATTTTTTACATCACTGAAATTTAATGGTTGAGACTGCATGCTGCCCTTTTATACCTCCCACTGTTTTACTTTGTGTTTGAATTGCTTGACCTGATATAAAATTTACATTTACATTTCTAAAATTATAGCTCCCTCTTCAAATTACTATGAAGCTGGCCAGCTTCATTTCCCTCTGTATGTACTACAACTTTACAGTGGAAAAAATAAATTCAGATTTCTGCCAACTACTATATAACATAAATAATAAACATTTCTCAACCAATGTACTCTAAAGGATCGATATAAAATATGCTTTACTAATTTGATGTTCAATATTTATAATATTAAAAAACATACGTTTATTATTAAATAATATATTAATGCCCAATGTCTCTTTAGTTTTTAATACCAATGTCTCTTTAGAGAAATAAATTCAGTGTTGATGAGTGAAAGACATCAAAAGAAAATATATTTTTAGTTGCTATGTAGTGGGTTGGGAATCACATGACATGGGTCCTGGACCTATTTTACCACTCAATTAACTCATGACCTGAGGATGTGTACTCAGAATATCTCTTTTTCTTCTTCTATAAAATAGAAGAGGAAGAAGGAATGGGTAAGTTCAAGATTTTGAGTACTCCATTGTTTTTTGCTCTTCCTCAGAAATAGCCAGTATATTATTTTTTATCTAATTAAGAGTATTAAATTTCTAGAAATGCCCCTTTTCAAAATAAAAAAAGAGAAGAGTTAATTTTTATTTTTTATGTTATTTAACAATTTGAGGCAGCCAAACCATAAGACTCCTTGTTTTATGAAGAAATCTAGGGCACCTGGGTGACTCAGTGGGTTAAGCATCTGCCTTCAGCTCAGGTCGTGATCCCAGGATCCTGGGATGGAGTCGCATGTTAGGCTCCCTGTTCATCATGGAGCCTGGTTCTCCCTCTGCCTCTCTCTCTCTCTCTGTTTCTCATGAATAAATAAATAAAATCTTTTAAAATAAATCTAGAAAAAGATTCAAGTTACATCTGAGGATATATTTGACAGCTGAAGCAGTGTGAGAGGTTATTATTATCTCATTATTATGTGAGAGATTATTATTTCTTCACACTCTTATGGAAAAGGCATACTGATATAGGCATTTAATTTTTTAATTGAATGACCCTCTCATGGTTAACTATAATCTAATGCACCTTAAATAATTGACTAAGTAGCGGGATCTCATCACTGTTGACCAGGTATCTGTCATTCTGTTTCTATTCCAAAATACATACAACATAATTGGAATCACTTATATGGTAAAGAAAAAAGCAAATTGCTGGATAAGTGTACTTATATGACATAAATAAATTTAAAAAAGCATCAGTTCAATAAGAATATTAACAATTCTGAAAATGTATGCACTCAAAATATAACTCAAAATTTTACAAAGCAAAATTTAACAGAAGGAATAATGAATCTGTGATCTTAGTTTAATACTTTATACAATTCTAAAATAGCTGATAGAAAAAGCAAACAACAAACAAGTATGTCTACAATCTTCAAAGTACAATTAAAATTTCTAATAAGATGCTAAAATTCATAAACAATATGGAAAAGCAAATAAAGGCACAAATATCACTACTGTAGGTGATATTATGGTGTTCTGCTCAGATACCCTAAGAACTGACAAATCCATCTTTCAGCTTCTGGAGACAGTCTGGCCCTTTTTCTCAACTGAGTCAGCTCTGAAGGGTCAGCCAAGCCTCACAGTTTCCTATAGGATTTAAACTGTGCACCAGCTTATTCTTCTACCTCATCCTGCGTTCCTAATTTCCCTTTAGGTATTATCTCTTAAGAGTACTCTTCAATAAAGCTCCTGTATTTTATACCTGTATGGTATTTTCCATAACAAAATTTGTTTCCAGGAAACTGATTTTAAAATAATTGGTACCAGATTTGGGCGATCTTAGGGAAAAAATTTACAATAGGACTTTGGGACTGTATCACTTGCTGGCTTGCTGATGAGAACTGAAGTAGGCATAGACTTTCTTGGCATGGTCTAGCCATGTTATTGTTATATTTTTCAATGGCAGAAGGAAAAATAACTGGTGAAATCTCTTCAAGACTGGTTAGGTATGGAGGAATGGTAATTATAATGACTATGTAATTTTTTTGCCTGTTGGTGAGCAGGGTAGATGCATGGAAAAGGGAAAAAGGCAGGTTTAAGACTAAGCATCAATTTCAGGACAAAAAATTGAAAACCAAAAAGCAACCAAAGGATTTTAGGAAACCCTAAACTTCTCTAGCCAGAAGATAGACAGAATGGAGTTTCCATCTTTAGAGAATGAGTCTGAACTTGAGAAATGGCTCAGGTCTGGAAACCAATCAAGGGGTTATGATTTTAACATTGGTATCCTAATTATCCTCTGTGATTTTTTTATTGTATAAACTAAGTAATATCCTTGATGATGATTCACGTATCATATTTCTGAGAAAATCATATTTTATTAATTTTCTCCATAAATTTCTATGGGTTGTGATTCTGACTGCTACTTAGATTTTGCCTTTGATTGCACTACCCAGCTTTATCTGTTTCGGGATTGTATTTTCCACTTAGATTCAGAAGCTCAGATTCTATAATGCCATTGCCTACCATCAACACTGGACTACAGAGAATGATCGTAACTTAGTTTCATAACAAGGCTATTGCCTTCACACCAGTGCATTCTTTATTGTTTTGATTAATGGAATGTCCTCTTGGCCCACCAATGGCAAGCTGTAGACTGTTAAGTTTTCTGGCATTTGGTAGAATATCCACGCTAGAATACACAATTTTTGTGACTTTAACTCTGTTTTCCCCCTCCACTGGGCAATTCTAGCATTTCTACCTCATTTACTATGGACTGCCATTGCCCCCCAAAGTCTCTCATAGCCATCTCAGCATTATATCAGCACCTCCTCTCAAGGCCCTTTCCAGGGTATTAAATCTTAAATCACAAAAAATGCTCCTCCATTGTTAAAATCTCCCTTATCCACATTTATAATCTATTCTTCAATCCAACACCCACTGGCACACTCTCATCCTTACTCTCTCTGATGTAGCTGGTGCACAGAGAGATTTTGCAACTCTATTGTCATATAATCCCTTTTCACACTATATTCAGACTACACTAGCATCTGATCCTTATTTCTGACCTGGTTACCAACATACGGGATGAAGAAAAGATTATCTCATGAAGCACCTGCCTTATTTGAGGCTTGTGCATGATATTTCAAAATGAGAGGCTATCCACATTCTATCTATACAGAGTGGACACCGATATATCAATTTCCAGACTGAAGATCCCATCTCTCTTTACTGGGTTCCTGATCTTAGCTGAAGACACTTAGCAGGGCGGAAAATTCAACTTTGTCTGAATCTCTGTCACTCATAAATTTAAGTCGTAAGGCTGGATCTAGAAAACCAGGGATAGGATAGAAGTAGGAATAGAAGTAGAATAGAATAGAAGTAGGATAGAAGTAGGAATAAGATTAGTCTCCGTCCTTTTGGTGACCCGTTGAGGAATTGTGCTTCCAATTTGCTGTAGACTGAATGTTTGTCTCCCCCCAACATCCCTATGATGAAATCTTAGCCTATTAGGCAGTGCGGCCTTCAGGAAATGACCAGATCATAAAGAAGCACATGAATGGCATTAATGTCCTCATAAAAGGCAGCCTGAGAAACTCACTTGCTCCTCCCACCTTGTAAGGTTCCTCAGTAAGAAAGTGGGCTTTCACCAGACATCGAATGTCTTAGCCTTGATCTTGGACTTCCTAGCCTCCAGAATCATGAAAAATAGATTTCTGTTTTCTATTAGTCACCCAGTTTGTGGTATTTTTGTTATAACAATTCAAACAGACTAACACGGCCTTCTGAAATCCTGGGCAATACAGTTCTAGATACCTTGCTTCCCAAAGGGGTCATGTTCTTCCTGGAAAGCATATTAACGGTATCACTTACCTGTAAGCTCTGGCTGTGTCTGGTCACTTCAGTCTCCTCCTGCCAAGAGATCATCAGGTAAGAGATGAAATCACAATAATCTGCAGGGATAATGACTGTTATCATCAGGGAAAAGCAGGGTTGCCGCTACACAATGATAGAAGGGAGGGTGTTTAGTTCAGGTGACTTATATTTTGAGCTCATGAGCCCAATTTTAACTGTGAATTCACACACAAATACAACAACCATGGTATGAAGAAATGAAGATATTCCAAGGGTTATACTCCTCGTGGCTGTATGCCTGAGTCTTCCCAGTAAGTATTCGACCTACACTAGCCTGAAGTGCTAGCTAAGGATGAGAGAAATCTAGACTGGGGAGGAATGATGAATTTTAGTTCTTTACTTGTAATTAATGTTGTTCCATTAACTGTTACAAGTTTCTCAGAAACAGGACCAGCAAGAATCCTGTTTACAAGGACGCCTGGGTGGCTCAGTTGGTTGGACGACTGCCTTAGGCTCATGATTCTGGAGTCCCGGGATCGAGTCCTGCATCGGGCTCCCAGTTCCATGGGGAGTCTGCTTCTCCTTCTGACCTTCTCCTTGCTCATGCTCTCTCTCACTGTCTCTCTCTCTCAAATAAATTAAAAAAAAAAAATCTTATTAAAAAAAAAATTCTGTTTACAGCTGGGGCCAACTTACGATGAAAAGCAAATAGATATGAGTGGGGCCAGAAGGAAATTATAGTGGATAATGCTTCCTTTCTCTATGCTAATATGCACATGCCTCAGTTGCTGGGCCTATAACCTGCAAATGATTCATGGCTGTGTCTCTCGCTGACACTAGCTCTTGACTGCTTTCTTTTTCTTTTTTCTTTCTTTCTTTCTTTTTTTAAAAGAAGATTTTATTTATTTATTTGACAGACAGAGATAACAAGTAGTCAGAGAGGCAGGCAGAGAGAGAGAGGAGGAAGCAGGCTCCCTGCTGAGCAGAGAGTCTGATGTGGGACTCGATCCCAGGACCCTGGAATCATGATCTGAGCCGAAGACAGAGGCTTTAACCCACTTTATCACAATGATTGACTAGTGATAAAAAGACTAATTTCCTTGCCTAATTTTGAACAACTCAGAACTGCTATTCCCATCCCCGAGCTGCTCATGGAAAGCATGAGAAACCCGAAGTCTGAAAAGTTGGAGTAGGGGAATTTTTGAATAACTTACATATTATTTGAAACAATCGATGGTCATCAAAATGTGATGTCAGTTTTCTTAGGAGCTGAGGAGGTAGATATGTAATTATGTTATGCAAAGTATACATCTACATGGACATTTTAGTATTTTAACACCTGACTGCCAGGACAAATGTCAATAAACGAAACTGAGGAAAAATTATTACTTGCTGTAAAATAATTGTGACTATTACTAGAGTGCATAGCTTTTTTCATACATATTAAAATAAGTTTACACATTTTTTTATATTGTCTTTAGTTTGGGCATCTACATAACATCAACTTCATAAAACAAGTTTCTCACTCTTTCTATATTCTGTAATGACTAATAGATAATGAATAGTTCCCTGAACGTTTGATAGAATTCACCCACCATCTTGGCAATCGTTTTTTTCTGATGGAGAGCTTTACTTATCATTTCAAATTATTCAGTGCTTATTCATCTATAATTTTTTAAATTTTTTTTCTAAAAATCGATCCATTTAGTTTAGCTTTTCAAAGTTCCTAACATATAGATTTAAAGTAATACTTAAAAATTATTTTTAGGAGCCACACGCCATCTTCATTCTGTATTTTATTTTCACATTTGTTTCTTGATCAGTATTTTTTTTTTTAAGATTTATTTACTTATTTGAGAGAGAGATTAAGAGTGAGCAGGGAGCGGGGAGAAGGAGAAAGAGAGAGAGAGAGAGAGAGATTCTAAGGCAGACTCTGCACCCCAGGTGCTCCACTGGCCAGTCTAATGAAAGAGCATCTATCCTATTATTTTCAAAGATTTTATTTTCTTCATCCTGTTTTATAATTCTGCCTCATTATTCTGCTTCTTTCTTGATTTTTTGGATTTACTTTGTGGATCTTTAACCCAACCTTTGATATTCAAATTTTCAACGCATTTCCTATTTATGTGTGCCTCTTGTAGAACTTGTTCTTTTGACACTGTGTGTGTGTGTGTGTGTGTGTGTGTGTGTGGTATTTTAATGAAATCTAAGACCAACTATCTTTTCAATTGTTATATTTTAAGAATATACTCATAAACTGGGTTAGTATTCTCTAAAATATAGATATATTTTACCTCTCCTTTTATGCTTTCTGTCCTTTATTTTTATACTCTCAAGCCATTTGATCACATCTGTCTCAACACTTTTTCTCCTCAACAATGTCTACAAGGTGGTTTTTTTATGGTGCAATCTTTCCCAGGCATTATATGCTTGAAAATAATATACCCGTCCACTTAAATGACGATTTGGTTAGACATAAAATTTTCGGTTCAAGTGTTTTTATCTTCAGCATGGAAACAATTATGAACCTGTTAATTTTTCCCCAGTATCATTATTGAAAAGCTTGAAGCAAATCTGATTTCTGTTCATTTGAAGGTGAACAATTCCTTTTCTCTGGCAGTTCCTAGAATCCTGTCTTTTTTTTTTTTTTTTTTAGTATCTTGCTGATTTGAGAATATTCTGTTTGCATTTGCTCTATGCCATTGTTACTATGACCCTAGGATGTGCAACTATTGATGCTTTTATTTTTCTATACACCTACTCTATATTAATGATTATGATCATTTTGTATTTTACATCACATTTGCTTTAAACACTTTTAACTACAGTTAGCAATAAATGTCTATGTTAAAGAAACCAAACTCTGTAGCCATCTTCTACACTCTGAGTTACTTAACCTGTGCTGCCAGGACTATGAAAATCCCAACTGAGCTAGAGTGAAGACACTACTTGCCATATCAGCAGGAGTATAGCCCTCTGGCTCCTAGGAGCTTTCCCTTTCTCCTGTTTGAGCGACCTGAACCTGAACCAGCACATATTTTTGCATAAGTAACATGTGTAAGCAAAGCAGATGCTGTAATGGTCCCCTCCTGCAGAAGGAGGATTTACTGCACTGTGAAATTTGTAAGCAAGTCCACTATGCTAATTAGCAAGAGGGCATATACTTACACAGGCAAACATTAACAAGATCTCTAGACTGCTCTTTGGCAGTTAAAATTGTTTTCCACTGACAATTCCAAGCAAAGGCCCTGTTCTCCATATGCACCGAGATCATCCTGGCCAAAAGAACAGAAGTAAAAATGGTACTAAAATCCTAAATCTCATGGGAAGACATAGATTTCCCTCATGTATATATCTTCCTGACACCACCCAGAGATTAAATAAGCCATCATCAGGGCCTGGGTGACTCAGTAGGTTGGGCATCTGTCTTCAGCAAAGGTCATAATCCCAGGGTCCTGGGACCGAACCCCGCAGCAGATTCTCTGCTCATTAGGGCAAGGAGTCTTCTTCTCCCTCTGCCCCGCCCCAGCTCATGCTATCTCTTTCTCTCTCTCAAATAAATACATAAAATCTTCAAAGATAAATAAATAAATAATCCATAATCTAATCTTTACCTTTCTAATCTATAAAATCAGGAAGTAAGAAATTAGACCACATGCTAAATAAATGTGGAGGTTCTAGCAAAATGCTAGTTCCAGTGAATAAAAAAAATCAACAACTCAAAAAAGATCAGCTTATGGTAGCCACTGGTTAAACTGCTTTATCTATATATTATAAACTTCAGAAAGAACTGAATATATGTATACTTTCTGTCAACTGGCAATTGTTCAATAAATAGCTTATCAGTGGTATTCAGTTTTAAAGCACTCATATGAACTATGTGTCTTATGCACATTTACATTTACTGTATTAAGGAAATAGAAGCAATTTTACATATTTGAAATGCAAACTGAACCCAGTTAAAGTCATTCACCTTGGTTCTTAATCTCTCTAAATCTATTTGGTATGTGGTTTGGGGCAGGTCTCAATCTTTCTAGACTTCATTTTCTTATAACATAAAAGAGGTATTATTAAAATCACTTCAGTACTTACGAAAGTAATTGAAATTTGGAATAAGCACTATTCATGGGGTTATTATAACAATAAGTAGAAAGAACAATTCCTGAAACTGCAAAGTTATGCATACTTAAAAAAATAAACTATTTTTCCCCCTTCAGATTCACTGAATATGCTTTCTTGGCTGCCTTTTCTGAGCATTGTAGATCTTCTCCTTAATAGTACCCAGGGAATTTCTTTAATGTGGAAAATTATAATGCAACGGAATGATAAGTTGCAGAATGAAGTAAACATTAACAGTTAATTTACAATTTACTTAAGGAACATTTGCTACAGCAACTACCAATATACTGAGGCACAATTCTGGTACTGTTCTAAAGTTAACCACCTCATTTTACTAGGATCTGCTGATGTACATGAAATCTTTGATCTGAATCAGTAGCAGAGTTATCTCATTAAAAAAACTTGTGACTCATTATTTTCAGTTTCCATCTACAGACTTCTATGTTCCACATATTGGACTGGCTCATAATGGTGAGCGTGTCACAGCTCAAAGATTCCAGGTTTTAGCTGGAAATCTAAGTAATTTCAATGCACCAAGTATTATAGGAGCTATAGGAGCAGAGAAAATGGAGGATCTACTTGGCAAATGCTTTAGAAAGATTATCATATGAGGTTATGTTAGAGCCTCATGCAGTTTGCTAGGAGATCAGGACCATGAATGTCATTCTAGGCTGGAGGAAATTAAGTGCAAATTCTCAGATACATGAATGTGGATTGTTCAAAGAATTACAAAGAGTTCTGAAGTCTCTCAGGAAAAGTGAGTCCACCACTAGGTTATGAAATACATTCCCACTTACCATTGATTTTTATCCTTGCAATCAATGCCGTAAAGTCCCTTTCCAAATGGACAAGACAGTGGCTATCACATACTAATGAGTGTAACTCAGGTTGGTGTTCAACCTGGTGGGAAAAGATAAAAGCAAGTAGATTCTTTTTTTTTTTTAAAGATTTTATTTATTTATCAGAGAGAGAGGGAGAGAGAGCGAGCACAGGCAGACAGAATGGCAGGCAGAGGCAGAGGGAGAAGCAGGCTCCCTGCTGAGCAAGGAGCCCGATGTGGGACTCGATCCCAGGACGCTGGGATCATGACCTGAGGCGAAGGCAGCTGCTTAACCCACTGAGCCACCCAGGTGTCCCAAAAGCAAGTAGATTCTTATGTAGGAAAGAACAATTTTCACACGAAATACTTTCTGTAAAAAAAAAAAAAAAAAAATCAATCCATAAAAATAAATAAGAAATTTCAAGCAAAGTCGACTCTGTATTTATAAAATTCATTTCTGGGAATCTTGTGTTGAAAACATATTCTAAAGAACTTTCTCCTGATAACGGTCTTGACTAAAAAAAAATAAGAGCTGCTTTTTTGGATTTCTCAGATATCTTAATTCAGACATAATTGAATAATCAGCAAGACAAAAACACTTGACATGGTACTACTTCATTTTATATTAAAAAAAAAAAATTAGACTTGGGGCACCTGGGTGGCTCAGTCAGGCAGCTGCCTTCAGCTCAGGTCATGATTTCAGGGTCCTTAGTCAAGCCCCACATCAGGCTGTCAGCTCAGCAGGGAGCCTACATTTCCCTCTCCTTCTGCTGCTTTCCCTGCTTGAACTTGCACTCTCTGTCTAATAAAAAGTAATTCATAAATAAATAAGTAAATAAATAAAATCTTTAACAAATTTTTTTTGTTAGGTTTTTTTAATGTCCTCAACATGTAGGGAAGTTTAAAACTCTAAATATTTTATGTTTCTATGTTAATGTGAGTAGTTGAAAGAGAAATACGTATTACTTAATCTTATATTTGACACTCTATTTTTTTTTAAAGATTTTGTTCATTTATTTGTCAGAGAAAGAAAGAGAGCACAAGCAGGGGGAGCAACAGGCAGAGGGAGAAGCAGGCTCCCTGCTGAGCTAGGAGCCTGGTGTAGGACTGGATCCCAGGACCCTGGGATCATGACCTGAGCCGAAGGGAGACACTTAACTGACTAAGCCACCCAGGCATCTCTACACTGTATATTTTTTATACTAGGAATATTTATTTTTATTTTGTTTTAATCATGTCATCACTAATCTCAGAAAAACATATTTGGAATAGAGCAAATGCATTTGGAGTTTTCGAAAAGAAAACCAAAGTAAAAAGCTTACACTTAAGAAGAATACATCTGGCTGTGTATTAGGGAGAGTAGAATAGGCTGCAATAACAAATAGATCTAAATACTGTAAACATGAAGTGTGGTGAAACACAGGCGCTTGCCATTGATAATCCTGTTAAATGGCGTACCTCATAGGTTTTCTCCTTAGGGGGTTGGGGGGGGTGGTCAGATCTTGAGGCTCTTTCTATTTTATGGCTCTGTCAACCACCATTACTTTGTCCTCAGATTCATCTGCTGGGAGAAATAAAGAGAAAATTTGGAGGCACGACTTCTTCAATGCCTTACCCTGGTAATCTCATCCAACACATGCCACGTTCTCTCAGTCTGGATTTCCTAGCACAGTCCAACACGACTGTAAATGGGACTATGTGCCAAGAAAAAGAGGAGCACAGAGATTATGTTGTGTTGGTGTCAATATCCACTACAGGCTGCTAGTCATTACGTATGTGGGACCTAACACTCATCCCCAAAGTGAAGTCCAGACTAGCAGCAGGACTACACTGCAGAATTCGTTGAATTTGTAATGATGTCTGAAATGTACAAATATTTCTCAGGTAGGATTACTACAGAAATTATACCATTCCAGGACCAGAAGTAAAATGTCATAGCAGTAACAACCAACTAAGGTGTAACCTTACCTAACCTAATCACCAACAACTAAGGTTTAACTTAGTACACGGAGATTGGAATTAATTATATATTTGTAATATTTATATATTTTTATGTATAATATAAAATATATTTTATGTTTCTCAATATATATATGCCTCAATATATTTGAGATTTTTCAATTTCTCATTTAATGTGAGTAGTTGAATTTCTCGATATATTAGTCTCATGCATAGCTAATATATTTGAAAAAAAAAACTAAGGTGTTAAGTTTTTCCCTGTTTTCCATTATTTTTCTCATGTCTTTATTTATATTGGAAAATGATGTGATAAAAATATATTACTGTTTTAATAAAGTAGATAAAACATATTAAAAAGAAAATATACTTTTAAAGTCCATTAATAAATGGTAACAAACCCATTTTTATTTTTAGGCTAATCCTTATACTAAATGATTAGACCAGGTTCTGTCTCTGTAATTCTCCATGCTTGTGCATTAAGCTGCCATTCGTTACATCTGCTTGTATTAGTCATTTTGACTCATAATGCATGGTAAAATAAAGAATAACTACAGATAAGCCAGAAAATGTGGTAGGAAAGTATGATGAATCATTACGCTATTTTTTATTAGTCCATCTGGCTGGTAATTGTACTGATTTGTGTATTCTTTTTAAGGTGTAAAATCACGGTACAATGATCTTCTCAGACCATTAAGTTAGTTTTTGGTGACACATCGCTTGAGAAAATACATATTTACATGATTTCCAAATGATTTACACATTTCCAAAGTGTAAAATCTAATAATACTCATGACCTTAAAAATATTCATTATTGATATAAAATTCTAAACAAAAATGTCAAGATTGCTAGATATAATATTCTAGTTTCTCATGTAACTGATAATTCTTCAGCAAGGCTTTTTTGCATTGTGGCACAATCAATCACACATCTAGAAAATACCTTGTAGCTAGAGTATAAAACAAATGGCTGGTTGTTATAGCTGTAGGATTAGAAGAATGTTATCTATAAATCAGCATTAAATACAACTTTAGTATCAATTTCATTTACTATTATTCATTGACCAGTTTAGTTTTGTGGTACAGATAGGATGAGTCAATTAAATTCTGTCCTACATTTTTCTAAAGAATTAGAATAGCTAATGTTTAGTTGGGAACTTGGTAATATACAATCATTATCTCATTCTGCAGACACTAGTAAAACTTAGTGTGACACTGACCAATGGAATATTAACAGGAGTGGTAAGTACTACTCCCAAGGGTTGCCATTAAAAGGAATGTGTGTGATTTCCTCCTCCTAATTCTTCTTGCAGGTCAGAATGTAGGTAAGGGAATTTGAAGTTGGAGCAGTCATCTTGGACCCTGAAGGGACTTTAGAAATGATACTTAGGGATGGTGGAGGAAGCTATGTCTGCTATTCTACATGGGAAAGAAATAATTTTATCAAAGTCATTTATATTTCTCATTAACAGCTGAGGTAAGTACTAATCACAGTACATAGTGCACCTTTAAAAGAGAGAGCTTTTAAAGATTTTATTTATTTATTTCACAGAGAAAGATCACAAGTAGGCAGAGAGGCAGGCAGAGAGAGAGAGGAGAAAGCAGGCCAGGCTCCCCGCCAACCAGAGAGGTCGATGCAGGACTCAATCCCAGGACCCTGAGATCACGACCTGAGCTGAAGGCAGAGGCTCAACCCACTGAGCCACCCAGGCGACCTAAGACAGAGCTTTTAGAGTCACCAGGAAAGTTGTACCAATTATTTGATTAATTACATATGACTAGTCATTAGGACAGTATGTGAAGCCCATCTTAATTATTGAAAGAGGGGGAAAATGAAAACTTACATAAATCAATGATTTTTCTTTCACCACTAGTGGTCTTTGAACAAATTGCAAAATTTTTGAAGTTAAGCTGAATATTTTTATTAATTAACTGCACACCAGGACTCAAACACACAGGAATGTATGAATTAAAAGGGAACTGCTGATTCTGTCCTAGTCTTAATGAAATACATTGGTTTACCTTCATCTGTCATGAGTCTAAACCTCTTAAGTAATATTGCCAAACACTATACCTTTCCCTTATTGCATGAGAAGTGAAGCAATAATGTCTTTTTTTTTTTTTCCAAGTAGCTCTAGGCTACTTGGACATTGTTAATTACTAAACATACTTTGGAGTCACAGAATATGCACAAGAGGTAAATTTTATAAAAATTTAAGTTATGAAATAAAAATAAAGATTCATGCTTGCCCTTTTTTTTTCTTGACATTTATTGCCATACATTATAAGTTTTGAAATCCAGCATGGTAATCACTGCTTTGCTGTGATTTATAAACACATATATTTTTAATACTTTACTATCAAAATGAAATTTTGCTGGGAAAACAAGAGATTACAGAAGGGATGAAAGAGAAGTCTGCACTTATAAATTTAAAAAATGAAGAAGAATCTAGAAGAATTCCTATAGGACACCCAACAAGAGGAAATATTGATTATGGTGTATTTAAGTTTTCCACTTACAAGTATTATTATTCATTATGGTTCAATCAATAATTTAGCAGGTATAGAAAGGCAAACACACAGACATATATACATACTTATACTTGTACAAATATGTGTGCATTCCTAGTACCACAAAGGTTTGGAAAAGCTTAAAACAAGAATGCGTAAGACCAATTATTGTCAAAATATGCATAAGAATTATGACACAAGACCAGAGAAGATAGAGATTAGTGTAAAAAAGTAAATAATGATTTGAAAAATATATACTCTACTTAATGAAGACATAACTGAATTATTAATTTATAATGTTAGTTGATAAAATACTGATCTATTAATATTTTAAATATAAGAATGTAACCTCTTGTCTCACTTTCCCAGCCATGGCGAGATTTTGGGAACCTGCTTTCATCTGACATGCTAGGTGATGTCATAAAGTTTAAGTCTGAAAAACACTTGATGGACGTGGCATAGATGCAGGTAAAACATCATTATTAATGGGATGCATTAAAAAGTAATAAAAAAGGATAAGCAGGAAATATTAAAAACCCAGGATGAATTACAATCATCATCCATTATAGAACAGAGGAGGAGTCAGGGTTTCCAATTATAAAATTTTCTGATAGAAGATGACTTTTGTGAAGATTTTTTCCCAACTGAATACCTTTTATCTTTTCATTGATTTATTGTGTCTTTCCACTAAATAAGGAGTTATCCACTGTCCTTTTTAGATGAGCACCCGGGCTTTTCAAAAGCTAATTGTCAATTGACCTCTTGTTGCCTTGGTTTTCACAGATGTAGAAATAGATAATGATACATAACTCTAACGTTTGTTGTGACCACAAACAACAGAGAGGGTGTTTTCTAAAATAACTAGATTGTGCCTGCAATGGAGACTCAGTTACTGTTAGAATCCCTGTTCTTCCCTTGATATAAAAAATATGTATCTGGTTTAATTTTATGGAAGGATAAGGTGTCCAGATCAGGTGTCTTACATTTGTTACTAATATAATGTTTTTGAATTCTGATTTTTGAATTTTATGTGTAAGAAACAATACAATATACTGATACATAACAAAAGCTCTAAATTCAGACAACATAGGTTGAAGTCTGGTCTTGTTCACAAGCCAACAATTTGATGTTTAAAAAAAAATAGAGTTCCCCTTTGAACAACACAGGTTTGAACTGTGCAGGGCCACTTATATGCAGATTTTTTAATAAGTATAATACAAGACTTTAAATGTGTTTTCTTTACGATTTTCTTAATAACATGCTGCTTGCTCTAGCTTACATTATTGTAAGTATAATATATAGTACATACAACATACAAGATACATGTTGATCAACTGTTTATGTTATTGGTAAGGCTTTCAGTCCACAGGAAGCTATTAGTAGTTAAATTCTTGTGGAGTCAGAAGTTATATGTGGATTTTTGATTGTGGGAGATCAGCACCCTTAACCCCTGCATAGTTCAGGGGTCAACTGTATTACTTAGTCTCTCCAACAAACCCATTTCCTATTCTAAAAGTGGGGATAATGATAATTCCCCTGATATATTATTAAGAGTTATATAAGACTCCCAAAAAGGAGTTGGAATGGTTCTAGCATAGATATAGATAGATATAGATATAGCTTTTAAATATATATATACACATATGTCTATATGTGTGTGTGTGTATACACACACTTAGCTAACTAATATCAGTAGTAGTAATTATTAGTAATCTAAAGTTTTATTAGCTAATGTTAGCAATAATAATTGTACCATAGAAAATGCTATTTACTGAAAGGAGGATAATAAAGAGTATCTTCATGATAATAATTTAAAAATTACCAGATATAAGAAGAAAGAACAATAAAATGATAATATTATGATTACTTTGGATGCTCAGGCCAACAGCCACCCTAGAATAACTCTTGCTTGAAAGGAAGAATAGAGACTCCTTCCTTTAGAATCAAAGGAAACTGCTTCTAGTACTTTAAATTATATATTTTTTAATTAAGGTCTGAAAGTCTTCTGGATTGTCTATTATTATGTAATGATGAAGCCAGCATTTGGATACCCATTTGAGGAGTCTCTTCTAATGTGTCCCTAGAGCAAAGGTGGTTGTGCTCTTCTTTGTATGAAGTTACTACATGGGATTTTATTATGGAAGAAAGAGGTTGAGTTCAACTCCCTTGCCATGAAACCCCACTGTACTTCACTTCCTGAATAAAGTTTGACGTAGAGTCTTCAACAAGTGTCAGAATAATTTTTTTAACAGGTTTGCCAGCAACGAAAACAGAAATAAATGAGAATGATTGAATTAAAGGTTTTTTTTTAAATTAGAATATTTGTAGTAGAATATATTCTATGGAAACACATTATCTAGTTTCAGTAAATGACCTTTTGAGACATGTGCAAATGTTACCTTAGCAAACTCAGTTTCTTGGAGGGGAAAAAAAAGGAAATGTATTTTGAAGATGAACATATATAATGGTTCTGTGATTTTAAAAATAACAACATGTAGGGACAAGCACCTGGGTGGCTCAGTCCATTACGCATCCCATTCTTGATTTTGGTTCAGGTTCTGTTCTCAGTGTCTGAGATCCAGCCCTATGTCTTCCAGCTCCGTGCTCAGCAGCGAATCTGCTGGAGAGTGTCTCCGTCTCACTCTCCCTCTCTAATGTAAATAAATAAATCTTTAAAAAAATTAGCAACTGTATTAAAATTAAGGCCGCGACGTGGTGCTTTGATAAGTTTTCTTTGCTTCACATTGAAAACTCTGACCTTGAAATCTCAGTCCAGAAAGAAACAGACTCGCTTCAACTCTCTTCGTGTGTGAATCTGCTCCCTTAGATGCTAAATTATTGGACTTAGCAACTTGGCATTGTACTTTGATTCTCTGGGTTTCATAAACTGGGTCAACATGAATCACTAGTACATGCACACCTGCCTTCAAAAAATGTAAAACCTTCAAGCATCAGAGGAGAAGCCAGAAGTCATATACTGGCAGTGGAGAAGCGAAGCCAATAGGGAAAATATGGTGATGGCAAGAAAGGTAAGAACAGATATTCTGAGAAATAAACTGAAAAAGATGAAGTAAGATATTTCTAGGGGAATAAAGCCAGCATGGAACCAGCATGGAATTTTACATGCATCATCACTGTTGCCAACACCACAGTGTAGTTTGGTGGGGAGATGAGCAATGGTCCTGCTGCCTTGGAAACATAGTCATGCTTGTGATGTAGAAACCATAACCTTGTCCTTGAAATGTATGCCTCAGGGGAGTTCTTTACTAAGATACTGTGTTTTTAGTATAATTAAGACAGTACTCTTGAAGTTCCTTTGTGTCCTGGTCTTTTTATTTCCTTTATTTCATCTCTTGTACCAGAAATTTGAGTATTAAATCTCTCCCCATTCCACCTATGCACAGAATGGAATTGTCCAGGGTCCTGGAATAGCATTTGCTGCTGGGAATTCAGTGCTGCAGAGTCAAGTTTATTTTTGTTCCACGTGAGATCAGAAGGGGAGCTTGAAGCCAGAGACTGGGATGTCGAAGAGTTCCTTCTCTCCTAAACTCATGGGGGAAGGGGGTAAGAAATATAAATAAGAGTTAAGATTATAGAAAAATATAACTAAGGAAAAATAGTAGTGCTGACCACTATAGATTTACCAAAAGTTGCAAGAACAGGGGCTCCTGGGTGGCTCACCATTCGGCATCTACCTTCCGCTCAGGTCATGATCGCAGGATCTGGGATCAAGCCCTGCATTGAGCCCCGCATCAGGCTCCCTGCTTGGCGGGGAGTCTGCTTCTCCATCTCCCATTCTCCTGCTGTGTTCTCTCTCTCACTGTGTCTCTCTCTGTCATATATATATATATATAGATATATAGATATATATAGATATATATACATATATATATGTATACATATACATATATATATGTGTCAAATATATATTCATATATATAGTATATATAATATATACAGTGTATATATTGTCATATTTATATTTGATATATATTATATCAAATTATATCAATATTATATCAAATATATATAATATCAAATATATATCTCTCTCTCCCACTGTGTCTCTCTGTCAAATATATATATATATATATATTTTTTTTTTTTTTTTTTTTTTTTAAGTTGCAAGATGAGAGAAACATTTGGAGAGGTAATCAAATATCTGCTAAAGAGCGGAACAAATTTGTGGATTCCAGAAGGACCGCTCCGGAGCTCCCTGGCATTGGTGAGGTTATCTTTTCCCCCCAAACCATCCATTCTTGCTGCTCTATCCTTTGATGCCTTTCCAGGTTGATGTGCCTTGTTTGTAGGTAGTCTCACCGATGATAGGAACATTTACAGAATCACTAACCACACGGAAAAACACGTATTCTGACCCAGAGTTCATGTTCTTCTTTGAAGATCCCTCTACTTGTGGTTACATGACTGCTCAAACCAGTCCATCACATTTTGCTGTTTCAGATAAGGCTCACACACCCACATCTGTGTCCTCTAAGTCCCAAAGACACAGTCAAATGAACCTTTAATCTCCTGACACCATCCCTAGGTTTGAGGTATAGAGAGCTTCTGTGCATCTCAGTGAATGTAAGAGAGACACACAACATTTTGACAATCGTTTTTGAAGAAATTCTCACACCAGAATCCTTACAAAATCCTCTTTAACTACCCTCTACTTTCTCAGGCAAGTATGTGTGTTTCCTTTTATTGGAGTGTATGGTCATTGAATACCTGCACAGTTCGGGTTACATGGGTGCTGATTTTCTTTTTTTTTTTTAAATTAGCTACTGTTTTTCAGTTCTTTGAAATATCTTATCCCAAGTGATTATGATAATCACATTAAAGAAAGCATGGGAAGAAAGTATGGAGAGAGGAAAGAACAAAAGGAAGTAAAATAAACATAATTAGATAAGATGTAAAAATGGCCCCAGCACAGGCCACTTAATTTACAAGGCACAGAGCACAAGAAAATAGAGGGCATCCTGTTCAAAATTTATTCAGGATTGCAAGATGGCAGGGTGCCAGGGTGGCTCAGTCAGTTAAGCCTCTACCTTTGACTCAGCTCATGATCCAGGGTCCTGGTATTGAACCCTGCATTGGGCTCCCCCTAGCAAGGATCCTGTTTCTCCCTCTGCCTGCCGCTCCCTTGTTTGTGTGCTCATTCTGTCAAATAAATAAATAAATAAATAAACAAAAAATAAATGAAATCTTAAAAAAAAAAGAATTGCAAGATGGCAAAGTCAAAGCTTTGAATTCTATGTGACTCAGTATGTCACATATAACCTTACCTGGAATAACAGAAAAATATAAATTAATTATCTTAAGGTATTCAAGAATCAGAGAGAAAAATAATATTATTGTCAAATATATACTTATTTTAAGTACAAAATATATTCTGATTTTAACTTAATTTAAATGATTTTAATTTTATTTGCATTTGGAAGTGTTTTAAGGATGCCATATTTCCCATTCCAATGGTGTTCATCAAGAACTACATATTTAGGGGCACCTGGGTGGCTCAGTGGGTTAAGCCGCTGCCTTGGGCTCAGGTCATGGTCTCAGGGTCCTGGGATCGAGTCCCGCATCGGGCTCTCTGCTCAGCAGGGAGTCTGCTTCCTTTCCTCTCTCTCTGCCTGCCTCTCTGCTTACTTGTGATCTCTCTGTGTCAAATGAATAAATAAAATCTTAAAAAAAAAAGAACTACATATTTAGTTGTTTATAAGTTCTATTCATAGAACATACATCCCTATACAGGAATTGTGATATACCTAACAAATATGAAATTAACTAATATTTTTTTTTCTTTTTGCTCTATGCCTGTAATCGCTCATTGTCATTTACACATCTTCTTGCGTCCTAGACATACTATATTAAACCTTTGAACACCCTGCCAGAATTTTTGGCTGTGGAAGGCATGTAGTCTCCAATAAAAGAAACAGATAAATCTCCAAGGAAAACTTTTACTACTGAGGGGATATGGTATTTTTAGTTTCCAATACCTTTTCTTAAAGCCCTACAAGCTCAATTTAGAAAAATTATATTTTGCCATGAATCTGACAATTGTTTTCCACCTACAAACATATTGGTCTTGCTTCCCCTCAGAACTTTTCTCCCTAATGTAATTATTGCTTTTGCTCTACTTGTTCTATTCTTCTCAAGAAAACTTGTTTTGGATTTATTGGTTCTTTATTATTTGCCTTCTCTATTAATAAATCACACCTATTTTTTTTTTATTTTTTTGCCTTTTCCTAAGATTAATCACATATGTTGTCTGTGTCACTGAATCAGTTACACAGTTGCAAGGCACCAATTCTGTTCTCTCGCAAACATGCCATAGCTTTTGCATTTCCTTTTTTTTTCTTTCTTTCATTTTAAACTGTCTTTTCTCTTTCTGGTATCTTATTTTGTTACCCAAACACTGTTGTTAGGACTATATGTTCCAGTTTCATGGGGACCAACTGTTCTCTCATTCTGTAGTGGAAATTAAAGATCTGTGGCATTTTCTTCTGCATTAGTCAATAAGTCTTTTCAGATGTATGCTGTGTCTCTTCATATGTCTGTCCTTTCAATATTTGTCCTTATTTTGAATTGAGTTGGATTCAACAAGTATATGCCTCATGTTTTATTTGTCTCCTTGACTAATATCTTTGAATGTTCAATATTAACCCAGTTTTAAGGTTTTCTAAATGATTTGCCTGAATGGATTGCCCTGCCTTGACACTATGTATGGTTTTCTACGTAACTGTCCACATCGAACCATACATCAGATTGATGTCTAAAGCTTCCTTTCAAACTCTTACCTTCCAGAGTCTTTCACCCAGTGTACTTCCTCAAAGAAAAAGATAATGGCTTCTCAAACTCTTAATGTATTGTTATCAAGCAATTTGAACTTATGGAAAACATGAATGAAAGATCGAAGGTATGCTTTGCATTTCTTTACTCATTAGTACTTCAATTTTTTCATTTTTATTTTTTTATTATTATTGCTGTTATTATTTTTAATATTATTTTTGTGTGTGGAGACTCCATCTTCCAGGGTAGAAATCACAACTAACTGTATCCCTGCCTTGATACCTATTTTACTTCCTGCTTTGAATGTTTTGGGAGCAACTTAGGGTCTAGTTTCCTGGTATGGGACTTACGTCTTTGAGATATTGAAGTACAGAAGATATGGCAGTGAGTCTTTCTCACTCTACCCTGCTATCTGCTTTTTTTGTTGTTGTTGTTATAATTTTATTATAGTATTGGACAAAAAAATAAATTTTCTTTCATTTTGTATTGCTTTGATCTCTATCAATACTGTTTAATGCATGCCAAGGATACTAAAGTTTTCTCTCATTTTCTTATCTGATGTAATTTTCTTTGTGTATGTCTCTTTTCTGTCATCTTTGGTATTTTTAGGAGATGGTGGGATGTGTTTAATTTAAATTTCCTATATTGACTTCATTATGACTGTGGCCTCCAGTTTATAAGCCAAAATATTTTAATGCAGGTGGCATTCACTTGAATGAACATGTAAGGGTAGTTTCTAACATTACAGTCCCTAGAAGAGTATATGCATCAGTTGTGAATCCTTTGAATCAGTTTGATTGTTGTTAGTGGTTACTGTTCAAATTTAAATCTTTGGAGATTTTCAAGTATGAGCATGACTTAATCACAGTAAACATTTAGAAGTATTACATGGCAAAAGTCTGTAGATTAAGGAGTAGAAAAAATACAGGTGGAAAGTTCTGTTAGGCTGTATTGGACCAACCCAGAAGATGAGAGTCTGGACCAAGACAGTGGTTGACAGCAATAAAAAGAAAAGGCATTAGATATTAGTAGGATTTTATGATTCATTAAATAAGAGAAATGGAAAATATGTTTATAATAACAAGGTTTTTTTTTTTTTTAGTTCTAAATGATATGTGGGATTAAGTAATAAAAGCCCATATAGTCAAATATTTTGTCATTGAAACTTTAGTCATTATATCTTCATTCAAGCTGCTATATACCAAAGTACAAAAGGTGGTTTATAAACAACAGAAATTTATGGGCGCCTGGGTGGCTCAGTGGGTTAAGCCGCTGCCTTCGGCTCAGGTCATGATCTCAGGGTCCTGGGATTGAGTCCCGCATCAGGCTCTCTGCTCAGCAAGGAGCCTGCTTCCTCCTCTCCTCTCTCTGCCTTCCTCTTTGCCTACTTGTGATCTCTCTCTCTGTCAAATAAATAAATAAATAATCTTTAAAAAAAAAAAAAAGAAAAAAAAGAAATTTATTTCTCACTGTTCTCAAGGCTGGAGGTCCGAATCAAGGAGTCAGCATGTCAGGTTCTAGTGAGAGCCATCTTCCTAGTTGTAGACTGCAGACTTCTTGCTATGTCCCCAGGTGATGGAAGCAAACTCTTTTAAAAGGGTAGAAATCCTACTCCTGATGGCTCTTTCCACAAGACCTTATCTATCTTGATTACATCCAAAAGCCCTACCTCCTAATACCCTCATATTGAGAGATAGGGTTTTAACATATGAATTTGGGGAAAGGGGACACAAGCATCCAGTCCATTACATATTAATTTTATAAGAAGAAGTATTCAAGAATATAATTACAAAACATTTTTGGAGAGCTACAAAATTCATAAAATTACATCAAGAGACAAAAATAAACTATGGATATATAAAATATATGATATGAGTCATGGTTCCCTTTGGTAATGGCTGTATAAAGCAAAATATCTAGAAGTTCAGAAAACACACTAATTCTGGTAACAAATTCTCCAATTATTCTTAGAAAGCTGGAGGGTTGTTTGAGAGTTAAATACTTAATCATTGCTTAATGATGTGGTCAAGGATTAAAAGAACCTTTGGGCTTTGTACTATTTAGTTAATAGAGGAGAATTTTTTTCCCCAACGTTTATTCTCATAATGTATTTTAGAATCAGTCCATGATACAATTTTTTGGAATGATTTTAACTTCAAATAACAACTGTGGCCTAATTCCCATCATGTCTCAAGTAAATCCCATGTTTGGTGATGGAAGATGAGTTTTTTGTGTGTGTGATATGGTTATTTTTCTTTACTTTCAATTTTATAGCTTAATAGTTTTCCAGAATCTAGAGATATAGAAGTTATACTTCAAATACAATACATTCATTTTCTAGGCACACAGTCATTCCTAGTACAATATTGTTGGGATTTAAGCAAGCTCAGTTAATAATACAATCCTTTTCACACTACCTGGTGGATTTGTCTGTGATATTTCTTTGCCCCTCATTTTTGCATGGAGAGAACATTCCATTGAAGTATTATACTGGGCACAGTCAAGCATTTTCACTCACTTCTAGTGGGGAAGAGATAAATTATCTGGAGAGTGAATTTGGTAAGATGAACAGAGAATTAATATGCAAGCCCTTCTGATTCTTTTGGGATCTGTCCTCTGCAAATAATTCTACAATCCCATGGTCTAATTTCTGAGGTTACAATTACCAAAATGGATTGACCAATGACTAGAGGCATAATTCTAATTTGAAGATATCCACAGACCTAAGCCACATTTTCCAAATATTTAGGTGATCATAAAGTGCTATTTTCATTTCCAACTATTCTTCTTGTTTGTCATTTGATTTTAAACTGCATCAGGAAAAAAGGAGGGAAACTTATTTATTAAACCTTCAAAACTGGCATTAATTTTAGAACAAGAAATCTGTTCTTTTTTCTTGTAGTCCCTTCTCTTATTAAAATATACTACTATTCAGTATAGGAAGATTAGAAAGCAATAAAAGGAGTACCACTCTGTTCAAAAAGGCAAATATCAAGGATTTAAAGATATGGGTCTGTCACTTGGTTGTGTCACCACTGGTAAGTATTATTTATGTTCTCTGATTATTGTTTCTCTAATAACTTTATTGGTAAGTTGATGGAGTTAGTCAAAATGACTGTAGGGTTTTTTGTCCTTTGAATTCTTTTATAAATTTCAATAAAGTCCTTTCTTGAAACAGAAATGAAAGAGCAACCCCACCCACTGCAAACAAAAGTGAATAAATAATTATTTAAAAGTTTAAAGATCTAAAGTTTAACAGATAATACCACCAAAGTTCTCGATGTCTAAAATTGTACTTTTAAAATGGTAATTTTAAAAATCATGTCCAAATTAATTTTTAAAAATCTACTATATGCATTTAACCCATCCAATATAAACTCATTTTCAGAAGCATGATCATATCATCCATGATTTGAACATTAGCAAAGTGAGATTACATTTCTAACAACTAAGAAGAGTTTATTTGAGAGCCAAGTAAATGATCCTGAAAATAGCTTTACACCAATGGCTTATAAATGAAATTTAGGATAGTAATCTTAATTTCACCAGCTGTTCTTATTGGAATAGAAAGTCTCATGAAAAACACAAAGCTGCAAGCAGGGATTTACAAACACATGTTGTAGGTGGTCAAGCAAGATCTTAAAACAACAAACTTTCTAAATTGAAGCCCGAATTTTTTTTTTTTTAAATCTTAGTACATACCACTGCTTTTCCAAATCAGGAGAAATTGTTTGTGACAGTATAATTCTATGTACACAAAAACTTATAAACTATTATTTCAAAGACCATTAAACATGATTTATAGTTCAAAGTACCATCTTGTATTTATTTTTCTTTTGATACTATTTATTAACCATGAACCAGATGCTGCAATGATCTCAAGCAAGTAATAATTAAAAAAAAAAAAACTACAGTCAGATTTTTGCTACTTACTTGCATCTGTTCCAAACATATAAAAATGTAACTATGTTTGAATATTTAAATAAGAAAACTATTTAATATTTTCTGATCTCCCTTTACATAATCAGAATTCCTTAAGCAGGAGTCAGGATATACAAGAAAGCCTTATTGTAAGTTTAAAATATAAAAAAAGCTATAAGACTTATTTCTCCTACTTTGTCACATATTTAACACCTTCAATTAATACTTTATTTTGCCCATTTTAACCTCTCCTTCTCTATTGTATCCTATCAACAAACACATTATATTTAAAATAAATCAGAACACCTTAAAAACTTACCTTTCTTTATTCTAGCAATTGTCCTGTTTTGCATTCTCCTTCTCACATGATAGTTTGGAGAATTATCTTCATATGATGCATGTACTTCATCACTGTCTTTCACTCATTGAGTAATCCCTCATCACATCCACTCAAGACAATCAAACAAGAACATTTTTTCCAAAACTAATAGTGACTGTCATGTTCCCAAACACAATGACCACATTTAAATATTCATATCATTAACTTCTCCTTCTCATTCATTGTAACTGGACTTCTTACTCTCTTCTTTTGGATTCTGAGGCTCAACAGTGTCCACTCCCCATCCATAATCTCTTTGACTTTAATTTGTGCCTTGACTGGATTTTCCATATAGCCTAATGTCTATGCTTTGACTTTTGCCAGGGCAAATTTCTGGGCCCACTCTTTGCCTATCTCTATAATATGTCTCCAGTGAATTTTTCATGTTTTATTTCATTTTTTATTTTGTACTTTAAAAAATATTTTATTTTTATTTATTTTTGTGAGAGAGAGAGAGAGAGAGAGAGAGAGAGACTGTGTATAAGCAAGGGGAGGGGGTAAGGAGCAAAGGGAAAAGGAGACTCCCTCCTGAGAGGGATCCCGATACAGGACTCCATCCAAGGACCCTAGGATCATGACCCAATGCGGTTGCTTAACTGACTGAGACACCCAGGCACCCCAAATTTTCCATGTTTTAAACTTTCTTTTTCCATGTTTTCAATGGAGTCCTTTTATTGGCAAAAAGAAATATGTTAAATCCAAATAAGCTTCTCTACACATCAGACCTATGAGTGAGTCATAGATTATAATACATTTCCAATATGAAATACTTGATTCTCCTACATACTTAATGCTTCCTCAAGTTCATTTCAATAAGTGGCTCCATTATATACCACATTATTCAAGATTGTGTCATGGGAATATTTCTGCACATCTCTAATTTTACTCATAATAAAAGCCAAATACTTTAACAGGGAATACAATATCCTGGATGTTATGTCCACTGCATAACTCAATACCTTAAAAATGTGGGGCACCTGGGTGGCTCAGTCAGTTAAGTGTCTGCCTTCAACTCAGGTCATGGTTTCAGGGTCCTGGGATCAAACCTGCATCAGGATCCCTGCTCAGTGGAGAGCCTGCTTCTCCCTCTCCTTCTGCTGTTCCCCCTGCTTGTGTGCATGTGCGCGTGCTCTCTCTCTCTCTCTCTCTCTCTGTGTCAAAAAAATAAATAAAATCTAAAAAAAAAAAAAAGACCTTAAAAATTTGCTACATTGAGAAGTCAATCTCCACAAAAGTGAAGTAGACATGTTTTTCCCTGTTATTTTTCCTAAGTACGACTACAACCCCTGGACATTGCATATTAAACAAATATAAGAAAACTTTGACAGAGAGAGAAAGCACTAGAGAACTCGGGGCCCAAAGTACAACTCACTGTGTTTTCTTTTTGCCTCATATATCTTAGACTTGGGTAGGAAGGAGCCAACAACCCAGAGACATCAATGGATACAGACAAAGAGAAAAAAGAAAAGGAAAAAACAAAAACTCAGCAAGAGCCTGCTCTCTCTAGCCAAAGGACCAGGTAAAAAGAAGCTTAACAAGACAGAAAACTGTGAGGCAAGTAATGCTCATCCCAGCCAAATGTCATGGAAAGATGTGTGGTCCTACCTTTGTCAGCAAATACCAAGTGGGAAGCCTCTGGATCCCCTCTTGTAAAGTTGTAATGAGGTGCTCTAACACTTCGGTCATATTGGTGTTGAGAAGGCCAAGCAGGCGTCAGGACGATTATCTTCACTGGTTGCTAACAGATACTGGTCTTCCACAGTGTCAGAGCAAACACCAGAGTAGCCCAACTTACCACCCACCCCCCACAATAATGAGGTGCCTCTGTGCTCTACTTGTCATACCAAAAACCAGGGAGATCTTAAACCCAGTGAAAAATGACAATGAGTAGATTCAAAACCTGAGATAACAGAACTGTTAGAACTGAAGCTGTCATGATAAAAATGTTTCAGTGTGGAGCACCTGGGTGGCTCAGTGGGTTAAAACCTCTGCCTTCGGCTCCAGTCAGGATCCCACGGTCTTGGGATCAAGCTCCACGTCCGGCTCTCTGCTCCGCGGGGAGCCTGCTTCCTCCTCTCTCTCTCTCTGCCTGTTTCTCTGCCTACATGTGATCTCTGTCTGTCAAATAAATATATAAAATATTTTTTAAAAAGTTTCAATGAGCAATTGTGTACACAAATGAAATAATAAAAACTAGAAAGGATCAGAAAAGAAATGTTAGATGTAAAGAAGTACCAAACAGAAAGTTTCAGACTGAAAAATACAATTACCAAAATAATTCTGACAACAAAACCTTAAAAACCTTCATAAATGCAATAAACAGGATACTGGTGGGAACACAGGAAAGATTTGATGAATCGGCAAATAAAGGAAGATAACTTACTCAATCTAAGCAACAGGGTGCAAAGAGAATGAAAATAAGTGAATAAAGCCTTAGGAACCTCTGAGAATACAACAAAAGGTCTAGCATTCATGTTATTGGTGTCCCAGGAAGAAAGGTGAAAAAAGGTAAATTTTAAAAGTACCTGAAGAAATGATGTCTTAAAACTCCCAAATTTGAAAATGATTTAAACCTACAGATTCAAGAAACTAAACATCAAGACACATTTTAGTAAAATCTTGAAATCTGAAGACAAATGAAAAACAATCTGGACAGCAACATAAAAAAAAAAAATGGACACCTATCCTACAAGAAAAACAAAATTTGAATGACAGAAGATTTCTCATCAGAAATCAAGAAGGCCAAAAAGAATAAGAGCAAAACATTTTTTTAGGACTGAAGAATAAGTACTATTCACTCAGAATCTTATACTCAGCAAAAATATACCCCAGAAATGAAGGGGACATCAATACATCTGTTCTCTACCCTGAAAGGATGACCAAAGGAAGAAGTTCTCTAAAAAGAAAGGAAATGTTTCTTTTTTTAAAGGTACATTGGAATGTGAAAATGGAAGAAAGAACATGGTAAGCAAAACAATAGTTAAGCACAAGAGAATTCACTTTTTTTGCCTTCTAAATTTGGTTTGACAACTGAAGTAAAATTGCAACACTGTGTGATACAGTTCTAAATATATGTATAAGAAATATTTAAACAATTATATTCTAAAAGTGGGAAGTTGAGAAAAGAGATGTAAAGTCTGATAACATTTCTATACTTTAGTCACACTGTTAAAATGACAATACCAGTAGAAAAGTTGTGTGTCTAGTGTGTACCTAGAATAATCAGTAAAATCACTAGATAAGTAAAAAATAGAATCCCAAAAATGTATGGGCAAGCCATAATAAAGCACGGAAATGAAAAAAAAATATATATATATATATAATGATTTAACAGAAAACAGGAAAATAAAATGGCAGATGAAAGCACTAACAGATCATTAAATGCAGATGGTCTACATATAACAATTAAAAGACAGAAATTGGCAAAAAGGATTAGAAATCATAATCCAACCATATGCTGCCTACAAGAAACTCATTTCAAATATACTGATATAGGCAGCTTAAAAGCAAAAGCATGAAAAAAGTTATATCATAAAAATACTAATTAAAACAAAGTGGAAATGGCTATACTATACCAAAAAAAGTAGATTTCAGAACAAATAAAATTACCAGAGACCAAGAGAAACATTATTTAATGATAAAAAAGGGCCAATCTAACAAAAAGACAGCAATAGGGACCAACTTGTCTAGAGCCAAAAATCAATTGATCAACCTGGACCTGAAGCTAAGTCTCACACCTTATTAAAAAATTAACTCAAAATGGATTGTGGACTTAGATAAAAAATATAAAATTATTAAAGTTTTAAATATTAATATAGGAGAAAATCTAGGGTAAGGAAAGAACTCAGACCCAACACACAAACACTATCCACTAAAGGAAAATTTGACCACTTGGACTGCATCAAAAAATTTAACATTTTGGTCTTCACAAGATGCTGTTAAGAGGTTGAAAAGACAAGCTACAGAGTGGGAGAAAATATTTGCAAACCACGTAACTAGCAACAAACTTGTATCTAGAATATATAAAGAATCCTCAACACCCAATAGCAAAAGTCAATTCAATTTGAATATGACCAAAAGACAAACATTTTACTAAAGAGGATAAACAGATGGCAAATTAGTGTAGGAAAAAGATGCTATATATCATTAACCATTTGGGAAATGAAAATTAGGACCACAATGAAATGGCACTATACACCTATCTGTTAGACAAAAGAAAAACAAAAATAATAACAACTCTTATTGTTGTTGAGGATGTGGGGAAACTAGATAACCCATTCTCTTGCTGTTCGGAATGTAGAATGATACAATCCTTCCCCAAAACAGTTAGGTGGGGTTTGTTTGTTTATTTGTCTGTTTATTAAACTAAACATGAATTTATCATATAGCACAGCAATTGTATTCCTGAACATTTATCTGAGAGAAATGGGTATGTTCACACAAAAACCTACTCACGAATATTTATAACATTTTTACAAGAAGAGCAAAACTTGAAGATAATTCAAATGTACTGGAACCAGTGATTGGCTAAATGAATTGATATATCCATAGCTTGGAATACTATTTAATAATAAGAAGGATGAGTTATTGATGCATACAACGACCTTGCAGAATCACCAGAGGATTACACTGAGTGAAAAAAAAAAAAATTGCAATAAAGGTTACATATTGTATAATGCCACTTACATGATGCTTGTGAAATAACAGATTATAAAAATACAGGACAAACCAGTAGTTGTCAGGAATGAAGCAGGAGAATATGGGAAGGGAAGTAGATGTGGTTATGAAAGGAAAAAATCATTGTGGTGATACAGTATCTTCACCGCGTCAAAGTCAATATCCTGATTACAATATTGGAGCAGACTTTATTAAAATGTTGCTATTATGGGAATCTGTATAAAGGTTATATAGTATCTCTTTGTATTATTTCTTTCAACTACCTTATGATTCTATTTTTTTTTTTTTTAATTACAAGGAAGGGAGGAAGGAAAAGAGACAGAGAGCAAAAAAATGATTACATACCTGAAAAACATTGACTTGGAGCATTTGGCTTTTAGTATTTTAAAATGTGTTATTATTATAGTTCACATTTTATTTTTCATATTAAGTCATTGAACTGCAGTGTGTATATTACATTTGTGAAACCCAGTGATTTAGACTAGCCACACTTCAAGGACTTAATAGACATATGTAGCCAGAGGTTACTTATTGGAATGTGTGGAAATAGATGCTTTATGAATATTATTGTAAAAAAATGTGGAAGTTTGGAGAGCGAATAAAAGGAAAAGATGAAAGAAAGAGAGAAAATATTTGTGTACTGGAAGAGATGGTAGTTATAACAACTTAATACTAGTCATCTGATAATATTAATCTGTAGAAAGTATATGGCATACCTAAGAAAGCAATAGATTCAAAATATACAAGGAATTCACCCAATTCAATGGTAAAAAAAATTTTTATTTCAAAATGGGCAGAGGAATGGAATAGACATTTTAAAAGAAAAATGTCCAAACAGTTAACAGATTCATGAAAAAGTATTAAACATTACTAATCATCAGGGAAGTGCAAATCAAAACCATGATGAGATACTATCTCATACCAGTTAGGATGACTATTATCAAAAAGACAAGCAATGATTGTTGGCAAGGGTGTGGCCAAAAGGAAAGCCTTGTGCACTGTTGATGGGAATGCGAATTGGGACAGCCAGTATGAAAAATAGTATGGAAGTCCCTCAAAAAAGTTAAAAATAGTACCACCATGATCCAGCAATTTCAATTCTGGGTATATATCCAAATGAAGTGAAATCAGGATCTTGAAGAGATATCCATACTCCCACATTCATTGCAGTATTAATCACAATGGCTAAGACAGGGAAACAACCTGTCTATGGATAAATGGACAAAGAAAATATGGTATCTATCTACAATGGGATATTACTTAGAAGAAATAATGAAATCCTGCCATTTGTAGCAAAATGGATAAACCTTAAGGGCATTATACTAAATTAAATAAGCCAGGGCGCCTGGGTGGCTCAGTGGGTTAAGCCGCTGCCTTCGGCTCAAGTCATGATCTCGGGGTCCTGGGATCGAGTCCCGCATCGGGCTCTCTGCTCAGCAGGGAGCCTGCTTCCCTCTCTCTCTCTCTGCCTGCCTCTCCATCTACTTGTGATTTCTCTCTGTCAAATAAATAAATAAAATCTTTAAAAAAAAAAAAAAATAAGCCAGACACTGTATGCTCTCACTCGTATGTATAATTTAAAAAAAAAAAACAAAAACCAAATTCATGGAAACAGAGAGTAGAACGGTGGGTTCCAGATGGTGGAGAGTGAAGGGAATGGGAAAATTGTTGATCAAAGAGTACAACCTTCCAGTTATAAGATGAATAAGGTCTGGGGATCTGACGCATAGCATGGTCTTTATAATTAATTAAATTAGATACTTGAAAGTTGCTTAAAGAGTAGATCTTAAATGTTCTTATTACAAAAAAGAAAGGATAAATGTGACATGATAGATGTGTTAACCAGTTCTATGGTGATCATCATTCCACATTACATAAGTATATCATGTCAACACATATTGGACACCTTAAATTTACACAATATTATATGTCAATTATATCTCAATAAAGCTGGGAAGAAAAGAGACAGTATTAGCTTTCAGGGACATAAAATGTGGGTATTAAGTCAATTGACTATGTGAATTTTAATAGTCAGTTAATAAAGCGACATTTTATCATTTGAGAATTAGATACAATATTTACAAAGAACAAAGATAATATTTACAAAGAACCTAATACAATGTCTGCAATATAATGATCTCTAAATAAATGTTGGCTATTATTAGAAATTTTCCTAACTTTGATCAGTAGGCATTTGTTCCTACTATATAAGGAAAGACATAAATTGTCCAGAAACACTAATCAAAAATTTCATTTTCATATTTTGTGTTACAGAACTTTTTGGAAGTTGAGAGTGGTTATCATGTTTGACAAAAAATATTAAATAGAAGCAGTTAAAAATATGTTGGATTGCTTTTTTTTTTACCAAGTAAAGACAGAAAAATTCCGAAAGAAATAAACAAACAAATAAATAAATAAATAAAGGAATTAAATTTTTTAAAAAATCCCAGAGTTTATTTGGGCAATACCATATATCTTCCCACACACCAAAGGAAAGAAATGAGTCTCCAAAACTTTAGGAAAGAGTCAGAAGAGAGGGTATTTATCCATAATGTTCCAAGTTACCCTTTCAAGTGAAGAACACTGAAAGTCATTTGTAGATATCGAATAATTTTAAAAGCATCACCATCCTCGCACATTTTCTAAATAATTTGTGCAAGGTTGATCTTCAAATCATATTTGATCATGTTCCATTAAAAATAAAATTAAAATTAATTAAATAAAAACAAAATAAAATTGATCACATGTCCTATAAGAGTGTATTTACTTAAAACTACATATGCATATATCTTGCATAGATGAATATATATTTTGTGCATATAGATTATGCAAATTATAGATGCCTATGTATAATCGTTATAGATTTTTCATATTTTAAATCAGCATAAATACAGTAAACAATCTAGATGAACAAATCTGATTATTGAAGGATATTTCCAATCTCACTATCCCTGATCTCAGGTTCTTGTTTTCCATAACCAAAACAAAACAATTGCATCTTCTATCTTAAGTAAATTCAGAAACATAGTTTTGATGGATATTTTTCATTTTAGTTTGTGTTACATTCTTCCCAGTTCTTCCCCTTCCTATCTTCATTTTATCACTTTGTTTGAAGGTATGTTCATACCTGGTACCACCTTATGTCATTCTAGACCTGATAATGCATGTAAGCTTTCTTATTGTTTATCCTACCAAGACTTCTCACCTCCCCAGTTTGCAAACATGTAATCAGATCCCACTACCCTTTCTAAGAGTATTTTATTTTTCTGTGTGTCTTTAATCAAAACTCAAGAAAACATTTACCACATTTTCCCCAAAATACTAATTTTTTGAAGTTTTTAATTTTAATTTCAATATAATTAACACACAATGTTCCATTAGGTTCAGGTGCACAATATAGTGATTCGATGATTCTGTATATTACTTAGTGCTCATCGTAAGTGTCCTCTTTAACCCCCATCACCTCCCCTCTGCTAACCATCAGTTTGTACTCTGTAGTTAAGAGTCTGTTTTTTGGTTTGTCTTTCTCTCTCTTTTTCTTCCCCTTGTTCATTTTTTGTGTTTCTTAAATTCCATATGAGTGAAATCATATGGTATTTTCCTTTCTCTGACTGACCTATGCCACTTAACATGATACTACAAAAATATGGAATATTCATGAATTTGCACGCCATCCTGTGCAGGGGCCATGTTTGTTCATCTCTATATCATTCCAGTTTTAGTACATGTACTGCTGGAGTGAGCACTGTAATTTTTTTTTTTTAATAAACAAAACTACCGTATGAACTTCATGTGTAGTCAGTAAACAGCAATGAAAGGTCATTGTATCTACTTCATGTCTTTATACACCAAGATTCATTCTTGTACTATAAAGCTTTCCTCTGGCTAACACATATCCAGAATCACTCGTGTTCTGCAATGGCTATTTATTGTTTTGCTGTCAGTTTACAATGAAGTGACTCCTCAGCACTTCCTTCTATTAGAAATCTGAATCTTCTCCTGCTTTGAAAAGTGCTTTCCTCCTACATGATGTAGCAGCTGTTCAGAGAGCTTCTTAGACCATGCTTGCATTTCGGAGGGGAGAGGAATGATCCTGGGTACTGTTTTCTCAATTTTCCCGGCGATGGACAAGTGGCCTTGGCCTCTGCTGTTTTTGTATGCTTCTGTTTCCCTCGCCATGATCTCCTCACCTGTCACAGGATCTCTGCCTCTGACATGCAGTACCTAGTGAGCATCAGGTGCTGAGGAAACTCAGCATGTTTTCAATTTTGGCTGTCAGCAACCACATTAAGGAAAGAAAACAATGACAGTACAGAAACAATCTGGCATTTTATTTGTCCACTTTTCTTATGTTCTTGTATGAAGTCATTAAATCTTTGTCAGGGAAAATGTCATCACTACTCACAGAAGAGGGCCATGTCAAAAGGGTGTGAACAGATTAAATAATTATTTCTGAGAAACGGTGGAACACTGTCAATCACAGTGTTAAAATTTAACTATGTGTTGCACGTATTTAGTTTTGTCTAATGGTTAATGATATTTTTCTGTGGAAAAAAATCACTCATGAGAATGTTTCATTCTTTTATTTTCTGAAGACTGGCCATGTATCCTCCACATTTCTTCATTTAATATCACAGACTCAGAGGCTATGGGGTAAGGCAGACATCTATCTACTCTTAGAGTCCCATTTGAACTTTAATTCCTTAGAAGCGTCCCTAATGAGAATAGAAGACACTGAGTTGAATAGACTGATGAGTGGAGAAGTGGGCTTCCTCCTCCTGGATGGCATGGACACCCAGAGTGGTACTTCTACCCTCTGACCGCACCACCACCACCACACATGATGCCGATATGTGTTGAATGAGACCCATGAATGAGAAAAACAATTTTAAAGAAGAATATTGGTCACTAGCAAACTCAACTCATATCATGACAATGAGCTGTCTTTGAGATTTAATTTCATAAACTCCCTTCTTGTCAAGCTTTAAATAACACTGAAGTTGTCAACCTAAGGTGTTTCTTACAATCATTGTTTAAGGTGGTTTCTTATAACCATTGTATAGGCTCAGAATTCAGAAGCATATATAAACATGTATGTGTATATTTTTTAATACTTAATTATAATAAAGTGTTTATCCATTCCTCTCTCTTTTAAGAGAACTATCAATATCCTGCCTGTCAGAAGGTTAATCTACTATGTTAAAGTGATTGATATTGTCTACAAAATTAAATCTATATCCCTCTGTATTCTTCAGCAGAAACTATGATTCCAATAGTCTTCCCCATTTCTTCTTTCAATACTTTCCTATATTTCTAACATTTCTACAAAGCTAGAGGATTTATCATTCCTTGAATGTGTCCTGTATTTTCAATGTCATTTGAAGCTTTCCTAAAGCTCCTTATTTTGCCGACAGTGTGTTTCCCTCTCCTTTATTTTGCTTCACTTCTCAAGCTTACTTATTTTCAAAATGTCTTTGGGACAGATGACTTCTGGAATCATGGCTTGGGGGAACTCTGTGAACCCCTTTCCTGAAGAAATAATAATAAGAGGCGAAAATTACAATAAATAAATAAATAAATAAATGAGCTAAGGAACCATTTAAAATCTATGTAAACTGGCCAAAGGACATGCAACTAGGTTTTTTGAAGAAAATCTACTAAGTTTCATAAAACTGAGTCTATGACAGTTGGGTCATGTCCCCCACTCCCAACAACAAGATGGCAACTACATTCTGAATGGATGACCAAGAATCCCTTCCCTAGATTCCAGTCTAGAGCAGCAGTTTCTCCGCAGGGAAGGCAAGGTACAGCATTTCTCATCTTCCAACTCACTGTCAGGGATCCCCTCCCTCTGTGCAGTCCTGGCTCATAGGATACAACCTCGATAGTAGACACAGTAGTTGAAGAAAACCAGAGACCCCAGTCACCCTCCCTTCAGCTGACTTGTAGCGTGGAAATTCCATACCCAGAGCAGCAAGCTTCGAACAGAGAGAACTCCTCCTGACCAGCTCATTGCTGACAGAACAAGGGCATCACTCTGAGAGGAGAGGGTCCCTGAGCTCAAAAACTGCCAATTCTGCAGGTATTGGTGATCAGTAACTCATGTTAACATGAGTCAGGGAAATAACTAAATATTTTCATCAAATAATTCATCATTTTCTGTATTTCCCTAAAATTATAATTGCATAATTGCTGTGTCCTTAAAATCTATAGATTGTTAACTTAGAAGAGACAATATAATACAGATTTTATGTGTCCTAAAATAACCAACCAAAGAAAATGCTTACACAGCCACATTAGACATGACAAAAAATACATTAAAAAGTATCTAGGCTCTATGGGGAGAACATTAGAAAAATATTGTTAAAACCATAAATCTTAAATAAAAAACTTTGAAACAGAGACATGAAGTAAGATAAAATAGTTTAAGTTGCAATAACATGTATAAATTATATTTATGAGTAATGTTAAGTTATATAAATTTGCTTTTAAGTTATATAAATGAAATAGGCGACTTACTAGTCCTACTTTAAGGTTTATACATGGAAATCATGACTCATAGATGTTTTAGTTTCCTGGTTTGTTTATATTTTTAACACTGAAGGAAATATTTTCCAGGAGAAGTGATGATGATCACATGGGTGTACTATATTTAGCAAGGCGTTATATAATGGTTTTCATCTGACATAAAACATCTGGAGACACAAATCAGCAAAGCCTTCTGTTTCTTACTTTGGATAATTATATATAAATCTTCATTCATATAGCTTCTGCTTATTATGGGATAGAAAAAGTAAATCAGATTGTGTGGGGAACGAGCTGTGCATCTGGAAAAGAGATAGTAAAATAAGAATCTTTTAAGGACTCTGAAAATATTTGGGAATGCACCAGAGATTTAACAGTTCTTGCCCATCATGAAACAAATTAAATATGAAACAGTGGCAATATATAGAGTTATAACAAATCCACCTCAGGCGCAGGGTAACTGGGTTTGCGGGGTCAGTATCATAAACAGCTGGTTCACGGATTCCCACAACCTAGTGCGAAGCAGCCTATACCTCTCCCACAGATAAGGCTTATCCTGTTAAAAGAAGAAGCCATAAAGAGAAAAGGGTATCAGTACAGAAATTCAAATCTATCCCAGCCCAGCAAAGACCTGAACGTACCTTCCCTGTGTTAGTTCTCTATACTGCGCAGTTTCAGTACCCATGTATAACGTCATCATTTCCATTTGTCAAAAGACTGGGCGCTGCTTAGCTGTAATTTCTACTCAAGATCTTCCAAGTCTCCTATCAAGATGTCAACTGGGCTGCCTTCTCATTTGGAAATTCAGTCAGGAAAAAATTCACTTCTAGTCTCTTCTAAGTTTTTGGCAGAGTTCATTCCCTTGTGCCTCAACTCCTAAAAAGTTTACAGAGGCGGTTTACAGCAGACTGTTTGCTTCTTCTGGGCCAGTAAGAGCCCATGCCCTCTTGAAAGGGCTCTCACTGTTTTGGTCATGTCCACCCAAAACTGCCTTTTGATTACTTCAAGATCAGCTAGTGAGAACCTTAACTGCACCCAAAAATCCTGCCATGTATTCAGAACATAGAACCTAATCCTTGGAGTAACATAGAGTTGTAATCACAGACTCCACTCAGACTCGAGGGGACAGGAATATACAGTGTAAACACAAGCAGGCAGGAATCGGGATTTATCTTAAGTCATCCTACTTCTGTGCTTTTCGGGACAAATCAGGAACACCCATGCCTGCTCTTTTTTGCTGACTTTTGGTCATTGTGTTTCTCTTCTGCGATAAAGCCTACTTATTAGCCTATTCCTTGTGGAATTCAGAAGCATCCTGATTTATGCTGCCAAATAGAGAGACATATGGGCTCCATATTGTATGGCAAGTTGACAGTTTGCCTAACTGGATGGTGTGTGTGCGTGTGTGTGTGTTTGCACACGCATGTGTGTGTACTGAGAAAATAATGTTTACGATATTATTCTCAACTCCATCTGCTTATAGATGAAAGTTATTAAGGTGTGGCAGTATAGATTGTAATCATTTGACTCTGTTTGCACGGGCACTCTGCTAATTACTAGTGGGTGATATAGGACAGTTTGTACCTTCTCTGTGTGTGTTTATTTGGAGATACAAAGTACATTGCTCGTATGGTGGTAGTGGTATAAAATTGAGTTAATGTTGGCATAAATGTGAATGCTGATGTATTTCCGTGTTTCCTGAAGTAGTAGTATTCAAAAAATCAGGAAACAATACTTCCATGGTTAACCAGATCACTTCAAATAAGAACTTGGAAGTTAAATGAACATAATAAACATGGCATCCTTGAACAGAACTGAAAAAATGTTTTTAGACCTACATTTGATTGATTTCTACTCTGATCACAAATAAACATGAACCTAAGACACACATGAAGAAGAACCAAATTTTAAGGTTCAGCTCACAGCTATTAAAAATATAACAATACATGTCACACATTTATAATAAATTCATGAAAGAAACATTTATTTTAGCTTAAACTGTATCTTGAGTTTAGCTTAAACTCAACCACATTCTAATGAGAATTGAAGTCAAAAGTACCTACTCTGTATAGGTACTGCCTAGGATCTGGGAATTTAAAGATAAAATTAACATCTTTTTGGAGTAATATCCTACTACTAATAGGACATATTTGATGGCTGTTTCGTGATCTATATTGCATTTTTGACATATATATCTGATTTAACCATACTCCAAAATACATGTCACTATTTTCAAAAGAGATTCAACCTTAGTCATTTTCCAAAATATTCAAAAGTAATAAAGGCATTCCAGCTGTCACTTGAACCATGTCTTATGACTCCAAATCATTTGGATTTAGCCTCTACCACATTGCCTGTAACATTCTGCTAAGTGCAAAGAGTCACACTGATTCCTCCTTTCAAGTAAGGGATTCCTGTTCATCATGGTTTAATACATGACTCCCCACAAAAATGTTTGCTATTTGGTAGAAGTTAAATCCCTAAAAAATGAGCACTAATAATAGTGCATGCCCTAGTAAATTACATGCTCCTTTTTTTAAAATATGAAGCATAAAAATCCAAAACAGATTTAGTGAAATTAAAATAACCACAAATGAAAAAAAAAAAAAAGCAAAAAAAAAAGACAAATCCAGTCCAATGCTTTATTTCTTTCATCAGAATATTTGTTTATCCAGACCTTGATCTTGATTCCAAGTGCCATTTCCCCATATTTCTTGACTCCTCACAACTACATTTTACTTAATTTTTAAGTTATTTTATTAAATAAAGTGTGTTTATTTCTTCCTGTAATAAGAATATGTTTAGGAGAAGCAAACTGCAGTTCTACAAGCATCTTTAATCACAGACTTTCATGTATTCATTTGTGATGCAATTTTATGATATGGAAGACAGTTCCATGTGAGATTAACAGCCATATATCTTCATTAAAGGTTGTTGAGGAAAGTACAATGATTTCAAATTTGTAAGCATATCGTTAGGCCAGAAAGAAAAGCAGTAAAGCCTATTAACTTGTTTTTTATGGGTGTATGAAACTTTTATAATTAAAAGAGGAAAACAATGCTTGGCTTCTTTTAAACAGTAGAGAGAGTGAAATACAAAACTGATTTTTATATCTCTTGTGTTTTAATTAGTATTTGAGCTATTACTAGAGAATTTTAATAATGTTATTAAATTTTGGGTTTTCCATTAAGATTGACTTTAATGAACTACTTTTCATAAAAACTGCTCAATGTGTCTTTCAAAATGTTATCACAGTTTCTTTTAAATCTTTTGAATTTTATTTGACAGTCCAGCCAGACTATTCAGATGCAGTCATATTTCAACCTAGAAATGTTCGGATATTTCCCAGTCATTTTTTAAGCCATATTCTTTTCATGCACACATTCATGGTCTCAGCACTTAATTCTCCTTAGACTAAAATTGTCTTCAGTCATCAATAATATAATACTGGTTCTAGTGCTGCTGTTATTACTGCTACCATTGGTAATGGCAATCATAACAATAATAAGATATTTTTCTATTGTTTCTCTGGCCATGATATATGCCCATATACATTGCACAGACAATAAGATATTTCATTTTTATAAGATACTGTGTTTTAATCATAATCATATTAATCATTTTTTACATACCAGAAATTATAATTACTCACATTCATACAGGCAATATGTAGTTGGATTCATTTTACAGTATTTAGATTCTGGATTTTTCAGTCAAGAGATAAGGAGGTTTTTCTTATTCCTGGAATATTCTGATAGAAATCACTTGTTTAGTGCTTGTATGCTCTCCTTTTTCAGTATTTGCATAATTCCCTTTTCAGAGTTTAGATTTTTGATTCATTTGGTAGTTAGCGTTGTATACAGTGTGACATATGCATCCAACTCTACCTTCTTTCCCAAATCACTGTCCAGTTAGCTCCACATGATATATTTTTAGATCATCTCATTTCTCCACGAATTTGAGATGCTGCTTTTAGCCAATGGGAAATTTCTACATGATCAAGTCCATATCTGAATTTCTATTATGTTCCAACATATGCTCATACTTCAGCAGATAATCATTTAAAATATAGAAGCTTTATGATAAAGTTCCCTAGCTGATAAACTTGTGCATGATTCAGGGTTCAATCAGAGAAGCTGACTTCCCTGCGCACTTGTTAACAGAAACGTGTGTGAGACTGTGGGAGATGAGTGACAAGAGTCTGTCTTTTGCCTTTTGATTTGATGCAGAACACTAAAGCATGATGAGGAAGCAGTGAAGAAAGGAAGCTGGTGCCAAGTGGAGGAGAACAGGACCCGTTGCCACACACAGCAAATAGGTGGATACGAATTGTGTTGTATCTCACCACCTCCCAATGCCGTGATGTTGGTGTCCTGCAGGGAACTTGGCAAACCTGCACAGACCTCAGCCTGTCTCTCACTGCACAGTTGGGAAAGGCACAATAGCTTCTGGGGAACTGCTGTCCTTTGCCCATGAGGTGAGCCAGACATTAACTGCCAACACGTGCGAACTGAAATGGCACCTGGTGCTTCTTCACTGCCTTCTGATTACAAAAAAGACAAGGATGCTGCTTCATGTTCACCTTCCAAATCACACACAGTATATCTCCCCTGGCCTCCCCTAACCGGAATATGTTGGGAAGAAAAATTTTCAGAAAGGTAATTTAGCAGAGTCATGCGGATGTACCATAAAGCCACTGCAGTACAACTCATAAACCCAGCATCCAAATGGGACTCCTCTAACCATACGTAGCTTCTCAATAAGACACGAGTGGAGTCATGTTCCACCAGCTCTGGTACAACTGCTGTCCGTGCAGCTGAAGACAAGCTTGCTCTTAAATCCCCACAAAAAGATATGAAAACTGTTTTCCCCCTTTAGTTGATGTTCATGGTTTTTTCTACGTGGGTCTCACTCCCTTGTTTACAACATAGATACTGAGATGTAAAGTTAACTACCATAAACATACTTTGTTGTCATTGATAGGGGAAGGTTAAAGGGGAAATGCTTATACATGCATAATGTCAGGAGTTTAGCTAAGCTACCCCATGTTATTACGGCCTCAGTCTCCATTTTCTTTGGCCAGGCAACCCGTGGGGGCCTCACACTAGCCCGTGACACAAGCACATGCTCTAGGTAGGAATCTGCAAACTCACAGCCCTTCCGGTCAACAGTCTCTTCTGCCTCCCAAGTCCCTTAGATAAAAGCCCATGGAGATTACCAAAACCCCACTTTTTGTTTGTTTGTTTGTTCGTTTCAATTGCCCAATCTGGCCATGGCCTGGGAATCCCAAAGCACTCTACCCATGGACTCTAATAAAGGCATTTGACCCAGGTTCCCTCATTTGCTTTGCCTGCACTTTTCCTCAGTCTCCCCTGGCAGCCCCTCCAGGTATGCCATGGACTTCCTCCAGGACCCACGAGGGACAAACTTCTCTATTTCAATTTCTCTTGTGCTCTTTTCTTAAACCTTGGTTCACCATCCAATACCCCGAAGCTTTACTTAAAGGTTCATTAAAAAAAAAGCCGTAACACATATGTACACAAACAAATCTACTCGTAGGAAAATAAGAAGGGACTACTGACAACTATGTAGTTTTGTTTCTGTAACTCTTCTCATAATGACAGCTGGTATTTGTCATTACCTTCTCCCCCTAGCCAATCTATATGTCGTTGGTCTTAGAGAGAATCTCAGCTGGTTGTTTTTTGTTGTTGTTGTTGTTGTTGATGTTGTTATTTTGTTTTGCCAGCAGGGATGACCAAAGCCTTAGTCCCTAGGGCATGAACGACATTGGGATTTCTATTGTTTCCCAGTGACTTCAATCACAGGACATGGCAGTACTAAGGAACACTCCGAGAAGATTTCCTACCTTCCAGACGTATTTGTCATTCTTCCTTCTGCATGGTAGCAACCCCAATTCGGCCTCAGTTATCAAAATCAATCACGGGACAGTAATGCCCTTCTTTGCCAGTTGGTTTGTTGGTGTGAGGCACCCAAAGTGTTTATGTGGCAGTCTCATCTTCTCCATAAAAGGAACCACTGTTTTTGCACTGTGGTGGAAGTACCCCTGATCTGGAATTAAGAACTCACATCTCCAGAGCCCAACGCTGCAGAGATAAGAAAAATATTCTGCCATTTGATCACTATGTGATTATCTTCATAAATACATTGCCACTGCATACCCCTTTAGTGCTAGAAGAGAGTCAACAACACCTTAACATATAATCAGATTAGAAAAACAACTCCAGATAACTAAGAATCAATTCAAAGAACACATCAATTAAGGTTCTGTTTTCTGAAAACATTTTTAGTAGAAGATTGTCTGTCAGTTCATGTTCAATCAAAAAAGCAGAACCACTAGAAGGAAGATAAAAGACTGTTTTTAAGGCTCTTCGCATGGTATCTGATACTGCAGCTTGAAATCTACAGAGGAAGCAGTCAAGAATAAAAACCTTTCGGACTTTCCTTTTGTTTTTTTAATTAATTTTGGAAGGGGACAGTGCTTCTCCCTTGGTAGTTGCAAATATTACACATGAAAGTTTATACCCATTTTATAAATTATTCAATTATTTTCATTTCATCTGCAATCAATCCTTCTCAAGATGGGTTTGTTTAATTTTTTTTTTAATTTACTTATATCTATTTTTATTTTTTTTTCTATTTACTTTTTTCCATTTGGCAAGTTTATCTTAGCTTAAGTTCTACTTTTGCCATCTCTGTCTCTTTCCACACTTCATGTTTAGTAGTTTTTTAAGTTGCTGAGGATATGCTCTGAAATCCTGAAGAAATTACTTTATCTGTAACTCAATATCAATATCTTTGGTAACATGGAAAAGCCACAGACAGACCTCAACCCAACAGATAGGCCCATGTAGTTTTCTCTGCCCCCTCATTTATTGTTTTTTTCTTCCTGTTGTTATTTCGTGTTTTGTTTTGTGGGAGGGGATGGGAGAGTTTCATCTTTACGTAAACATCTTAGGAGAGGCAGTTCATGTCATAGTTTTCCATGTGAAATCTCCTATGAAATTTCACTTCATAGGCATGGGAACACAACCATCTCCCATCTCTGAGCAGAAGTCAGACTCTGTCTTGCCCTCTCATCATGCAATTTTATCAGACTTACAGGATAAATCAGTGGTACTGCATTTCTATTTTCTTTTTTTTCCCTTTTTTGGGGGGAGAGTGTCTTCATTTTTTTATTTTTCAATTTTATTTAAATTCAATTAATTAACAAAAAATGTATTATTAGTTTCAGAGATAGAGGTCAGTGATTCATCAATCTTAATAATACCCAGTGCTCATTATATCATTATATCATGTGTCCTCCTTAATGTCCATCACCCAGTTACCCCTTTTCTCCATCTCCCTTCCCGTCTGCAACCCTCAGTTTGCTTCCTATGATTAAGAGTCTCTTATAGTTTGTCCCATGCTTCTTTAAGTGTTCGTTAAAATTCCTTACCAAATGCTTTAAAGGTTTTGCACAATTTAATTTGGAACTTAGAAGATCATAGACAGATTTTCAAGATAGTTACTTGTGTTAAAACCACCTTGAAATTATTTGTGAGGAATATACTGAGTTTAAAAGGTAGGATGTAGAACTTTATTTCAAGACCTTTGCTTATTGGGGAAGTAGAGAGCTGATGTTGGTGTCAAGAGGGAGAAAGGATAGAAGATAGAATTTAGAAGGACATAGTGACACTGTAGGCAGAGAAAAATGATGTAGTAAATATAATAATGTGTCATTTCTTGAGTACTTACCATGTGCCAGAATTTTAAGTTAAATGATTAAGGTAAATTATTACCCTAATCCTCATCTTATTGAATAGATATTATTACTATTATCATTGTTATTACTATTATCATTGCTATTATTGGTAAATTCAAGAAATTATAAACTTGATAAATTTAAGAAAATAAGACATTAAGTCACTTATCCAAGATTATACACTTATTAATTTAATACAAATAGAGGCTATCTGAGTACAGAGTACCTGGAATCTTAAAAAGTTTATCCTATGAGGAAGGGGAGTGATGAATGAAATATCATTTGCTTGATAGAGGCAATCATTTTTCTCATTAATAAACATATCATATATATAAAGAGCAAGCTGATAAAATATGACACCAACTGGAGTAGCAAGAGCATGCAACCAAAGTTGAAGAAAGGTTAGTACAGAAGTCTAGCATCAACAAGCTAGAGAATTCAATTTTATTATTTTTCTATTTTGATCTTCTATTGCAACTTCCTAAAAATATTTAAGGGAAGAGCAGAGCAAAAATAGCAAATAAACTGATATAACTCAACATGATCAAGGATAAAATGATAAACCAAATTTCTGTTGCTTTGTTGGAGGAGGTAACAGAGAGGACATGAGCCTCAGTTGCCCCAAGAATTAGATTCTGCAGTTGGAGACACCTCACCTTCTCCCCTGTGCTTGGAATGTACTCTCGCTGCTGATCCTACAGGGGAAGCTGATTCAAGGACCAGACTTGAGAAGGCAATTGTTAAGACCATCTGTGTAACCGTCCCTCAGAACAATGTACTGCTTAAAATATAACCTATGGGAAATATACTAGTTACCAAACATGCTTACATATACGATTAAGAAAAACATGTATTGGCAACAGGTCTCTGGGGAAGATGATGATATAAATCCTTAAAACCAAGCAGCTGGGGATGCCTGGCTCTCTCAGGATGGACCACCGCCTGCTTCATTTTTCCTTTCTCTCCCCTTCCCCAGAGAGCATCAGCAGTTATTCAGACAATCCTTTCATTTGGGCTTGCTCACTATAGGTCATGTACTATATAATCAGACATATTTTGCCTTTCTTCTTATGTTTCTACAAGACTCATGGCCAATGTGTAGTCTACTCCAGCTTTGTTGATTGTTACTCACTTTCTAATAAATATGAGACTGAGAAGTTGTTCAACGTTGACCGTCTCCTTTACTGTAGCCCCCATCTAACTTGTTTGTGCCTCATTCTCCCGTGCACCATCAGGAGTCACATCTGGGATTGTACACTATGACTGGATCCAGTTAAGAGTCTAAATAAATCTTTACATCATGGCAGGTGGGTGCAGAGATCTGTGGCTACCCAAGACAAGCCTCAATGAATATCATCCTCAGTAGGGAAAAGCTGACAGCCTTCCCTTTGAAATCAGGAGCACGACAAGGATGCGCACTCTCTCCACTCTTGTTCATCACAGTAATAGAAGTCCTAGCAATAGCAATCAGACAACAAAGAGAAGTAAAACTTATTCAAATTGGCAATGAAGAAGTCAAACTCTTTTTCTTCACAGATGACATGACACTTTATATGGAAAATCCAAAGACTCTACCCCTAAACTTCTAGGACTCATACAGCAATTCAGTAACGTGGAGGGATACAAAATCAGTGTACAAAATCAGTTTCTTTCTTGTACATTAACAATGAAAATACAGAAAGGGAAGTTAGAGAATCAATTCCATTTACTATAGCACCAAGAATCATAAGATACCTGGAAATAAACCTAACCAAAGAGGTAAAAAATCTGTACTTGAGGAACTACAGAACACTCATGAAAGAAATTGAAGACGACACAAAAAGATGGAAGACCACTTCATGTTCATGGATCAGAAGAATAAACATTGTTAAAATGTCTATACTGCCTAGAGCAATCCATACTTTCAATGCCATCCCAATGAAAATCCCACCAGCCTTTTTCAAGGAGCTGGAACAAACAATCCTAAAATTTGTATGGAACCAGAAGAAACCCCAATTTGCTAAGGAAATGTTGAAAAAGAAAAACAAAACTGGGGAAATCACATTGCCTGATTTTAAGCTTTACTACAAAGCTGTGATTACCAAGACGGCATGGTACTGGCACAAAAACAGACACATAGACCAGTGCAACAGAGTAGAGAGCCCAAATATGGATCCTCAACTTTATGGTCAAATAATCTTCGACAAAGCAGGAAAAAATATACAGTGGAAAAAAGACAGTCTCTTCAATAAATGGTGCTGGGAAAATTGGGCAGCTATGTATAGAAGAATGAAACTCAACTATTCTCTTACACCATACACAAAGATAAACTCGAAATGGATAAAAGACCTCAACGTGAGGCAGGCATCTATCAAAATCCTAGAGGAGAACATAGGCAGTAACCTCTTCGACATCAGCCACAGCAGCTTCTTTCAACATATATCTCTAAAGGCAAAGGGAACAAAAGCGAAAATGAATTTTTGGGACTTCATCAAGATCAAAAGCTTCTGCACAGCAGAGGAAACAGTCAACAAAACAAAGAGGCAACCGACAGAATGGGAGAAGATTTTAGCAAATGACACTACAGACAACGGGCTGATATCCAAGATCTATAAAGAATTCCTCAACACACACAAAATAGATAATCATGTCAAAAAATGGGCAGAAAACTTGAACAGACACTTCTCCAAAGAAGACATACAAATGGTTAACAGCCACATGAAGAAATGTTCATCATCATTAGCCATCAGGAGATTCAAATCAAAATCACATTGAGACACCACCTTACAGCAGTTATAATGGCCAAAATTAACAAGGCAGTAAGCAATAAGTGTTGGAGAGGATGTGGGGAAAGGAGAACCCTCTTACACTGTTGGTGGGAATGCAAGTTGGTGCAGCCACTTTGGAAAACAGTGTGGAGATTCCTTAAGAAATTAAAAATAGAGCTTCCTATGTCCCTGCAATTGCACTATTGGGTATTTACCATAAAGATACAGATGTAGTGAAAAGAAAGGCCATCTGCACCCCAACACTCATAGCAGTAATGGCCACAGTCACCAAAATGTGGAAAGAACCAAGATGCCCTTCAATGGATGAGTGGATAAAGAAGATATGGCCCATATATACTATGGACTATTATGTCTCCATCAGAAAGGATGAATACCCAACTTTTGTATCAACATGGTTGGGACTGGGAGAGATTATGCTGAGTGAAATAAATCAAGCAGAGAGAATCAATTATCATATGGTTTTACTTATTTGTGGATCATAAGGAATAAAACAGAGGACGTGGGAAGATGGAAAGGAGAAGTGAGTTGGAAGAAATTGGAAGGGGAGAGGGACCATAAGAGACTGTGGACTCTGAGAAACAAACTGAGGGTTTTGTAGAGGTAGGGGGTTGGGGTGAGCCTGGTGGTGGGTATTATGGAGGGCACGTATTGCATGGAGCACTGGGTGTGGTGCACAAACAATGAATTCTGGAACACTGAAAAGAGATACAGAAAAGAAAAGAGAAAAAAAAAACCTCATAAGTAAGTTTCCTTGCTTGTTTAACCTGTCACCTACCAATCTGGAATGGCTGACTATTTCTTTGGTCTCCTTTTCCCTCTGTGTTGGGTGGATAGTTTGTGAACCAACATGCTTTCATTATATATGATTGAGGACATATATCAAAATCTTTATCAAGTCTTTATCAAAGAGTTATACTAATTTTCTTACTAATGTAAGAAAGTGAAGGACTACCTCTAGATTACTTTCTATCTCACTCAATCCACTGGTATCAAAGATGCCCTTGAAATAGTGGAGCTGGTTTGAGTATGGGGAAAGAATGGGCAACAGTACAAAACCACAGAAAGATGAAAGGAGACTGATGCAAGCAAGGAGCTTGAGAATAGTACCGAGGACTCAGTGAAGCACAGTGGGAAACAATAGAACAGAACTCCCTACTGATGAGAAGTGAGACCTTCCAACATCCCATGCAGTCGTGCTGGTGTCTGAGACGGAGCAACTCAATATAAGCAAAAACCTCATGCTGTGAGTGAGGAAAAGGAGTGTTGCTGAAAAAGATAATGTGAGCCATGATCAGAGTGATGATTAAGCTGTCTCTCGCTCAGTCTTTCCTTCTCTCTCTCTCTGTATATATATATATATATATATATATATATATATATATATATATATAAAATATTCATTTAAAAATATATTCAAAATGTCTATAGTATTTATAGAATTCTATAAATGTATATATGTATACATATTCAAAATGCATATAAAGAATGAAAATAGAAAGACTATCCTAGCATACTGAAGATTTCACATACAGTTAAGAACTTATAAGTAATACATTGGTTAGGAACAGAAAATAAGAAAAAAGGAAAAGAAATAGTGGTCTAAGCTTTTAAAAATGTAATTTTTCCCTTAATCCTTTCTAATATCCATTCCTCCTTACGACTTTTGCCAGATTTTTCTTTAGCAAAAATAAGGTGTTTAAATGCATATAGCCATTTATGGGAATTCATCTTGTCAGTTGAAATGTTCACTCTTGACATATATCTCTTTCTCAAGGACGAAGTAAGAGCCTACTTCATTTTCCCCTAATTCATTTTCTTTCTTTTATAAGAAAGTGTATTTATTTATTTGAGAGAGAGAGCACGAGGGATGCAAGGGCAGAGAGAGAGGGACAGAGAGACTCAAACAGACTCCCCGCTAAGCAAAGTCACCATCTCAGGACCCTGAGATCAGGAACTGAGCTGAAACCAAGAAGTGGCCTCTTAACTGACTGAACCACCCAGCTGCCCCTAATTCGTCTTCCTCCTGACTGCATGTCCCCCGTTGTTTTACTTTTTCTCCACCTGCCCCCTCATTCCTATTCTCTTATCTATAGAAGGGTTTCTATTGATTTATTTAAACTTTGATGATATATTTACGTGACAAAATATTCCCTGAGCACCAAGTAATACAAACGATGACATTGTGAGAAATAAAAGATAACACATATTAATCCCCTGTCGTATTAGAGCATCGATAGAGTCATCCTTTGCTACCTCTCATCTCCCACACCTGGAGGTTTGTCTCCTTCTGTGTCACAGTGTGGCACTGCATAATCAAAACCTCCCTCTGAAATCTCTTGCTTGGCAAAGATACCTCCCATTGCTTAGCATGGACATGGTCTCCCTCCACAGGCACGTTAAATCTCTATTGTGAATGTTCTGTATTCCTAGAATTATCTGGGCTGTTCCGTCTGAAGGTGACCATTGGCTGACTGTCCTACGGAGCTGAAGTGTTAATGGGCTGCTGCTCTGAGTGAAGCAGGCTTTGCGACCTGAGTGGGCTTTCTGTTTGTGTCCAGGCTGTATCAAATGCCACTCCTCTTCCGTGTACCAGGCCCCAGATAGGAGGTTGAGAATTTACCTGACACCCTTTCCACATCTGTGGCCTCTTGTCATTTACTTTTTTTTTTTTTTTTAAGTTGAAGAAATAGAAATGTATTTCTATAGAAATATAGAAATATAGGGGGCCATGGTACCCAGACCCACTGTCGGCAAGCTCATTTCTGGATTTGATGGTTCTCCTCTCCTCTTCTTCTTGTATCAGGAAACTGATCATATGCTTTCCTGTCACTCCATTTTTTAACTTAATTTTGATGTATATTTTATTTTTTTAAAGATTTTTTTATTAATTCATAAGAAACAAAGAGAGAGAGGCAAAGGCAGAGGGAGAAGCAGGTGCCCCACAGAGTATAGAGCCCTATGCAGGATTCTATCCCAGGACCCTGGGGTCATAACCCGAGCCAAAGGCAGATGCTTAACTGACTGGAACACATAGGAGGCCTAATTTTACTGCATTTAAATTATTATATTTAAATTATGTTGTAGATTATTTACTTAATTTATTCAAATCACTGCATACAATGCAGTACAAGTTATTACTACTATATGAGAATTACTGTATACAATATGGTTTAAATTTTTACTGCATTTAAAACATTTAAACTGCTTTTAAAATAAAACATAAAACTGCATTTAAAATAAAGCTATTTTGGTTAATTGTCATTAAGGTAGTTAAGCAGGATCTGGGTATAAATACAAAGTTTTATTTTTTGGTCCCTATTCTGCATTTTTGTTATTTTTGATACTATCAAATGTAGTTAAGTAATTGTATATTATAAAAAACACTCAGGGTAACTAGAAGAAAATGTCATTTTTTTATTTGGATTGTTCTTTCATGAAAACCTTAAAATATAAATGAGAAAGATATATAAATGATTTAAAATGGCATAATTTACTATAATTCAAAATGTCTACATATTGAAGCACTCAGTGAGCCAAAATTGAAAAAACATTGCAATATGTATTGGTATTAATAGTCTATGGTTCTAATATTGTTCTTTTGTAGGAATAAATTGTCATCCCTTTTTTTATAATCTAATTTTTTTTGACAAAACAGTCCCACTTGAATGAAATTAAACCTGAAGAAATAATTTACAATCCTGCAATTCCACTGCTGTAAATTTTTTCTGGTGAAATATCTGAAATGGATATCATCTGCAATTTTTATGTATTATTTAAAATCGCAAGCAATTAGAAGCAAGGAAACTAAATGTCCAATGAAATGGGAGAGGTAATAAGTTTGTCTCATACAATGTAATGTAGTAATATGCATTAATTAATACTATTAGGGAAAATATTTAAAAAAGAGGAATCATAGATGTTGAACTGTAGCCAAAATATCATTTCTCTTGGGCTTTCTAAGCTTTTTAAATTTTTATTTTATTTAAATAAATTTTATTTTATTTTATTAAATTTTATTAAAATCTGGGACCTGGGTTAAAAGTTGACCCTTGAGGTGGGTCTGGGTGGCTCAGTGGGTTAAAGCCTCTGCCTTTGGCTCAGGTCATGATCCCAGGGTCTTGGGATGGAGCCCCACATCGGACTCTCTGCTCACAGGAAACCTGCTTCCTCCTCTCTCTCTTCCTGCCTCTCTGCCTACTTGTGATCTCTGTCAAATAAATAAATAAAATCTTAAAAAAAAAAAAAAAAGTTGACCCTTGAAACTAAATTATGACTGTAACTAGGGAGATCTGCAGGGAGATTTACCTCCCTTGAAGGTATGTGATTACATTTCCAGGAGAAATATGAGGTGGAACTATTGAAACCATTCCTGAGTTGTAAAACTGAAGAAAAGGGTTTCACTTCCTGGAGGAGGAATGTATTTGCATTTTAAAGAGTAAAGGGTCTGGACCTTTCTGTTTTGTATTTCCAAGGAGAAATTGTTTGCTCTAGGGAGTGAGAGACCTCTTACTCAGGAGAGAAGAAACAGCTCTTCCTCTTGTATGCAATTACCCAGCTTCCTTCTCGTTCTCCGTGGGCTCCTCACCGCAGTAGACTCAGTTACATGTAAGATGACATCTACCTCTGATCAAGTTGACCAGGGGCTACGCAGGGCAATAGGGTACTGGTGTGGTGATTACTATGAGTAAGTAAGAATGATCTGTTCCGCTCCAGAAACCTCATGTTGACATTTGGGATAATATTCAGAAGTATAGATACTAGAAATCAGAACATACTAGTAAATGAAAACCTATGTCTTAAAGATAGTGTGATCCTAGTTCCAGAGCTTTTGTTTATTACTTGTGCTTATCTATCCATAGTTCATTTAGTTAGCATATACAAACATAATAATACAGATAAAAAGCTAAAATATTTAAGAATACAGTAATATGCAATGGTAGTTTAAGTAAAATGTGCTTTAGTAACCGTTTTTAAATATTTAAGTACACTTTACCAAGACTTAATTTTTATACAAAAAAGACATTCATTTAATTCTAAAATATGATATAAATGTAATTATACAATAGAATGTCTCTTGTGTCTGGCATTTTTTCACTTTGCAGAATGCTTTTAAAAGTCAGTCCTGGTTTTTTGTTTAGTTTGCTTTTGTGTATCAGTAATTTGGACTCTTACATTGCTGAGAGGTACCACAGGAATATACCAAGATTCGGTGATCCATTCATTTGTTGACTGATGTCTGGCTTCTTTCCAATTTTGGCTTTTGAAGAAATATGATGCCTGGCTTCTTTCCAATTTTGGCTTTCAAAGAAATAACTATGAGCATCTTTTGTATAAGTCTTGATGTGAACAAACATCTGTTTTTTCTTCAGTAAATACAGAGAGTGAAATTGCTGGGTCATGGGTCAAATTTATTTTTCATGCAATTAGAAACTGAAAAATTATTTTCCAAAAGTCATGAAGATGTTTTACTATTTTTCTCTAAGAAGTTGTTTAGTTTTTATGTATGTATAGATAGATGACCCATCCACATAAGGTCCTTTTCTAGGTAGCTTTTTTGTACAGTTTGAAGGTTAGAAATTCACATTTTTATTCTATTCATTTCGACATTATTTCTTGAAGACATTATTCTTTCTACATTGTCATCTTTGCCAAGTATCAATTGGCCATAAATGTGTAGGTCCATTTGGAACTCCCCATTCTATTCTATAATTCTAATTATCAATTTATACTAGGTCTTGACACCAGGTAGCATAATCCTCTAATGTTTTCCTTTTTCAGACTTGTTTCATCTATCCTAGATCCTTTGTATTCTTAAATAAATTTTATTATCAGCTAATCAGTTTTATGAAAAATTAATGATTGTTAATAAGTGTAAAGTTATTTGAAACCAAATGTCATCTACAAGCATATGTATGTAAAAGTATGTTCATAATTGTCTTTTCCAATTTTGAGAGTAGTTCTAAGAGTACACATTTTGGTTTTCAAACACTGTATTTAATAATATATAGTTGTTAAGCAGTGTGACCCTACATAACTCATTTATATCTGCCTATGTATTAATTAAAAACATCCTTCCACTAATTGCAATTGAATGTATTTTACATTTAAAGAATTTTCTTTTAGAGAACTTTTATCCAAAATCTTTCATTTCCTTTTTGGGGATTCTGTAAAGCAGATAAATTGACTCTATTTCTCTAAGAGCTAAAATGTGAAATATATTGAAAAGTTCATGTATTGGAAATAAGATTTTGACCAAAAATGCCTTTTAATCTCTTTTTTGTGGAGGAATAATAAATAAGGGACAGAATATATTATACCTGTTTGTCATCTTACAAAGGAGGAAGTATTTTGTATTTACGCATTTTTGCATTGAGGAAAATGTATTCTTATGCGCAGAAATTTCAGATTTACTTTGGTTGTTTATGAAACTGAAAATATATCCCCACAATTTCATGTAATTATTTTTATAAAATTATGTCTTTACATTATTAGTATCTACTGGAAATTTTACAGATGTCTGAATCTGTCATCACCCAGTATAAATTAAATTTAAATGTTTAATAACAGTGTTTCCTTTTTTAAGGAAGACTTGTGTATATCCTTATTATTCTCAACTTGTAGTATTTCCAATATCTTGTAGCTCTCATTTCTCTTAACATTCTTATAACTCATAATCATTATTAATAAAAGTATGTGTCAAATCTTTGAATGTGGTATATTTATTTATTTTTTTTAAAGATTTTATTTATTTATTTGACAGAAAGAGAGATCACAAATAGGCAGAGAGACAGACAGAGAGAGAGATGAGGAGAAGCAGGCTCCCTGCTGAGCAGAGAGCCCTATGCGGGACTCGATCCCAGGCCCCTGGGATCATGACCTGAGCCTAAGGTAGAGGCTTAACCCACTGAGCCACCCAGGCGCCCCGAATGTGGTATATTTATTTTAAAGGATACTTATACAAAGAAGGACTAGTAATTAATTTACTCATTTACTTTGTTGTAGAATTAAATGCATTCTGATTTTGCTGAGCGCCAGTGAACTAGAGGTTCATTTAAACACAAGTTTATTTATTTATTTATTTATTTATTTATGTTTAGGTTTTTTTCAGTGAGAGAGAGAGAGAGACTGTGAGAGTTGGGGGTGGGCAGAGGAAGAGAAAGAATTTTAAGTAGGCATCCATGTTCAGTGTGGAGCCCAGTGGGGGCTTATGATTTAACCACCCTGAGAACATGACCCAAGTTGATATCAAGAGACTGTGGTTTAACTGACTGAGCCACTGAGGCACCCTTAACCACACTTTTAAATGAAAACTCTAAAAAATAATAAATAAGACTTCATGAAAAAACATAAACCCATAAAAATAAATAAATGCATAATAACATAAAGCTAAAATCTTCAATAATCAATAAATGTTAATATTTTACCATTTAATAGAAAACAAATATATTGATTGTAATCAATAGAAATCTATACCTAACTGAATGACATAAAACTCAAAAAGTTTGTGTTTCACATCCATGTTTAAAAATGGGTTCATTGTTCATACTAAATTAATAATCTCAAATCACATTACTAGTGTTCAGTCTGACCATTTGGGAAAGCAATGACCACATCACACTAAACAGCTGCAAGACTGATACATTAGTCTGGGAGATTCTATTGAGCAGATAACAATTCTAGTCTCAGGCACAAGGCATGACATTCTCAGCACAACAGACAGTGTACAGACATGAGAGTCAAGTTCCTGAAACCTGGAATGCATACAGGGTGGGGAGGAACATTTCGTTTACTATAAAAAGTTTGTTCCACATACCATTACTGGGAAAGGGAGATGGGGTCCTGAGCTAAGAGAGTACCAGGTAAAGGCTTCAGGGAGGGTACTGTTCCATAATAAATTGAAGGTGCTTTGAATACCTTCCACATTATGTTTTATTCACAGAGAATTCTTGCAGTAAATAATATACCAGTGATGTTGATTGGAAGCATGAAAAATAATATATCCTATGTTCTGATTCACATATCCCAGACTTAAACTTGGTAACTACAACACTGCTGATTATAGGCTCGGGTTTTGTTTTGTTTTTTTTTTAAAGATTTTATTTATTTATTTGACAGACAGAGATGACAAGTAGGCAGAGAGGCAGGCAGAGAGAGAGGAGGAAGCAGATTCCCCGCTGAGCAGAGAGCCCGATGCGGGACTCGATCCCAAGACCCTGATATCATGACCTGAGCCGAAGGCAGAGGCTCTAACCCACCGACCCACCCAGGCGCCCCTAGGCTCGGGTTTTTATGACTTCTTTTTTAAAACCAATCTTACTCCATCTCTGCAATGACACCCTCAGGATACACAGACTTAAGATTCTCGTTACATCCTTTTTTTTTTCTTTCCTGTATGTACAGACATATACCCTGCTAAAGCAGAAATGTGAATTTAATCAGATACAATATAGCATCTTTAAAAAGATAGCACATATCTAACACCTGTCAGCTCATCAATGTTTGGTCTACTACGCTACAAATTACTACATATATCATTCCTGACACCTAAACTGATGTAGAGAATAAAACACAACTTATAAATTTTGTAAGACACACAAGCAAGACATATGCAGCAGAGTATAGGTTCTCAAGCTTGGTCTTAGACACTTAAAAAATAATGACAACCTAAAACCATTTTTGTTTATCTGGGATATGTTATGCATATGCATAACAATTCAACTGCAATTGCAAAATTTAAAAATACACAGAGAGGCAAGGCATGAAAGACAGTTATATAAAGTAGGGAACAATAGATCACCCAATTAAATAAGATAGTTGTCTAGGGCAAATGCATTGAAAATGCAGCCTGGAGCTTCTGTGCTTGTCAGTGTAGAGGCCAAGGAAATCTGCAGGCACTTGAAAGACCAGAGACACAAACTGAACACCCCAGACACCCAAAAAAGGCTTTGTGATGCCAGCAGTTATTTTTGTTGTTGTTCCATTGTATTTTAAAATGTTGTATTGTGTCATTTGAGAGTCTTCTGGAACTTCCTGGATGAAAGCTTGAAAATCTTTAAAAATCTTGAAAACCATAAATTATTTTAAATGCTTGAAATTTGTCAGCTTTATAAATGAGGATGCCTAATGGATACATAAGAACATTTTTTCCAATTAGTTGTCAGATACTATCTGTCCACATATTTGTCCCCCCATCCTTGAATATTTGTATACTCTACTTGTAAATCTCAATCATTCAAATATCAGGGGGTTTAAGTTAAAATGATATTTTAAAGCTACATTATTGAATTTCAATGTCGAAATTTATTTCCAATATTCTTTTTCAGATCATTCATTAAAATAAAAATAAAAATGTGAATCTCTAGAACATGACATATGAGCTAAACCAAAATAAATCATATGTGATTCTATTTAACTGAAGTATTAAAAATGAACTCTTTTGGTAGTGAAATAAATGAGAATGAAATCAAACAACACCATTAAAGCATTATTTTAAAAACTTAGATTGCTGTAAATACTGGTTAATCTTTCAGATAGTACAGTCTTATTCTCTTTAAAAATAGTTAGTAGACACAGCTCAGCTCACTAAAAATATGCATCAAACATTCAGAACCATTTTATGAAAATTTGAATCAAAATTTAAATAAGGTAACAAATTTTCTAATTCAATGTGAAAATGAAAATATTAGCTATGTTTATTTTTAATATTTACCTAAAGGGATAATATGATTTACAAAAAGTCCATATGAATGTTTACTTAAACAACACTTAATAACATTATTTCTGAGCATATTTGTTCATCTCTCTACAATTCTAACATTTAATAAAATCAATAATAGATTGCTTGGCTAGTTTTCTCCATTATGAAACTAGGATAACATATTTCTCAATATCTATATATAGAAAATTATAACAAATGATTTAGTAGGGTTCAATATGCTCTCGCATGAGGAGCAAAGAAATCCTGGAAGCCACAGACTTAAGGAGAATTTATCACTAGTCATAGAGGGGTAGAACATTTTACTCACAATGCACTTCCTTCTTTTCACAGAAGAGGCAAATTTGGAAGTAATTTTTTTCTCTTAAAAATCATATTCTATAAGGTTAGAATTTCACACATATAATTCATTTAACTAAAATAGTAACATCAAGTAGTTGAAAATAGAAGGGAGTGTCAGTGAGAAGTTTCCACTGTTCTGCATATGGTAACACTGTATGAAGGAATTTATGGACCTACTATTCCAAAAACATTTTTAAAATCAGACTTCTGGTTCATTTCCTGTCTCTTCTAATATAACTCCATTAGAACTGCTGTTTTATTATGGCTTTATTATGATAGATTGCTGGTATAATATATTTTACATTGGATTTTGTTTTCTTACATGGGTTGATTTTTCCATGAGACCCTCTTCTATTCTATCTCCTGTAAAAGTATGAAATAGCCTTCTTCTTTTCAGTTAAGTAAGAATTGCATGCATTGTAGTTTGTGTTCTTTTTTCCTGAAATACAGTCATTTGCCAGATTAATTTTTACTTTATTAGTTAATCTTAGAAAAGAATAAATGTTGTGAAGACAACAAACTGGGGTAATATGACCCAGAAATTGGATCCAGAAAGTAATTGTTTTAGGTATAAGGGGTTTAAATCCAATTTGCAGGGGCACCTGGGTGGCTCAGTCAGTTGGGCGTCTGCCTTCTGCAAAGGTCATGATCCCAGGGTCCTGGGATCAAGCCCCACATAGGTCTCCATGCTCAGCAGGGGATCTTCTTCTTCCTCTTTGTCTGAGCTCCCCCTCATTCATGCTCTATTTCTGTCAAAATAAGTCAATAAAATATTAAAAAAGTTAAATCCACTTTATGTTAAGACATGTATTATACAGAGATGAAGACATTATTTTTATAAAGATGAAGAAAATATTTGAGAGAGAAGCAAGAGAAAGCATAATGATCCTGAATTATGAACGCATTTGCTGCCTTATTGTGAGGAAGATGCCTGACATGAGGTCAGGGAAGCAGTAGAATGGCACATTATGTAGGATCTTAAAGGACATGGTAAACAATTGCCATGAGAATTTACCCCACTGTCTTCAAACAACGGAATTAACTATGGAAGCAGACTCTATTCGATTATAAAATGTAATAACCTCTGCAAATGTCCATGCCCTAATTCTCTGGACATGTTATACTACATGAAAAAGAACTTTGCAAATGGAATTAGGTTATAGATTTTACAGTAGGGAAATTATTCTGGATTAACTGGATGAGACCAGGTAATCACATGGGCACTTAGAATAGAAGAAAGCAGAAAGATAGGTCAAGAAATGTGTGATTTCATTTATATCACATTCTGGAAAAGACAAAAGTATACTGATGGAAAATAGATTATTGGCCGCAAGATGATGGGAGAGTTGACAATATCAGCCTGAAGGAAAATTGGGGAGAAGTGAAAATACTCTACATCTTGATTTGTCATGGTTGCATGACTGTACGCATTTGTCAAAATTCACTGAACTCTAACCAAAAAAAGAGTAAATTTTACTATTGGTAAATTATATCTCAATAAAACTTTGTTATAGAAAGTTGCAAATATTTTACTCAAGTGTTTAGAAGAAGACTAAAATAGCATTTTAAATTTGGCTTCTTTAACATAACAAAATGTGATGAAAGTTCATCCTTATAGTTTCATGCACCAGTAATTTCCCTTTTATTTTTTTTAATATTTTATTTATTTGAGAGAGAGAGAGAACATGATTGGGAGAGGGCCAGAGGAAGGAATAGTCTCCCCTCTGAGCAGGGAGCCCAATGCAGGGTTAAATCCCAGGACCCTGAGATCATGATCTGAGCCAAGGCAGAAGCTTAACTGACTGAACCACCCAGGAGCCCCTCCCTTCAATTTCTAATTAATATTTCGTTGTATAGATATATTGTATTTTTTTTTATTTCCCAGTTAAAGTACAATTTTTTCAAATTTGGGATGATTATGAATTAAAGTGTTATAAATATTCAAGTACATACCTTTGTCTGAGCAGAGGTTTTAATGTCTCTTGATCAAATTCTCAAGATTAGAATTGTTAGGGTCCGTGATCAAAGGAACGAGACCAATACAAAGCGAAAGTCAAGCAAAGCTTTATTTCGTGCCAAGCATCAAAAATCAAACCGACCAGTCAGGGCCGCTGCTTGAAGGCGACAATGACCAGGACACCGAACCCCGACACTTCCCCTAACCACATGCTTCCCCTTACCTATGCTTCCCCTTGGAGGCGAGGCCACTCCCCGGCGAGGCTCATGACGTTCCGGATGACCATGGTGCTCCGACGCTCCCAAAACTATCTCTACTACACTACTACCCCCTTGCCTCACAGACTAACCTTTATAGAGGTGGTTGAGCCCGGCCCACACACAGGTGGCCAATGAGACTGCAGCACACAGGGAAAACTGCACAGTCACACTGGGTCAGCAATATGGGTGGCCAATTGAATTCAAATTCACCACAGCAAATATATGTGCACCCCACTGATTGGATGTCTCCATCAGGCCTGGCCCGCCCCCATATCCGGGAACTGCAAGCAAGTTCCTCTGGGAGGGGCGGGGCCAATCTCAGCCCGCAACAAAATGGCTTCCTCTGGCCACCAGGCCCTTACAAGAATTACTAGGTGATACTTGAGGCTTTTGAGTATGTTTATAAGAATCTGGAAAACTATCTTCTAAGTAGTTGTAATAATTTTTGAGCCCACCTGAGATGGAGGGGATTGGCCACCACTATAAGAAAGTCACACAAAGCAATTTTAACTGAACTACCCATGCCTCCATACCTCCAGGGCACTGGGAAAGAATCATTGAGTTGAGTCTGGGAGAAGGAAAACAAAACAAAACAAACAAACAAAAAAAACTCCAGTTTTAGAGGAGTACAAGAAATCTATTGTGTGTCCATACTATTAATAGTTCCTATTTTGAGGGATCAACATAACATTTTATTGCATAACATCCATCCAGTCCACTGATAAGAGAGGACAGAAGCAGGGGGTCATGAAAAGGAGAGGCAGGGTACGGGCAGCTTTATGGCTTCTATTTTTCATGATCGATTAGAACTTCATGCTTAGTAGAAGTGTTGTTTGTGTGATCATTTTCAGTAAACTTGTTTACTATACATAATTTCAAGTAGGCTTGCTTTTGGGAAAGTGACCCTCCTGTGCAATTTTTGTACTTGCTTCTGTTATCTGCCTCAAGAGTATCATCAGCTTTTAAATTGCTGAACCATTTGTTTAACTGGACGAATTACAGAATCACTGTATTATAGACTTTTATATTTCAAGTGTATAGTTTTTATCTGTTAATGAATCAGAGTTTTATCTGTTAATGAATCAGAATTTTCTTCTTTTTCTAAATTACAAAGTTGTTTTAACCATTTATACAGATCAATGAAAGATTTTTTTCAATGTAAAAATTTAAGTAACAATTTAATGATTAATTTTCCTTTATTTTGAAAATCAATCATATTCTAGCTGTTTATAAGAGCGTGTTAGTTTTTTTTTCCATTTCACAAGTTTTTACTGAATCCTAGTTAGTGACTATACAGTGTAATATTTGTTTCAGAAGTAGAATTTAGTAATTCATTACTTACATATAACATCCAGTGCTCATCACAACAAATGCCCTCCTTAATACCCATCATGCACTTTGCCCATTCTCGCACCCATCACCCGTCTCCCCTGCAGCAGCCCTCAATTTGTGCTCTATTGCTGAGAGTCTTTTGTTTTGCCTCCCTTTTTGCCCCGTTCCCCTATGTTCATCTGTTTTGTTTCTTAAATTCCACATGTGAGTGAAATTATATGTTGTCTTTCTCTGGCTGACTTATTTTGCTTAGCATAATACACTATAGCTCCATCCACATTGTTGCAAAGGGCAAGATGTCCACTCTGACCATTGTTACTTAACATAACACTGGAAGGCCTCGCCTCAGCAATCAGACAACAAAAGGAAATAAAAGGCATTCAAATCAGATGGAAGAAGTCAAACTTTCACTATTCACAGACAGGATACTCAATATAGAAAAGTCCAAACTCCATCAAGAAATTGTGAGAACTGACACAAAAATTCAGTAAAATCACAGGGTACAAAATCGACATACAGAAATCTGCTGTATTTCTATACACCAATAATAAAGCAGCAGAAAGAGAAATCAAGGAATCAATCCCACTGACAGTTGCACCAAAAAGATGTCTAGGAATAAACCTAACCAAAGAGGTAAAAAATTTGTATTCGAAAAACATAGAACATTGATGAAAGAAATCAAACATGAGACAAAGAAATGGAAAAACAGGGGCGCCTGGGTGGCTCAGTGGGCTCAGAAGCCTGTGCCATCAGCTCAGGTCATGATCCCAGGGTCCTGGGATCGAGTCCCACATCGGGCTCTCTGCTCAGTAGGGAGCCTGCTTCCTCCTCTCTCTCTCTCTTTCTCTCTGCCTACTTGTGATCTCTCTCTGTCAAATAAATAAATAAAATCTTTAAGAGAAAAAAAAAAAAAAGAAATGGAAAAACATTCCATGCTAATGGATTGGAAGAACAAACACTGTTAAAATGTTTATACTATCCAAAGCAGTCTATACGTTTAATGCAATCCCTGTCAAAATATCAATAGCATTTTGGAATAAACAATCCTAAAATTTGTATGGAACCATGAAAGACCCCCAAAAGCCAAAGCAATCTTGAAAAAGAAATGCAAAGCTGGAGGCATCACAATTCCAGACTTCAAGTTATACTACAAAGCTGTAGTGATCAAAACAATGTGGTACTGGTACAAAAGCTGATATATAGATCAATGGAACAGAACAGAAAATCCAGAAATGAGCGCACTATATGGTTAATTAATCTTTAACAAGCAGGAAGGAATAGCCAATGGGAAAAAAGCACTCTCTTGAAAAAAATGTTTTTGGGAAAACTGGACAGCAACATGCAGAGGAAAAAAACTGCACCACTTTCTTACACCAAACACAAAAATAAATTCAAAATGGATGAAAGACCTAAGTATGAGACAGGAAACTGTTAAAATCATAGGGAAGAACACAGACAGCAACCTCTTTTATCTTCGCCACAGGAACTTCTCACTAGACAAGTTTCTTGCGGCAGGGAAAACAAAAACAAAAGTGAGCAATTGGGACTTCCTCAAGATAAAAACCGTATGCACAGTGAAGGAAACAATAAACAGAACTAAAGGGCAACCTATGGAATGGGTGAAGATATTTGTAAATTACATATCTAAAAAGGGTTGGTATCTAAAATCTATAACGAATTTATCAAACTCAACACCCAAAAGCACATAATTCAGTTAAGAAATGGGCAGAAGACATGAATAAACATTTTTTCAAAAAAAAAAAAAAAACAACATGCAGATGGCTAACGGACACCTGAAAAGATGCTCAATATCAGTCATCACCAGCGAAACACAAATCAAAACTATCATGAGATACCACCTCACACCTGTCAGAATGTCTAAAATTAGCAACATAGGAAAAACAGGTGTTACCAAGGATGCAGGGGCAAAAGGAACCCTCTTAACGCTATTAGTAGGAATGCAAAGTGGTGTAGTCATTCTAAAGACAGTATGGAGGGTCCTCAAAACATCAAAAATTGAACGACCCTATGACCCAGCATTGCACTATGAGGTATTTACTCTATTACATAAATTACTTTCCATACCTAGACATGTGTGTATATATACATAGTCTATGAAAATGTATCCTATCCGAAAGATTGTCTTTTTAGATAGACTGCCCATTTTATCCCTTTCTCTACTATATTCTATAATCCTATGAAAAGATAAACTTAATTGAAAATAATGATGAGAGCATATTCTTAATAAAACCTTCCATCCAGGGGGCTCCTGGGTGGCTCAGTGGGTTAAAGCCTCTGCCTTGGTTTAGGTCATGATCCCGGGGTTCTGGGATCAAGCTCCTCGGAGGGCTCTCTGCTCTGCAGGGAGCCTGCTTCCTCCCTTCTCTTTCTCTGCCTGCCTCTCTGCGTACTTGTGATGGCTCTCTCTCTCGCTGTCAAATAAATGAAATCTTTAAAAACAAAAAACAAAAACTTTTCATCCAGGAGAAATATTCTAGAATTTTCACTACATTCTCCATTTACTTAGGTCTGAGGATGTTATCCTAAAGGCACTAGTATATAGCAGACAAACAAATGAACAAAAAAGAAGAAGAAATTAATAAAATCCCAGATGTTAGCCTTTAAAATTCTTTGTATTTATTTAATTTAGTAAGAAAATTTTAAACTTTAGAATGCATGAGGACTGTTTTAGCATTTATATACATTATGCTGTGTATATGAAGTATTTCAAAATTGCACATATATATATAAACAAACCTGGTTATTTAGTCTTCAAGACCATGTACATCAAATGTGAATAGGGAAGTTTATAATGGGATATCACACTGACAGTAATTAAAGATAACAGCTGACATACTGATGACAGAGAGAATGACAAATAACACTCTCAAAAATGCACAAAGCTAAGAAGTCAAGAAAATTCAGCAGTGTGAGCTATCCTTATACTTACTTGGGTTCTGAGGATATATTGTAACACAAGAGGATGTAAAATTGACATTCTCAAGGGTCACCTGAAATCACTTGAATCTATTTTGAACATTTGTCTTATAGCAGTGGGGAACTTTGCCCTTGCCTATTCCATCCTTGAGTCAGCTTTTGCAAATGACCAATTATAATAAAAAATGTAAAGTCACTGTATTAAAAGACACCATTCATTGGGTGCACACATTCAATTAAATAAAAATAATAGGAAAGTATGCATTCAATAAATTTCAATTACTTTCTTTTCTTTAGTTCCTAGGGAGGTCTCCCCAAATTATCAGGGTTATTTCGGCCTGTTCTCTAATACAAGAAGTGTGGAATACAGACAACCCAGTAAGTTCATATTTATTATTTATATAATTGGATAAATTAGAGGGCTGATAATTTTACAAATGTATTGGATAACATATTTTAAGTATCACATTCACAATATTTAAAAAAATTATGTGGATACTGTTAAATGTTATTAGACATTAATTTAAAACATAAAGAGTTTATGTCCAGATTCAACATACATGAAAATCTATTTTTCACCCAAGTCCAAAATGTTGATAATACTATTCAAAACCCTATAATTTAAGTTTAATAGTGAAGACTATAGTTTCTATTATTTAGTTTTTCCAGATCGAATTTAGTTGCAGATTTCAAATGAGTATTATTTCTTCAGCAGATACACATACTTTTATTGTTTTTTAAAGAAATATTTGTTTATATCCCAGAGAAGATATGATGAGTGTTCACCAAAACAAAGACTTAAGTCAGCAATCTTAGCTTTCAGTAGATTATAACCTTGAGCCTTGATCATTTATTTTTTAAGCATATATAACTCTGTCAGCCTACAGTAAAGACTATTTATATCTCCATCACTTTCCTGTTTAACATATCTTCTTAAATATAATCTATTGTAGAAAGTTATTTCCCATATATTTTTATGATAGGTCAAAATATATGAAACAAAATTAATTCTTTTCTCTTTAGAGCTACTAAAGAAACTTAGTAGCTCTTAAAATTAAATCTATTTTACAAAAAAACTAAGAAGGTAAGAGATCAGCAAGATTATTGTATAAGAGATGGAATTATCAGCAACTAGAAAATTATCTTCACTTGTTCATTTCCTATGAATAAATTGGCCTATTTTATTTCCTGGTCAGATGTTGTAAGAGGGAATCATAAAAGTTAATGATTTAATAACAGTAACAAATTATGCATACATTGACACATACTTCCCTTCTAAAAGTGACATGAATGTACATAAAAATACAGGGGCCTCTGGCTTGGGATAGGAAAGGAAGGAGCCAGAACTATAGTAAATATCTATTTTCCTTTTAATTTTCTCCATACTGCTGTTAAAGTGACATGATAAACATAATTAGCCTATGCAAATACGTAAGGTAGAGTTAAAATTGCATTGTTACAACTCTTAAATCTACTTAAAACTACCTACAAGACATAAGAGATCATAAAAGGACATTTTTACATTTTTTTAATGTTTTTAACTATTATATATCTATCAAGTTAAATCTTCTAAACTCTATACTTGGTTTAAAACTCTCTAGCTTCCAATAGTGATCTGTTGGCATGGCTACCTTCCATATAATATGCATTTGAATTGATGAAATTCATTATAAAGCATGTGTATTTTATGCATGCACTGCAGAAATAAAACTGAGGAGAATGTTTATTATGTTACTTTATGATTTTTATAAAATAATCCATGTGCTACATTTTTAAAAGAATTCAATGCTAGGAAAATATTGTCTTTACAAAATAAAAAGTCACTTAAAATAAAACACTAAACAAGTAAATACAAGAAAAACACTAAAACACTTTTATTTATAACAAAAATGAGAACTAAACATCTTTTCAAGTTTTTTTAATGTCTTGACTTTGAGAAAGCTAACATAAATCTTCTAACTTGACTACTTTGTAAAATTTTACCTGTTAAAATAGTTATTTGTGTAATCATGAAGCTATGCTTTATGTTTATTAAGTACATACATACACTGTGTATTTTATATTACTTTACCTATGTTCTGTATACCAGAGAAATATGATTTATGAGGATATAATCTATACTTCAATAAAATTATGGGACTTTTTGGTCAAACAACAAAATACTTAGTAGTTATTAAAGCCATATTGGTGTATTCTTGAATATTATATGGCCTTGATAGTTTATGTAATAATACAAAAGTATTTGTTAATATATTTTTTCCTCTTAGTAAGTCCATCTTTCTTTTAACACTTTATGGTTCCTAGGGATACAGTTTGAAGATATCTACTACATACTAAAATTTTTAATATTTTAATAGTACATTTATTAATGAATTTAATAAATATTTAAAGAATATTTAAGAATGCATTGATTTTTCTATACATTACAATTCATTCCATATCTTACATGACATTTAAAAATATATATCTTTATTAATGCTCTCCCAAATTTTGCTTTATGTTTATTTAGATAACTTAGAGGCAAGTTCATTAACTTTTTACTGTAATTGTAAGAGAGAGCAATCCACACTTGTGCACATGTGTACATACAAATTTTAAAATTTGCAAAAATAGTGCAATCCTTTACCTCTTAAATAAGAAAACTCATCTACATCAAACAACTGCATTCCATGGCTAACTTTAAAAAATAATCTGATTAAAACATATTAAATTACCAATTTGTTTTTTTAAAAAAAGTTTAGATTTAGAAACTTCACTTGGTCCAATCTAATAAAAAATCTTGTGCAATTAGATTTTATTAGCTCTGTGATTACTATTCTTTCTGAAAAGCATTACACACTTGGGAGTTTAAACAGAAGTTTATAGTTAATCTGAGAAATATAAAGAGCTCAACCATAATTAGAGAGAGCACTTAATTATCTATTTTTTAATGTTTTGTTTTATTTTGTTTTTTGGTTAACATATAATGTATTGATGGGGGCGCCTGGGTGGCTCAGTGGGTTGGGGCCTCTGCCTTCGGCTCAGGTCATGATCCCAGGGTCCTGGGATCGAGCCCCGCATCGGGCTCTTTGCTCATCAGGGAGCCTGCTTCCTCCTCTCTTTCTCTGCCTGCCTCTCTGCCTACTTGTGATCTCTGTCTGTCAAATAAAATAAATAAAAGCTTTAAAAAAAAAACAAAAACAAACAAACATATAATGTATTGATTGTTTCAGGGGTACAAGTCTGTGAATCATCAGTCTTACACAATTCACAGCCCTCACCATAGCACATGCCCTTCCCAATGTCCATCTCCCAGCCACCCTATCCCTCCCCCAACTATCCTCTCCGGCAACCCTCAGTTTGTTTCCTGAGATTAAGAGTCTTTTATGGTTTGCAACCATCCCCTGTCCCATCTTATTTCATTTTTCCTTCCCTTCCCCCCATGTACCTCTACCTTGCCTCTCAAATTCTTCCTATCAGAGAGATCATATAATCATTGTCTCTCTGATTGACTTATTTTGCTTAGCATAATACCTTCTAGCTCCATTCATGTCATTGCAAGATTTCGATTTTTGATGGTTGCATGGTATTTGAGCATTTATGTGTGTGTGTGTACACATGTATATCACATCTTCACATCTTCTTTATCCATTCTTCTGTTGATGGACATGTAGGCTCTTTCCATAGTTTGGCTATTGTGGACATTGCTGTTATAAACATTCAGGGGCACGTGCCCCTTCGGATCACTGCATTTGTAACTTTAGGGTAAATACCCAGTATGAGCACTTAAGTATTTAACCTTAAATAATGCTTCTCTCCCACTGGAATGGTTTCTTCCTTCATATTCTACCTGTGGCCCCTGGAATGTAAATAGTTCCTAACTTTCTGTACTTCATATTTGAGGGTATTTTCAATACAGTTTTAGATTATTTTATCAAAAAGATTATCATTGTATGTTTCTGATAAAATACAATTGTAGTAAGTTCCTAAACTGAGATCAAAGAGATTATGGATTTGTAGTAATCATTTCCATACTCGCCAGAAAATTCATATATATCATCAGGTCTAATTTCCAAAGTTACATTGCTTTTGCTCAACATATGCCACCATATATATTGAGGTGCAAGATGAAGAAAAGAAAAAACAATGCTAGAGCTCATTCATTCATTCCCAAATATTTTATTAACATAGTAACAGTTATTAATCTTTCCATTATAAGCAAAGTAGCAATTGAACACCAAACTTTTCGAACAAAAAAAAATTGTTTATTTGTTTAGCACTCATAACTCAAGTGTTCAGTGCAAGTGAAAATTGTTCTAATTATAAGACCAGAATCTATTATTTAACTCTGTTCCCTGTAAATTGGTTTTTTTTTTTAAAGATTTTATTCATTTATTTGACAGAGAGAGATCACAAGTAGGCAGAGAGGCAGGCAGAGAGAGGAGGAAGCAGGCTCCCTGCTGAGCAGAGAGCCCGATGTGGGACTCGATCCCAGGACCCTGAGATCATGACCTGAGCCGAAGGCAGCGGCTTAACCCACTGAGCCACCCAGGCACCCTATACCCAGAGTCTACTTTGAGATCTCCCAAATGCTGGAGTTTATCATTTTTTTTTCAATAGTCCTTGGTCTCATAATCTCATACTATCAGTATATGTGTTCTCATTAATTAAGTGATTCAAGGTCTATGTAAGGTTTTGGAAGCTATAAAAAAAATCATGATGAAATAATTAAACTTTTCTCTGCTTGTATCATTTACCACACTCCTCTATTGTGTCCCTGGTTGACATTAACACATGATAAATGTTCAATAAATATGGAAATAGGCTTCAGAATTACTATGACTACTCTTTTATAATTGCTGAAAGTAAACCATGAATACACACATACACATACACACACACACACAAATTGCTACATCAAGAAACTGTTTTTTGCAACTCAGTTGTAAAATCTGATTTATTTTGATCACTTGGGAATGTTATAGTGCTTTGCTCTGTAATTTGCAGCATGGTCATAACTCAGGAAAGTGATGTCCCTTCTATGTTCAGAATCTTTATCAAAGAAAAGTCATGCTGACTGCTGCCTTCTGCTGTGGGGTGACATTTAATTTCTTCCGTCTCAAGTCCAGTTGACTTTAACCTGGCACAAAATTATTTCTAAATGAAAAATTTCTCATTGCACCTTAGCCCCTGTTGTCTCCTACATAGCGCCTCTGCTGGTGAAAAGTACCTACCATGATGTGAGAATCCAGGTGTGGAAAGCTCCCTCCATACCTGGAAATTTTGCATAGTATGCTTGTGTTGGACCTCTTGGGTCCAGTATCACAGTAATATAGCACTATATGGGCTATATTACAGCACTATAACTGGATCCAATTTAAAATAGCCTATCTTCCCAATAGTCTTATATTTAACCCTTACGAGACCAAATTACAGATGTTTATTCTACTTTTTCAGGATTTCCTAAAATTATTTTTACACTGTTATGTTAGTTTTTGTGATGGGAAATGAGTCAGACATCGATGCTTTCTGTCAATATGATTCTACAACTCGATTAAAACCAAATCCTTCCCAAGGCTTAAAGATGCCATAGAATCTGTCCTGTTGTTAAGTCACTGGCTTCACTTCCTACTGCCCATTAGGCCTCGCATCCACTTCAGCCGTACAGGCCACCCATTATGCCAAGCATATTCCCATCTCAGGGCATTTTGCTTATTGGTCTCTCAGGTAAATTCATCTGTCAGTTGTTCCCAAAGGTTACTCACTCACTTTAGTCAAATCTTATCAAGACTTCTCTTTAAGTAATTTTATACTTTCTTCATATCCATTGAACACTATTCAACATTTCATATGCGTGTATAAATACATTGGCACGTCCATGTATGTTTTTTCCTAAATAGAATGTAAAATTCATCCATGTGGGATTGTCTTTCATCCTTCCTGGTCTTGTCCACACTTTATGCTCACCGCTCAGAATAGTAACTGGGCTGTAGTAAGAATTCAATAAATATTGTTTAAACAAATGAAATAAATAAGTGAATAGATCTGAATCTAAGGAATATTATTAGAAAGTTACAAATTGTAGTTGAATATGAATGTGAATATGAATATAGCTCAGTGATTCTAGTGCCAGCCTAGTAAGTGATGGAGCTATGCTCTTATCCAAGCTTGTAGTATGTGGAAGCAAAAGTTTTTCACAAACACACCATACTTTCCTAAATAACAGATCTGAATTCAATTATAGCATACATTCTGATAAACAGAGTTTGAATTTTGCAGCACAGCCTAATTTGAGACAATAATAAGATCTTCCGATGAGTTTTAGTTCTTCCAATGTGTCCTATTTGTAAATTACTCGATTACCATGGTTGTTTCTCTCAATTGTTTGTATGTTTCTAATTGAGTATTTTGAGTAGTTTTCGACAGATATTCATTCTTGGTGTTTTACTTTGTCTTCTATTTCCTTTACTTGTTTTTAATTCCTTTAAATTTTCCTGCCATGTTGTAGCGAAACTAAGTATGTTTTGTCTTAATATCTAGATTAGCAACATGCTAGTAGATCGTGCAGCTGTTTCTAAACTTTCTTCTACCTGCCCAGAAATCCTGAGATATCAATGCACTTTTTAAGAAATAACTGTCATCCTGTTTTCTATCATTTACAATTTGTTAGATATTTCTTCTCTATGCCCCAGGACCTTTTCCTCCTTGCTTCAAACAACGGCGTTGCCTGTGCCTACAAAAACTGTCTTTTGCAGAGGTTTTGTCTTGCAGGGCTATGAACAAATGAGTAGGGTATGGATTCACACAGGCCTGTGCTGCAGAAATCCCCACCTTTGTTGTCTCTACTGGCAGTTTTTATCTTTGATCATAATAATTTTAAGCTTACTTCTCCCTTTTCAGTTTATCTCTGAAGCTGACAAAATATGCTTCCAAGCAACAATATGCAATCCCCTTCTTCAGTCTTTCCAAGGTAAAGTTGCTCGTAATGCTCCATTTGGATACAGAATTAAAATTGAAAAGAGTCAGAGATCACTACACCCCTGAACTATCTCATTGTTCAGTAACCATGTGATTCTTTATGATATATCTTCTGAGTTATGGATTGCTTTATATTTAGGCAAGGCACTAAGTGAGAAAACCAATGCAAGGAAAGTAAGATTGACTTCATGTATCATACTCTAAATGGGTGTGGTATACATCTCAGCACTGTCTCTCTATCACCATCTTCTGATACTCTGGTGATTAGTAACATGAAAATCAAGGCACTTTCCTTTCTCATAGATGTGAACTGATGCTTGGGCATGTGCTGTCCAAGGTGATGACTTGCTCTGCTTGAAGGCATCAGAGGCTTTTTAACAGGTGTCATAATTCAAGATGAAGTCAATTTATTTAAAGCTGCAAGACATATGTCATATATAAATGCCTAAAGTAAAATAGGTGTTTAGGCAGATAGCTATATATGTGTTATTTTAGAGGAATATGAAAAAGCATAAGCCCTGGACCATATTAACATGATACATTGGTATGTAGTATAAGAGAGTAATAAATGGAATCTACTGGTCTGGTCAGCAAAGTGGACCCAACAAAATACCAAGAAGCAGTCTGTAATTCCAGATACTGACTACTTTAGTTGGCATATCTTTTGTTATATCTATTTTATCTATTAAGTTAACAAATTGCATAGTTCAAATGATTGACATATAGCATAAATACAGTGCTTTTACATCTTATGTAGGATACTGGTTATTATATTTTATGGTGTATTTCTTTTCAGATTTTCTGAAGACAGTGTAGAAATGCTTTAACCACTTTTTTTTTTTAAGTTTTGGAATACAAAATAAAAATTTCTTTTCACTAGAAAAACCAGTTACTATTAGTACAGTCAAACATTATGAGAGTTTTAAGTTCTTTTTTTTTTAAAGATTTTATTTATTTATTTGACAGACAGAGATCACAAGTAGGCCAAGAAACCAACAGAGAAAAGAGGAAGCAGTCTCCCTGCTGAGCAGAGAGCCTGATGTGGGCTTCCATCCAAGGACCCTAGGATCATGACCCAAGCTGAAGGCAGAGGCTTAACCCACTGAGCCACCCAGGTGCCCCAAGAGAGCTATAAGTTCTTAAAGCACAGATACTTCCCCAAGAAAAAAATATACGTGTTATATGTATACCTTCAAAATAATCACTTCTGGGTTTACGAGTGTTCACTTTATTTTTCCCTACCTATTACATTTATGTTATAAATGTATATAGCTATATATATATATATATATATAAATAGATATTATTAATATATATTATATATTATATAATAATATAATAATATATAATATAATATAATATATATTATTAATAAATATATTATTAAAATTAGTTTCAGGTGGACAACATAGTGAATCAAAAGTTACATTTATGTTATAAATGTAACTTTATATGTGCACAATATTAAATAAAAATGTAAAAACAGAAATGGGTTCTAAGATTATGTTGCAAAAAAAAGTTTTAGAATTACAGGCATATTTGCAGATCTAATGCAATATATCTTTTTTCATAAGCTGAATGAGGAAAATTTCCAGCTCTGTATTATTGTATGTATTATCTAAAATTAGCTGGTTTCTTCATAACTATTCCTCTCAGAAACACTGGAAAGGAAGAGGGAAAGCACATTTTTATTTCAGAGCTACTATGTGTCAGGCTTTGTTTTAAATTCTTTAAATATTGTTAAAAAAATCACCAAAAGTTTTTAGAAATAACGAACAAATATTTATTAAAATCCCTTTTTTTTCCATTTCCTGATCCACCTTTTCTCACTTTCCATCATTAATCACTAAGAAATAGGCTTTTTCTGTGTAAAACTATTGCCTTTACTATTTTCGTCTCTATAAAAGCTGTAAACATTGTGTTCTACACCTTCATATGTATATATGCTTATTTTCCAAAACTGGAGATTACCTTATAGTTCTTCAACTACATTTTGTTACCATTTCAGACAGAAAATAAAATGTTGATATTTAAAATGTGAGTTATCATTGATATCTTAGAGTGCTTTGTAAGTTATTAGCATTTAGTCTATCTTATAACACATTTTTTCTTACTAAAATCTTTATCAATTCAAATGAAAATCATGAAATATACCATTAGAAGAGTAAAGCAATCACTCAAATATCTTGCATCTTTATGTTGTGCCTTGTCATTTTAGTTCTATATTTTTGATATGTAAGGAAAGGATAAAATTTTCTTTCTTTGAATATTGTCTTAGGAATTGTCTCTGTGGTCTTAAAAATGATACTTTTATATTTAAAATTAAATTATTCCTAGGGCGCCTGAGTGGCTCAGTGGGTTAAAGCCTTGGCCTTTGGCTCAGGTCATGATCCCAGGGTCCTGGGATCGAGCCCCTCATAGGGCTCTCTCCTCCATGGGGAGCCTGCTTCCTCCTCTCTCTCTCTCTGCCTGCCTCTCTGCCTACTTGTGATCTCTGTCAAATAAATAAACAAAATCTTTAAAAAAAAAAAGGATTTAAAAAAAATTAAGGATATTCCCATTTCAAAAAATTAGTTTGAAACAATTTAGATTATAAATGAATATATTAAAATAAACATATGTAAATGCATATCCAGTTATGGATACAGCAAATAAAGATCTTAATTTCAGTTTTACAATTTCCTTTAATAACAGTGTATTCCTTTGACCATTCCTTCCTTCCTTCCTTCCTCACTTTTTTGCTTCTTTCCCCTTCCCTCCTCCCTCCTTTCTTCTTCTTTCTTTCTTTGTTTCCTTTTTTTCTTTCTTCTTTTTCTTATTTGAGTATATTGGACAAAATGTTACATTAGTTTCAGGTGAACAACATAGTGAATCAAAAGTTTATACATTACACTCTTAGGTCAAGAGGAGCTAACTAGGTGTTTATTTTTCAATCAATTTCATTAAAAGACACAATCAGTCACACAAAAACATGAGCAAAATAAGTGCAATATATAGACAGTTCAGATGTTTGAGGAAGGTTTTAGTATTCCACATCCAAAAGTATTAAGTATTTTTAATATTGGCATTTCTTTTACAAAATGAGTTTTCTTGAGAGAATTTGGTGGTTCAAAAAAATTAATTAAAGAACACTGTCGCACTTGCCTAGTAGTTAAAATAAAATTTTAGTCTTCAACTAACAAAAGTCAGGATTCTTGCTGCAAGTAGATAAAGAAGCTATTACCCTCTAAAGAAGGCAGATTTGGTTGAATGGTTTAGTGCTTCGTTTATCATAACAATGGGTGATAAGGCTAATAAGAAGTTGTGTGCTGCTAATAGTTGTGATAAGAAAAGACAGGACATTACTCTTGGGTAAATCTAGATAGGATCAAATTCTGGATTGGTTCAGTGCTGCTGCATAAACCAAACTTTCCACTTTAAGCACAACGGCAAAAGAAAAAAAAAAAACAAAAACAAAACCTTAATGTAGAAGATCTTTAGGGAAAATAACTTGGGAATCTAAAAATCTGTACTTTCTCATATACTTTTTCTACACTGAGTCATTATTATTGTCATAATACGGTTTTTGATATTTAAGTGTTTCTTGTGAACATGACAGCATCTATTGAACATCTTACTTTTATATGAGGATATAAAGAACTTAGCCTAGAAGGATAGGCATTCCAAATTATAGAGCAATATAAAGGAAGTTTTGTTTGAATGCAAAGAATCACCATTCATCTTCATTTGAGTTGGTGTTGGGAGACTGAGTGGGTTCACTAGATAAGTAAAGTAAGACTATTCCAGGGGGTGCCTGGGTGGTTCAGTTAGCTAAGCATTTGGCTCTTGATTTTGATTCAGGTGATCATCTCAGGGTCCTGGGATGGAGTTCTGCTTCAGACTCCAGGCTCAGCAGGGAGTCTACTTGAGGATTCTCTCTCCCTCTACCCCTCCCCCTTCTCACAGGTACATGCATGCACACTCTCTTTCTCTCTCTCAAATAAATCAATCCTTAAAAAAATAAATAAATAAAAAGAATATTCCAGTAAAGGGAACATAAAAGTCAAAGGCAGATGTGAGGAGAGGAGTCAAGATGACAGAGAAGTAGCAGGCTGAGACTACTTCAGGTAGCAGGAGATCAGCTAGATAGCTTATCAAACCATTGCAAACACTTACAAATCCAATGGGAGATTGAAGACAAGAAGAACAGCAATTCTGGAAACAGAAAATCGATCACTTTCTGAAAGGTAGGACCAGCAGAGAAGTGAATCCAAAGCGATGGGAAGATAGACCGTGGGGGGAAGGGCCTGCTCCCGGCAAGCGGTGGAGCAACAGAGCACAAAATTAGGACCTTTAAAAGTTTGCTCCACGGAAGGACATCGCTCCAGAGGCTAAACTGGGGTGAAGCCCATGCGGGATCAGCATGGCCCCAGGTCCTGCAGAGTCACGGAAGGATCGGGGGAGTCTGAGTGTCTCAGAGCTCACAGCTATTAGAGCAGGGAAGCTGGCTACAGAGACAGAACTCATGAGTGAACTCTCAGTTCTAGGTTACCTTGAACTGGTCACAAGCTGGGTGAGCTCGGAGCATGGCCAGAGGCCAGGGAGACAGAGTGATTGAGCTCTTTACTCTGAGGGCACACTGAGGAGTGCAGCCCCCAGCTCTTGGCTCCTCCAGGCTGGAGACTGGGAGGCCGCCATTTTCATTCCCATCCTCTGGAACTCTACAGAAAGCATTCAGGGAACAAAAGCTCCCGAAAGCAAACCCGAGCCAATTACTTAGCCCAGCCCCTTATAAGGGCAGTGCAATTCCACTTCGGGCAAAGACACTAGAGAATCACTACAACAGGCCCTTCCCCCAGAAGATCAACAAGAAACTCAGCTAAGACCAAGTTCACCTACCAAGGAGAGAAGCAGAATTCCAGAGGAGGAGAAAACAAAGCACAGAACTTATGGCTTTCTCCTCACAATTCTTTAGTCTTGTGGTTAATTTAAAATTCTTTTAAATTTTTTACTTCTGCTAAATTTTTTTTAACTTTTAACCTTTTCTTTTTTAACTTTTTTTAACTAGTTTAACATATATATATTTTTTTCTTCTTTTTAATATTTTTTTCTTTATTTGTTTTCTTTTTTTAATTTTTTTTTTCTGAACTTCTTTTTATCCCCTTTCTCCCTCCCATGATTTGGGGTCTCTTTTGATTTGGTTAAAGCACATTTTCCTGGGGTCTTTGCCACCTTTATAGTATTTTATTTGCTGCTTCATATACTCTTACTTGGACAAAATGACAAGGCAGAAAAACTCACAACAACAACAACAAAAAAAAACAAAAACAAACAAACAAGAGGCAGTACCGAAGGCTAGGGACCTAATCAATACAAACATTGGTAATATGTCAGCTATAGAGTTCAGAATGACGATTCTCAAGGTTCTAGCCGGGCTCGAAAAAGGCATGGAAGATATTAGAGAAACCCTCTCTGGAGAGATAAAAGCCCTTTCTGAAGAAATAAAAGAACTAAAATCTAACCAAGTTGAAATAAAAAAAAGAAGCTATTAATGAGGTGCAATCAAAAATGGAGGCTCTTAGTGCTAGGATAAGTGAGACAGAAGAAAGAATTAGTGCTATAGAAGACTAAATCACAGAGAATAAAGAAGCTGAGCAAAAGAGGGACAAAAAGCTACTGGACCACGAGGGGAGAATTTGAGAGATAATTGACACCATAAGACAAAACAAGATTAGAATAATTGGGATTCCAGAAGAAGAAGAGAGAGGGGAGCAGAAGGTATATTGGAGAGAATTATTGGAGAATTTCCCTAATATGTGTCGGGAGCCGGTACAGGAGGCCTACTCTAAGAGCCGTAAGGGACTGAATATGATTGGCTGTTCATTTAGGTCCACTCTCGCGGGAGGTGCATGAGCACTGCATTGTGATTGGGTAACACTGCCTGTATAAAAACGCATGCGCTGAGGGTAAAGGGGGAGGAAGAAAAAAGCGATTAAAGAAGAAGGTTCGCCGCTACGTGAGTCTCCGAGTCGTTCTTGCGGGCCGAGAGCGACAAGTGGTGCTGAGACCCGGGAATCTCATTGTGAGAGACGCACGGAGTCGGCGACGATCAGGTAAAGAGTGCACCTATTTCTGTCTAGTGACAGGGAAAGTTCCTCAAGTCGAGGACAAGCGTAGAAAGCTTTCCGGGATGGGAAACAAGATGGCTGCAAAGTTCCTAGGATAAGGACGAGAGTAAAGCTTTCCGGGATGGGAAACGAGATGGCCGTGACAGGGAAAGTTCCTCAAGTCAAGGACGAGAGTAAAGCTTTCCCGGATGGGAAACGAGATGGCTGCAAAGTTCCTAGGATAAGGACGAGAGTAAAGCTTTCCGGTATGGGAAACGAGATGGCCACATATAAAATGCTGGGGCCGCTTTCTGATATCCTTAAAGCAATTGGTACTCCTTTAAAAAATAAAACAGCTCGTTTGTTTTTGAGAGAAGTGGGACAAACGGCTCTCTGGTTTTTGGAAAGGAGCAGAGGAGGGAAATCGCCCAAAAGCCAAAAGGTGAGCAAGATGCAAAAGGAGCTTGCAAAAAAGGAGGAAAAGCTAAAAAAGGCTATGGCGCAGCTCAAAATGCAGGGGGAAGTTATGGCGCAGCTGAAATTAAAAGCGGAAGAAGGAGCTATGGCGCAGTTACAAACAAAGACGGAAGTGGTAGATAACTTAGATCCTGTGTCCACGCGCCCAGCCCCAACAGCGCCACCTTACGAGGAGCCTCCTTTGTATAAACCTTGCTGCACCAAGGCCTGCTATTGTGCTAGCTGCACCGCACGAGTGGCTGCCATAGTAGCCTCTCAGGAGTTTGGGTGGGAACAGGATTCTCATTCAGTCCTAAAATCCCCACTTACTCTAACTCCACCTTTTTTGGCTATAATTATACCTACCAAGACCCGGCGCAAGGCGCGTCAGCTCACCTTCTAGATAGGTGGCTGCTCTGCAATGCTGCACAGGCATGTACAGGCTTGGAAAGCCTTCACTTTATTTATGGGTCTACATGGCGTAACTGTACATACAACTATCATGTAGGCTCTCGATTTGAAACAAATGTTACTTGCAATTGCACCTCAGCTAAGCACATAAGTTACTCACCAACGCCCATCTGTGTTAGAGCTCCCTTTCTCTTCATAGTTTTTAATGCTTCTACTATTAACAAGTCATCTAGTCTCTCTTGTGAGTCCCAGAATTGTCTGCTATCAGAATGTTGGAATGCCACGGTGGGAGACTCGGCAGTAATAGCCAAGATTCCGACGTATATCCCGATGCCAGTACAGGTGAACCCCGACAATCTGCCGGTGCTGCTTCGACATAAATGAGACTTTGGAATAACAGCAGCCATTATTGCAGCTATCGCAGCATCCGCCGCCTCTGCTACTGCTGCCGCGGTAACGTTGACAACCTCGGTACAGACAGCCGCCATGCTCAACAACGTCACAGGAATGGTCGCTGAAGCATTGGCTACGCAAGAACAAATTAACGGACATTTGCATGCTGGGATCCTTATTGTAAATCAAAGGGTTGATCTTGTACAGGAACAACTTGATATCCTAGAGTCAATTGTGTCGATAGGATGCATACATGATATGGCCGGACTTTGTATCACCCCTATAGCTCATAACAACTTATCCTTAGCAGCTAACCTCTCTAGACAGTTAGGAAATATGCTTAATGGTACCTGGAACCGTCAATTTCAAAATTTAACTAGGCAATTACGAGCTCAAATTATATCCATATAGTCTACCAAAGTAACTATTGCACCTGTTAGTGAGTGGAAAAAAATGTTACAGCAATCTGTTTCGTTCCTCAAACAGTGGGCCGGACTTGGTGCCATGGCTGTTCTCTTAATCACAGCTAACGTACTAATGTTACGTTGGGTGTGTGGCCATGTCCGTCGCAATCAACGACAATAACACCTCATGGTTCAAGCCATGATGGCTCTTGAAGCTGGTACCTCCCCCCAGATATGGCTAAGTATGCTAGATCGGTAGTCAAAGACGGGTAAGACTGATCCCACACCATAGCAACCTAAGACAGGGGCTCTTCGACCAGGGAGAGTACCCGATGACGGGTAAGCATGTGTGCTGAGGATTGGCAACCTAAGACAGGCACGATCTCAGCCATTATAAATAAATAAAAAAGGGGGAGATGTCGGGAGCCGGTACAGGAGGCCTACTCTAAGAGCCGTAAGGGACTGAATATGATTGGCTGTTCATTTAGGTCCACTCTCGGGGGAGGTGCATGAGCACTGCATTGTGAATGGGTAACACTGCCTGTATAAAAACGCATGCGCCGAGGGTAAAGGGGGAGGAAGAAAAAAGCGATTAAAGAAGAAGGTTCACCGCTACGTGAGTCTCTGAGTCGTTCTTGCGGGCCGAGAGTGACAAATATGGAAAAGGGAATAAGCATCAAACCAGGAGGTGCAGAGAACTACCCTCAAAATCAACAAGATAGGTCCACACCCCATCACCCAATAGTAAAATTTACAAGTCTTAGTGACAAAGAGAAAATCCTGAAAGCAGCCTGGGAAAAGAAGTCTGTAACGTACAATGGTAAAAATATTAGATTGGCAGCTGACTTATCCACAGAGACCTGGCAGACCAGAAAGAAGTGGCATGATATATTCAGAGCACTAAATGAGAAAAATACACAGCTAAGAATACTATATGCAAGTAGGCTATAATTGTAAATAGAAGGAGAGATTAAAAAGCTTCCAGGACAAATAAAAACTGAAAGAATTTGCAAACACCAAACCAGCTCTATAGGAAATATTGAAAGGGGTCCTCTAAGCAAAGAGAGAGCCTAAAAGTAGTAGATCAGAAAGGAACAGAGACAATATACAGTAACAGTCACCTTACAGGCAATACAATGGCACTAAATTCATATCTCTCAAAAGTTACCCTGAATGTTAATGGGGTAAATGCCCCAATCAAAAGACACAGGGTATCAGAATGGATAAAAAACCAAAACCCATCTATATATTGCCTAAAAGAAACTCATTTGAGATCTGAAGACACCTCCAGATTTAAAGGGAGGAAGTGGAAAAAAATTAACCATGCTAATGGACCTCAGAAGAAAGCTGGGGTGGCAATCCTTATATCAGATCAATTAAATCTTAAGCCAAAGACAATAATAAGAGATGAGGAAGGACACTATATCATACTCAAAGCTTCTGTCCAATAAGAAGATCTAACAATTTTAAATATCTCTGCCCCTAATGTGGGAAGAGCCAACTATATAAACCAATTAATCACAAAATCAAAGAAACACATCAATAATAATACAATAATAACACTTCCTCACTGAAATGGACAGACCATCCAAGCAAAAGATCTACAAGGAAATAAAGGGCTTAAATGACACGCTGGACCAGATGGACATCACAGATATATTCAGAACATTTCATCCCAAAGCAACAGAATACACATTCTTCTCTAGTGCACATGGAACTTTGTCCAGAATAGATCACATCCTGGGTTGTAAATCAGGTCTCAACTGGTATTAAATGATTGGGATCATCCCCCGCATATTTTTAGACCACAATGCTCTGAAGCTAGAGGAAATTTGGAAAGAACACAAATACATGGAGACTAAACAGCATCCTTCTAAAGAATGAATGGGTCAACAGGAAATTAAAGGAGAATTGAAAAAATTCATGGAAACAATTGATAATGAAAACACAATGGTTCAAAACCTTTGGGGCACAGCAAAGGCAGTCCTGAGAGGAAAATATATAGCAGTACAAGGCTTTCTCAAGAAACAAGAAAGGTCTCAAATACACAACTTAACCCTACAACTTAAGGAGCTGGGGAAAGAACAAGAAAGAAAGCCTAAACCCATCAGGAGAAGAGAAATAATAAAGATCACAGCAGAAATCAATGAAATAGCAACCAAAAAAAAAAAAAAAAAAAACAACAATAGAACAAATCAACGAAACTAGGAGCTGGTTCTTTGAAAAAATTAATAAGATTGATAAACCCCTGGCCAGACTTATCAAAAATAAATAAATAAATAAATAAAAGAGAGAGAGAGAGAGAGAAAGAAAGGACCAAATAAATAAAATCATGAATGAAAGAGGAGAGATCACAACCAACACCAAAGAAATACAAACAATTATAAGAACATACTATGAACAACTCTATGCAAACAAATTTGACAATCTGGAATAAATGGATGCATTTCTAGAGACATATAAACTGCCACAACTGAACCAGGAAGAAATAGAAAGTCTGAACAGACCCATAACCAGTAAGGAAATTGAAACAGTCATCAAAAATCTCCAAAAAAACAAAAGCCCAGGGCCAGATGGCTTCCAGGGGAATTCTACCAAACATTTAAAGAAGAACTAATTCCTATTCTCCTGAAACTGTTCCAAAAAATAGAAATGGAAGGAAAACTTCCAAACTCATCTTATGAGGCCAGAATCACCTTGATCCCCAAACCAGATGAAGATCCCATCAAAAAAGAGAACTAAAGACCAATATCCTTGATGAACACAGATGCAAAAATTCTCACCAAAATACTAGTCAATAGGATTCAACAGTACATTAAAAGGATTATTCACCACGACCAAGTGGGATTTATTCCAGGGCTGCAAGGTTGCTTCAACATCCACAAATCAATCAATGTGATACAACACATTAATAAAAGAAAGAACAAGAACCATATGATACTCTCGATAGATGCTGAAAAAGCATTTGACAAAGTACATCACCCTTTCCTTATCAAAACTCTTCAAAGTGTCGGGATAGAGGGCACATACCTCAATATTATCAAAGCCATTTATGAAAAACCCACCACAAATATCATTCTCAATGGAGAAAAACTGAAAGCTTTTCTGCTAAGGTCAGGAACACGGCAGGGATGTCCATTATCACCACTGCTATTCAACATAGTACTAGAAGTCCTAGCCTCAGCAATCAGACAACAAAAAGAAATTAAAGGCATCCAAATCGGCAAAAAAGAAGTCAAACCATCACTATTCATAGATGATATGATACTATATGTGGAAAACCCAAAGGACTTCACTCCAAAATTGCTAACACTTGTACAGAAATTTAGAAAAGTGTCCTGATATAAAATCAATGCTCAGAAATCAGTTGCATTTCTCTACACTAACAACAAGACAGAAGAAAGAGAAATTAGGGTGTCAATCCCATTTATAATTGCACCCAAAACTATAAGATATCTAGGAATAAACCTAACCAAAGAGACTAAGAATCTACACTCAGAAAACTATAAAGTACTCATGAAAGAAATTGAGGAAGGTGCAAAGAAATGGAAAAATGTTCCATGCTCCTGGATTGGAAGAATAAATATTGTGAAAATGTCTATGCTACCTAAAGCAATCTACACATTTAATGCAATCCCTATCAAAATCCCACCCATTTTTTTTTCAAAGAAATGGAACAAATAATCCTAATATTTTTATGGAACCATAAAAGACCTTGAATAGCTAAAGGAATATTGAAAAAGAAAGCCAAAGTTGGTGGCATCACAATTCCAGACTTCAAGCTCTATTACAAAGCTGTCATCATCAAGACACCATGGTACTGGCACAAAAACAGACACATAGATCAATGAAACAGAATAGAGAGCCCAGAAATAGACCCTCAACTCTATGGTCAACTAATCTTTGACAAAACAGGAAAGAATGTCCAATGGAAAAAAGGCAGCCTCTTCAATAAATGGTGTTGGGAAAATTGGACAACCACATGCAGAAAATTGAAATTGGACCATTTCCTTACACCACACATGAAAATAGACTCAAAATGGATGAAGGACCTCAATGTGAGAAAAGAATCCATCAAAATGGTTGAGGAGAACACAGGCAGCAACCTCTTCAACCTCAGCCGCAGCAACATCTTCCTAGGAACATCGCCAAAGGCAAGGGAAGCAAGGGCAAAAATGAACTATTGGGATTTCATCAAGATCAAAAGCTTTTGCACAGCAAACAGTTAACAAAACCAAAAGACAACTGACAGAATGGGAGAAGATATTTGCAAACAACATGTCAGATAAAGGGCTATTGTCCAAAATCTATAAAGAATTTAGCAAACTCAACACCCAAAGAACAAATAATCCAATCAAGAAATGGGCAGAGGACATGAACAGACATTTCTGCAAAGAAGACATCCAGATGGCCAACAAACACATGAAAAAGTGCTCCACATCACTCGGCATCCGGGAAATACAAATTAAAACCACAATGCGATATCACCTCACACCAGTCAGAATGGCTAAAATTAACAAGTCAGGAAATGACAGATGCTGGTGAGGATGTGGAGAAAGGCAAACCTTCTTGCACTATTGGTGGGAATGCAAGCTGGTACAGCCACTCTGGAAAACAGCATGGACAACTACCTTATGACCCAGTAATTGCACTACTGGGTATTTACCCTAAAGATACAAACGTAGTGATTCTAAGCGGCACGTGCACCCGAATGTTCATAGCAGCAATGTCTACAATAGCCAAACTATGGAAAGAACCTAGATGTCCATCAACAGATGAATGGATCAAGAAGATGTGGTATATATACACAATGGAATACTATGCAGCCATCAAAAGAAATGAAATCTTGCCGTTTGTGATGATGTGGATGGAACTAGAGGGTATCAAGCTTAGTGAAATAAGTCAAGCAGAGAAAGACAACTATCACATGATCTCCCTGATATGATGAAGTAGAGATGCAACATGGGGGGTTTAGGGGTAGGAGAAGAATAAATGAAAGAAGATGGCATCAGGAGGGAGAGAAACCATAAGTGACTCTTAATCTCACAAAAAAACTGAGGGTTGTTGGGGGGAGGGGAGTTCGGGAGAGGGGGGTAGGGTTATGGACACTGGGTAGGATATGTGTTATGGTGAGTGCTGTGAAGTATATAAACCTGGTGATTCACAGACCTGTACCCCTGGGGATAAAAATACATTACAGTTTATAAAAAATAATAATAATAAATAAATAAATTTAAAAGAAAAAGAAAAAAATTAAAGTGAAAAGGAAATAATACAGCTAAAAAAAAAAAGGCAGATGTGAGAAAGAATGGTCGTGAGTGAACTGCAGATAATAAGTTATAAAAGAGAAAGGTTGGAAAGGGGGCCAGAAACAGTAACTTGTTGGCAGATTGCATTGAACTCAAGTGGATGGCTTTAATCTCAGAATGTGATTTTCTGTAGCCCAGAGACCATCTATATCAAAGCCACCTGAGGGGCTTGTTAAATTTTAACAAACCCCTTCATCTTATGCCCAATAAACTTTAAGCTTCATTTTTTATGGATGGAATCCAATGTGAAATGTGTATACCTGGTGCATTGCCCAAGATGAAACAGTGATAAATGAGATAAGAAGACCGTATTTAAATTCTGCTCAGTTTTTGAGAGGAGAGAAAGTGTGTGTGTGTGTGTGTGTGTGTGTGTGTGTGTGTGTGAGAGAGAGAGAGAGAGAGAGAGAAAGTGAGAGAGAGAGAGAGAGATGGAGAGAGAGAGAGACAGAAAGAGGGGGAGGGAGAGAAAGATGTTTCATTATTATGTCTTATGCGTAAGTGGATAAAGTATCTTTCATTTGGCCCATCTATCACAGTATAGTGTGTAATATATCCTCAGAGAAGAGATTTTCTTCCCATATCCATTTCCTTTCAATGTGTTGGGATGTATTACAGTTTAGATATGATGGATTAAATTGTTTTATGTATTATTTTATCTCCCTTTAACTGAACTTGTGCTCAAGCCTACAGTTAAATCTGCCATTTGAAACCACATGTTTTATGAGCTGTCTCAACCTTGAAAACCATTAAAATAAATATAAAGCAAATTGACTTCAGCACCTCTTCAAGTTGCAAAATAATAATAATAACAATAATACTAATTTTGAGAAGGCAAGTATATTTATACTATTAATACATATGTAGAAATTAGACTCATGGAACTACATGTTACTATTAAGCCAGAAGATATTTCAGATCCATGGATCTTTCTTTTATAAAAGAAATGTTGTGATGAACAAAATGACAACATAAGAAAGACCATGAAATTGAAAAATTCTAAAATACAAACTATTATCTTGTTTAAGAATTTTAATATCTCCCATTGCCTATGACAGTGACCTTCAAACATTTTTTTTTTCTTTTGGTCACAGAATCATTGTGGACAATTGTAAGCACAAACACCGCGGTTGTCTGCTTGTATTTCTATAACGGTTCATCCTATATTGCCCTATTACAAATATTACAAAACTATTTCAGAAATAGAAATAAAATGAAGAAAAAAACAGTAAAAAAATAAATATTTAAAAACTGATAGTACCAACTTCTTAAGTTTAAGTATTAATAGAAATTGTGGAAAATCAGAGCAATGAAAGGCATATGGTAAGTACTTAATACAGATTAGGTCATATTATTATCACCGCTATTGGTGTTCATGTCCTCACTGGCTTGAATGTCTCTTTCTTAAAATTGCATGACCCAACAAATTTCCTTTTTCATTCTCATCATTTCTTAACCCTGGGCTTATGATTTTATGAAAAAATATTGCTATTAAAAATAATTTACACTTTAGAAAGTGTATTTAGCTCTTTTCCTCTCTGGCTGCGTGAAGCTTGGCTGCCATCATAAACCATCTGAACAGTAACTATCTGGACTGGGAAGTTCACGACCAACAACTATTTCAGCAGATATAATAGTTATTCCCACCCTGGGAAGGTGACTACCTAAGACAGAGATTCAGGGAAAACTAGCCAAAATGCACAAGACTGCACCAGTTTTCATCTTTGTATTTGGATTCAGAACCCATTTTGGTGGGGACAAGAAAACTGGCTTTGGCATGATTTATGATTCTTTGTACAATGCAAAGAAAAATGAACCCTGATATAGACTTTCAAGACATGGCCCATATGAGAAGAAAAATTCCTCGAAGAGAGAGTGAAAGGAACGCAGAAGCAGCATGAAGAAAGTCACGGAGACCACAAAAGCCAATATTGGGGCCGGCAACAAGTTAGCTGGAGGATGGACAACAGGAGTGAAGATTCTGCAGTGACATCATCTGTGGTGATTGTGCACATTCGTCATGAGAGGATTAATAAGCTAAGAACTTGTGTGTGGAAAAAATAGTATATTTAGTGTATATTCTAAATGGATTTATTTCATCTAAGTCAATGGTACAGATGAATAGGGATAAGATTGCTTTAGGTATTCTGGGTTCATTTTGTTATCCTACACTTTGTATCAGAATGCAGTTTTCCATACCTCAGCACTTTGCTTCAAAATACAAAAGAAAGCTCTGATTCTGTCAGGTACACTAGACATGAATTCAGGGCTTAAGTAGTTTAAGCTGAACTTACCATTTTTTTCTGCACTTAATGAAAGAAAAGTTGTGTTTTTTCTTTTTTTCCCCAGAGGTTGCATTTAACATCACTGATATTCAAAAAGTTTTCTTTCAGAAAAATGCAGAGGCAGTTTTCTATTTCTCTTTGATTGTATTAAAACATGTCTTTGGGTAGTGAAGAGTAATGAGACAAACATACTTTTTACAATACACATCTGATATGTTTGTCTAATACACAGTATTAGGTATACAGTATTTTAAAAGTAGCAATTGAGGACACCTGAGCCTCAGCTCAGGTCATGATCTCAGGGTCCTGGGATCGAGTCCCGAGTTGGGCTCTCTGCTTGGCAGGGGGCCTGCTTCCTCCTCTCTCTCTGCTACCTCTCTTCCTATTTGTGATCTCTATCTGTCAAATAAATATATAAAATCTTCTAAAATAATAGCAATTGATTAATGAAAAATAACTAAACCAATTCATTCCCAATATCATACTCCATAGATTGCTTGTGTTAACATTTTTAATGTACATTTCAGATTTCATTTAATTACAAAACAATATACATGATGCTGGTCATATCACACATAATTTTATACCGTATGTTTTGCTTTAAAATTACATTGACTTTAGGGCACTTGGGTGGCTCAGTGGGTTAAGCCTCTGCCTTTAGCTCGGGTCTTGATCTCAGGGTCCTGGGATGTAGCCCCGCATCGGGCTCTCTGCTCAGCAGGGAGCCTGCTTCTCCCTCTCTCTCTGCCTGCCTCTCTGCCTACTTGTGATCTCTCTCTCTGTGAAATAAATAAATGAAATCTTTAAAAAAAATAATTTCCAGGGATATATCATATTCTGTCATGTATGTTAGGTTCAGACCAAATACCTTGGAGTCATTTATTATTCCTCTCTTCTTCCTTAATTGCAGCCAGTCTATTGGCAATTTCTCTTTAGGATAATACTTCAAAATATAATCAAAATCAGAATACCTCAACCATGTTTATTGTAAATAAAACAAAATCCTGGGGTGCCTGGGTGGCTCAGTGGGTTAAAACCTCTGCCTTTTTCTCAGGTCACGGTCTTAGGGTCCTGGAATCGAGCCCCTCATTGGGCTCTCTGCTTGGCGGGGAGCCTGCTTTCTCTTCTCTCTCTGCCTGCCTATCCCTCTACTTGTGAATTAGACAAGGCCATGTCCTCACTTGAAATCCAGTGGTTTCACATTGCACAAAGATTATGCTACAAGTACATATAAACCAGCCCAAAGCGATAATGAAGTAATGTGGAGGCCTTGGTTATTAATTTGGCACACAGTAAAAAATTAAAGGCCTATCACAAAAGCTGCTAAAAATTCCTAATTAATTAATTGTGTAACTATAAAATATATTTTTCAAGAAGACTTTAGAAAGTTATATAATAGCATATTGAGAAAGAATATTCAAGTTAATATAAAAATGAAATACAATAACAGAAATGCTTGTTTTAAATAAAATCTTACATAAGGTTAAATTTTGTGATAAAGAAAATCTCAAATTGAAAATAGTGGAACAAAGGGATTATTTTCACCATAAAAATGAAAAAAAAAATAAAAGCACAAAGAGATAATATGGCATGACATGTGGGGAATATTTTAAAAAATGCTTTTCGGAAATAAGGAATAGTCAAACCCCAAGGCAATAGAATAGTGAATGAATGAATGAATGAATGAATTTCCCAACAGTGAAACAGTAATAGAAGTGATAGCTGAGGTATTCATTGTCCACTCTCCCCAAACTGTATTTCAAGGATAAGTAATGATAATTAAAAAGAAATTAATATTGGTCTTATTTGTAACAATTAAGGTACCAGACAATGAATAAAGAATATTAAATGAAGTATGTCCCAAGAAAACTGAGTTTAGACAGTGCACCATAGGTTCAAAAAATTACAGGCCATATATCTAGCAAGTTCAGAATTCAATGTATTGGGAAATAAAATACAGTGTTAGAAGTTCTTTTAGAACTAATAGAAGTAGAATAAACATTATATGAAATCCATCGAAGACGTGGGAAACAGCAATGAGGAAATCACACAAAAAGGAGATGAGAAAAACAAAATTCTAAAACTGATTGTGGGAAAGATGAGATAGAAGATAGAATATACGGTGTGTGAGTAATATGTTCCTGGAAATAAAAGGGAGAACAATTAAAATGGGAAAAAAAAAGTATTCACAAAGACAGAACAAACCTGAGAAAGAAGGACTAAAACTGCTGAGAAGGAGGAAAAATAATATTCAAAGAGAACTTATTTCAACAAGAATATTTTCTAGTGAATTTATTCACCCAAGAATGTGGGCATCAAACCCAAAGCAGTCACCTGCTAAATGGTGGTATGTGGCATTTGTTAATAGTCACAGATGAGGATCCATCGTCTGGGAATTTTCAGGTTCAAGTTCCATCCCTCGTTAGTAGATTGGCCACCATGAACAGTTTCTCCATCTGAACACCTATTTCCTAACGTTTGAATGGATTTAACAAAATACCAACATAAAGGCACCTTCTGTACAATACATTAGATAATGTATAAAGGGGTTTAACAGATCCTCAGCAAAACATAAGATTCCTCTAAGGTATTATACACAAACTTCAAGAACTCTTGAGAGCACAGCACCCAGGCTTGTTCCAAGTTTCCTAGAAACAAACAGATAGTAGACAAAGTTCTCACAGAAATAACAATGCGAAAACAAACAAACAAATAAATAAATAAAGGTATTAAAAAAGTAGTGTTATGAAGTTCACCAAAATAAGTTGAATTGTTTTTAGCTGTAGGGCTCATGGTAACATAACATGTATAAATATTATAAAAGTTGACACTGTAATATTAATGATACAACCATAGGAAATGAGAAGATGAGTACTAGAGTTTGGATTTTTTTGCACTAAGGAGTTGCTAGATATTGTTGAATTATGCAAAAATCAAAAGTACTCCAATCACTTTATATTTGTCTTCATACATTTTCTGAAGTTTAAATAGATTTTAGAAAGTATTATCTCTTGCTATAAAGAAATGTTTACTAAAAATTAACATATATCCTTTCCTTTGCATCTGTTTTCTTTATGGTAAATTTAAGTAAAACTTAGTGTAATATATTGCATTTTGAATTAATAAGTATTTCATCACACTTTCTAAAATATTTTCTGTTCATGAACTCTATAATCTGCTACTTATCCGATATCTACATGTACATATACATATAGAAAGAATGGGGGGTATTGTTAATGATTCTTTACAAGAGATGTAATTCATACTTGGCTTTTTTACTAAAAATTTTCCTGATTTCTTTGTGTCGTAAAAAGCATATATCCTTTCTCTATATTATAGTTGTAAGATCTGTCCACAGTGTGTTGCACATCATTCCATTATATGAATATAGCATATTTTACATATACATTCTGCAGTTGATGGACATTTGGGATTTCATCAAGTTTTTTCCCTCCCTCTGGATAACATTGCATAAAACAACCAGAAAAATCTCAGTGGCTTCCAACAATAAATGTTTAGGTTACACTTATGTCTTTACAGATTGGCTATGATTTGGGAAATCTCATTTTGGGCTACTATGGATTAAATTGGACCCAGGACTCAGTTTAGGTCTGCTCTAGGGGACCAAGACTGAAGGAACACCTGATATCTAGGGGTCAGTGTTTGTTTGCATTTGTGTTAGTTTTTATCATGGGAGATAAGAGTGGAGGTGGACTGGAAGTTACTGACCATGTCAATTTTTCTAATGCAAAAAGAAGAGCTTATTTTTTCATATGCAATGTGATACATGCTTACAAAACCTACAACTTTAAAATCTTTAAATAATCAATTACTTTACCACTAATATTTCAAATCCCTGCTGCACTGGACACTTCAAATATTTTTGTTTCAATATTTTTTCTGTGAATTAGGAATTAACTATATTCCATATACACGGTGGGTGTATATTGCAAATAATAGTAATTTGTAAGAATCAATACCATTTATGGTTCCTTCAGTCTCATCTGCTATGAAAAGTCCTTAATACACCTGATATAATTTTGTTCCCCTATTTTCAATTTTGAAAAATTGCAAATCTAGCAAGCCATCTTGTCTTCTAAATCCCATTATCCATTATGATGAGCTGGACTCATTGGAGAAATGGCTGATTTCAAAGCAGATGTTTTGAATTAAAAAAAAAAAATTAAGTCAGCTTGAAACAACTTGTGTCAGAAAGAACTGTAGTGTTTAAAAATACGATTTGATTTTATTCACAGATCAACTCTATAAAAATGATTATTCCCCTTAATGAAACTGAAGCTCAAGTGCCTTCCCTAATGACTGATTTAATCCCTAGTCTGATTTAAAATCTAGCTTTTTCCCTCTATTCATTTACTCGTCCATCTATTCGATGAAATTTATTGAGTATTTTCTGTGTGCCAGGAATGACATTATACTTCGAAAATATAGATGGTTAGGCTACTCTAGAGATATTCAGAGGCAATTTGTTCATTTTGGAATTTCTTACAATATATTACTGTGGCGACTTCTGTGTCTGGACAGGACGCAAGCCATCCATAATAGCAGTTAGTTCAATATTTGCTGGAATGCTATGGGGCTATTTTAGCTTGGGTTTTTATTGTGTGGGAGGGCATTCTACCAGAGAATATATGCTTTTTCAAGCAACTCTGAAAATATCTGACGTGGGTACCACATCCCGACAGTCGATGGCCCCGCCCCTTTGTTGCCTCTCCCTGGTTAACCCTGACCCTGGAGATCCTCTTGCCTTCAGGCAGCTGGAATTCCCACGCCCAACCAGGTGCCGCACCTGAGGCACCTCACTGTCTTGCCCTGGTCACCTTAGGTAGGATAGTTAAAATACATAAAGAAACAAAAAAATCACCACAAAACTAGGGATATTGGGACTGTCTTAATTTTTTTTATTTATTTTATTTCAATTAATTAATTTATTTTTTAGAAATATATCTTAGATGTGGCTTATTGTGCCTATTTAGTAAGTACTTTGATTAACTGATGATTTTAAAATATGTTGTTCAGTAGCCAAAAAAACTTGATGAAAAATGGTGGAGGTTATTTCTTATTTATCTAGAAATAAGAGATAAACTGACTAGTCTTTCAGAATTAGTATATATTCTAGCAGATGTAGGAATGTATTAACTAAACATTTAAAAATATTGTGTTGAATTTAGGCTCCATCCAAAGTAATTCTAGCCTCCACTGGAAATCATTCCGGTTATATCCTGTTATGAGAACTTAAATATGTTAAGTATAAATCACTAAAATTATACCATTATTTTATACTATTTAAATTTTATAGTGTCAACACTGATGAAGAATTAAGTCTACTAAACATAAATATGTTCATGGTTTCACTTATGAGAGATAGTTAATTCTCTCCATGTGGTTTATACCTTTTGAAGATTTCTGTGACTTCTACTTTCCTTATCTTATACTTGCCTTAGACAGGACTGGACATTGACTCATTCATTTATATTATAGCCTCTAAACCTCAGACCATAATTAATTGTGTCAGAAATGGACACTAATCAGGTCAGGACGATCAGATTCCTTTTGCCAGAATTTGGAATTTGGAAAAATAATTCATTTTAATCATTTTTATTTTCTTGAGGTCATGGAATTCTGGAATGATAAAGTTGTCATGTTTTCAATGGGAATTTTAAAGAGATACAAATTCAGCTTACAGAGGGGAATGAATTAGAGACACAAAAAAGCAGAGATGTAAGTCCATGTAAGTTAAACATAAGCAAGTCAGACACTGAATAAATGTCTCTCAAATTCCTGAATATTCCCCTCTTCCAAGGTGCCAACCCATAAGAATCCTGGTGGCATTTCTTGGTCTTTGGTTCCCTAAGATACTTGTGATCCCCTGTCCTCAATTTCATTTTCTGCTTCTGCTCTTTAAAAATGATTTGCTGTTACTCGGAACAAAGCATCTTAACTATCCAGAGATTAGTAAAGGATATGGGAAGAATTGTTATCTAATAAAGCATCCTAAAACTAATTAGTGTATTATTAACATGCATAATAATGGATTAAAAATAGCTGTAGATAATGTTTATTTGAATCAAATTATGTTATTTGAAGTCAAATATTAAACTTTATTACTAAATTTCAAATCATTTAAATAATTTTGATCACATCAACTCTTAACAGTCACAGATAACATTTCCTAAATAAATTTATTCAGATGAATTTTTTTTTTTAATTTGATGGTAAGAGCAAGAGAGGGAACACAAGCAAGGGGGAGTGGAAGAGGGAGAAGCTGGCTTCCCTCTGGGCAGGAAGCGCAATGTTGGGCTGGATCCCAGGACTCTGGGATCATGACCTGAGCTGAAGGCAGACACTTAAGGACTGAGTCACCCAGGTGCTTCTATTCGGATGACTTCTTAATGTAGTGATACATTTAGAATGAAAATCTAGGGGCGCCTGGGTGGCTCAGCGGGTTAGAGACTCTGCCTTTGGCTCATGATCCCAAGGTCCTGGGATGAAGTCCTGCATCACGCTCTCTGCTCACCAGGGAGCCTGCTTCCTCCTCTCTCTCGCTCTGCCTCTCTGCCTACTTGTGATTTCTCTCTGTCAGATAAATAAATAAAAAACTTTTTTAAAAAATCTATATTCAAGTAAGTAAAATTATGAAAGAAATTTCAGAGGTACAAAAGAATTTGCCAAGTATCAATAGAAGATGCATTTTAATTTCTCTGTAAAATCAATAAACTCCAATTAAACAGCAAGATGAATTAGATAACTTACAGGATATTAAAGTAAAATAGAATCTATATTTAGAAGGGAACAATACATATTAATCCTCATGGAAAACATTATAATGACTAAATGAAGTATATGATTTGTACATTTCCTTTTAACATTTTGAATAAAGCTTCTGTCCACTTTTTTTTTTTTTAATAAAATCAGGGCTTGAATAGTTTTTTCAGACTTTGGCTGTTTCTCAACCCCTCCATTTTAATTAGAGTTCTAGAACCATTAATGCTATATCCTAATTAAGAAATCCATTAAGTCTCTATAATAGTTGCTTTAGAGATAATATTAAATTTACTGGAGTTTTAAATAATAAATTCATGTGATGGGATTTTAATGTGCAATAAAGGAGTTATTAATATTTGAAAGAAACAGTCATTGCTTCTGTGTTCAATCAATACTAAGTTTTCGTCATATACTTATCAATTTTATCATTTCTAGTATTTCATGAATACTTTTAAGTGTTCATGGAAAGGGATATCTTACTTCAGTGAACTTCTTGGCTGAACTACTTATATTCATTTATCTCAAAAAAAAAAAAAAGTTCCTGATATAGATTAGTTCTACCTCTTTGTGAAACATAAACTACTATAGCTTTTGCTCTGTCAATAATTTTTCATTTCTGATCCCCTAAACTGCAAAGTTTGTATACAGTATAGTTTATACTTGTAAAGAAGATATCTAAAAGAAGCTAGGGGAATTTTTGAATCAAAAACTAGCTTGACAATGTAGGGAGCTAAATGGAAGCCCTGGGACTCTTGCAAATTACCACAAACTCTTCTTTGGGCATCTGTTTCTTTGTCTGTAAAATAAAGAGCCCCTACTAGACTGAGCTACATTTTATCCATTTAAAAAAAATCTACTTTACGTCATATAGTTGAGTAGCTTTGTAGGCTGTTACAAAAGGCACTTATAATCAATTCGGTTGTGTTTTGAAATAGTTTTATAAGTCATAATCACACTCTATGTTTTTTGACATTAAAAGTGAAAAATATATTTTAATTAAATTGATTATATACTAACCTTTGTGTGCAAATGACAAATTAAGAGGCGCAATCTAATACCAAGATAATGAAAAATCCAACTGATTTTTAAAAATTCAGTTGGTTCATTATGTGATTTTATCACTTAAAAAAGACTGAAACAAAGCTGAAGGGATAGAGAAGGAACTATATTAATATTGTCATAAGGCAAGGTACTCAGCAGGGAATTTATGTTCAAGAACAAGAATTTTCAAAGCCTTAAGATAGGAACAAAGAGCAAAGAAGGTGCTTGCAACCAAAATATGCAGGAGTGAAGAAGAGAAGGAGATACATCTCCGAGTACAAGGGCCAGAAACTAACTCTATAGACCAGGACAGTGAGGTTAGAAGTCACTGTGAATGCAGTGGGCTGCTATGGCGGAGTTTCAGCGGGAAGCATTGCAAAAATTATTAATATTATTTTAACTTTTTAAATTTGAAATAATATTTGATGTACTGAAAAGCTATAAAGATAGTTCAGGGACTTCCCATATGTCCTTCACGTAATTTCTCCTACTAACATCATACGTAACCATGCTACATTGAACAAAATTAAGAAACAAACAAAATTGCAATACTATTAAATGATTCTCTGGGTTCAACAGTTTTTCCACTTATGTTCTTTTCTGTTGGGATGTCATGTCATCACGTCTCCTAATCCTTCCTTGGTTCCTGACAGTTTCTTAGTCTTCCTTCGATGCTCATGACTGCTCGAGTATCATGAAAAATATTTCTTGGTTTGGGTTTCTGTGATAGTTTGTCATGATTGGACTGGGTTTATGGATTTGGGGGGAGAATGAATATCATAGAAATGAAGTGGCCCTCTCATAGTATCATCTGGAGAAGGATGGCATGGTATCAACACGACTTAGCACTGGTGATGTAAACCTTGATCCCAAGAAGAAGCTGGTGTCAGGTTTCTGTATGATATTTCTTCCCCTTTCTGTACTCTAGTTATTAGACATGAGTAACTAAATCCGCTCCTTACCAAAAGGAAATAACATTGAACTACACCTCTCTGGAGGGAGTATCAAAGAATTTCTTGATATTTTTAAACCACCACAATGTTTAATAAAGGCTTTGGGGGTGATATTTCAAGGTTATGCCAAGATGCTTTTGTTCCTTCAAGTTTTGCCTGCCAGTATTAGCACATACCTATAGATGTTGCCTTTGGAAATTATTACTATGTCACTCTAAGGATGATTTTCTATTACCACATTTCTTCTAAATTTATTGTTTGGAATTCCTTAAGGAAAATCTGTGCCTTCTCCTGCCTTTATTTATCTATTAAGTCATTTATTTATATAGATGGGTTCATAGATACGTATTTTATTCTTCTGGTTATAGTCCATTACTACTATTATTTAAATCATTGTTCAAATTATTCCAGACTTAGCTGCCAGGAGAGTTTTCTGTTTGGTTCCTGTGTCCCTTCAACATGGCCCTGTCTCTTTTACTTTTCTGCCAATACAATGTGCCATACGTTCATCTTCTATTTCTCCTACCACAGCCTTAGAATCAGCCTTTTTTCTGGCGATCCCAGGTTCCTTTTCTTGAAGAACTCGTTTCAGACATTGAGATAAGAATGCTAGGTATGCTCACTGCCGTTGGACTTGTGCTGTTTCTAGGCCATCTTGGGACACAGAGCTAAGAAATATATGTGTGCGTATGACCCCATGTCAACACACATGGGTATAGTTACTTCCTCTTCTATCTGTCTATGTCTATAGAAAAGAAACATAAGCTCCCACTGATACTCCAAAGCTTAATCCAGCACCGTAGGATTCATGCACCTGCATTTATCTAGCCTCCTTTAATATTTATAACTTCTTTTTTGGACAGAGAAAAACAGGGCTCCTAGTGTCAACAATTTAGTTCTTCAACTCCGATATTTAAGTAAACAAGTTGTAAAATTGTTAATCCCTACACCTGTAGAAACAAATTAACCAATTGAGGTATAGTCTTTACCTTATTTTGTTCTTAATTGTACAATATTCAAAATGTTCTTTTCCAAAGTTCTTTAAGTTAGCTCCCTTTTTCCTCCTCCCCCCTCTCCTTTGGTGCAATTATGCCATACCTTTGTAACACAGCTAGATTCAGTTGTCACAGTTTGCATTTCTTCCTGGAGGTCCCTCGATATTTGGGTAGATTAAAAAAAAATTATATTAGTAAATTTCACTCTTTATAATGTACAGGTTCTACGAGTTTTAACAAATGCATAGTGATTATTATTTTCTGTATCATTGTTGCTCTCCTTGAAAATCAGCTGGAGCAAGGGAGAAGCGTTGTGTGCAAAACTGATAGCAATGAGAATAGTTTTAAAGTTATTTCTGTAGTCTGTGGGAGAAATGATGGTGATTTTAACAAGATGGATTATTTCTGGATTTCCAGTGCGATTAATATTATATTCTCTTCCAGACAATCACAATGTTCTTACTTCTTGAGGTAGAGTTTTAAAAAACTCAATATAGGGGCACCAGGGTGGCTCAGTGGGTTAAGCCGCTGCCTTCGGCTCAGGTCATGATCTCAGGGTCCTGGGATCGAGTCCCGCGTCAGGCTCTCTGCTCAGCAGGGAGCCTGCTTCCTCCTCTCTCTGCCTGCCTCTCTGCCTACTTGTGATCTCTCTCTGTCAAATAAATAAATAAAATCTTAAAAAAAAAACTCAATATAAAAGAGATTTAGTTTTCTAGTTTGAATGTAAAAAAACCTTAAAGTATATGCCAGATACAACCTCACGTTACCTCTTTCTTATGATACATGGTAAAATCTGTGTTTCAAAGTAGAGCAAATATGCTTCACTGATAAACTAGGTAGGGGTCTTGATGCAAAGAGATAATTTAAGAATAACTCCAAGGATTTATCATCAATAAATGGTGGCATCATTTGAAAGAGGTAGTGAATACCTTTACAGATTGGAAGAAAACATTTTCTTTTCTTTTCTTTTCTTTTTTTTTAATAATGTTACAAAGAGGCAGGCTGAGAGGAGGAAGCAGGCTCTCCACGGAGCAGAGTGCCCAAAGCTGGGCTTGATCCCAAGACCCGGGGATCATGACCTGAGCCAAAGGCAGACGCTTTCACCCACTGAGCGACCCAGACGCCCCTGAAAACATTTTATTTTCTAAAACAACAAAAACAAAACCAAAAATTAGATATATTAAATAAGTGATGCAAACTTTAAATGCTAAAGGTTTATTCTTCTAACTAGATATATTTTAAAAATTGCGATTAATTTTAAACTCAAGAAGTTTCTTCTGTCTTCTAAATGTACAATGTAGGAGAATGAGCTTGCATACAATACATTTCCATTAATACATTTGTATCACTGGAAGGTCCTCTGACATACATTCTTTACAAATCTTGCTCTTATATATCTTGTAAAATAGAAGTAATTTGTTTATTCTGTTCCTTTACCAGAGACTGTAAAAGATACCAGTATAGTAATTTTGAAAATATAAGATTTTCTTAACATTCTTTCCTCAAAGACTACACAGATATTATCCTGATTTAAAGCAAGATTGAATCTGAGATGCATGAGTTAGTAATTTCTCCTTTCAAATTATAACTGCAAAGCCATCAGACATAAATGGAATATCAGAAGTCTGTTTGTTATCTGGTATCTACCATTCCCAACTCCCTCTAGTATTCTATTCCCTATTTTTTTTTTTCATTCACATATCATCTATAACTATCTTGCATACCTGACAGGAAACTTCAAAATGGGGAGTAAAATGTCATATTTCTGCCTGCCTTGTTCTTTTAATTACCGACTTTAATTTCTATTACTCTTCATGTGTTTTATATCATAAATGTTTACAAATTTCTTTTTTCATTTGGTCTTTTATTGAAATAGTGTTAATTTAATGAGAAAAACCCAAAGGGTGCCTATTCCTTTAAAAAACATTAAAAACATATTTAAAAATAAATTAGCAAGTCTCTGGTTTTACTAAGCCTTTGAGCTGTTTAAACTGCTTGATTTTTATTAAAAAAAAAAAAAAGTATTTGGCTGTTCAACAAGGTGAGTTCTATCAGCCAGTAAAGGATTAAACAGAAGAGAGAGAATTTAACATATAAATGATTATACTTTTAACATTTTTTTGAGGTCTGAGAAAATGGTTTGATGTTAGGACTTTAAATGAATAGCTAAAGATGATCACTCTGTTAATGTAACTAAAGTCTGCACAGATCCTTTAGAAATCAAAACCATGTGAGAATACACACATTCATTATAAACTTTTACCTCTGAACCAGTGTGGTGATCACTTGTCTTCATAATCAGATAATGGAGTAAAGTTTAGAAAGAACAATGAATTGTCCCAAACGGGAGAATCATGCTATTGTATATGGGATAGGAAAAAAAAAAAAAAAAAGAGGGAAGTATATGAAATAAGGAGGATTTTGTAGTTTATGCTATAAATAGGTTATTCAAATGTCATTTTCAAGGGGAAAAAAATCCCTCCTGCTAATTAAATACAACATAGAGATATATTCTAGAAAAATAGGTAATGCCTTTTGCCAATAACTGGATAAAAATACAGCACCTTTGATGGAAAAACTGAAGTTAAGTTGAATGTGAATCTAGTATAACTACTATTATGAATTACTTATATTCAAACTAGAAAATTATACCTTTTTTATAAATTTAAACATAAATCAAAAAGTCATGGATATATAACATGCAGCATGGTGACTACAGTTAATAATACTGTAATTAAGGGCACCTGGGTGGCTCAGTCAGTTAAGCTTCTGCCTTCAGCTCAGGTCATGATCCCAGAGTCCTGGGATAGAGTCTTGAGTCAAGCTCCTTGCTCAGGAGGGAGATGACTTCTTCCTCTCTCTCTGCCTGCTGCTCCCTCTGCCTGTGCTTTCTTTGACAAATAAATAAATAAAATCTTAAAAATATATATTGTATTGAATATTTGAACATTGCCATGAAAATAGATCTTAAAAATCCTCATTACAAGAATAAATATTTTGTACTATGTATGGGGAGGATGTTGACTTAGTGTGGTTACCATTTCACAATACATACAAATATTGAATCATTATATTTTATATCAGAAACTAATATAATGTTACAAGTCAGTTATATCTCATTAAAATTATAATTGTCTGGAAGATAATATAATTTTAATTGTGTTGAAAGTCCAGAAATAAGTTAAAATAAGTTCTCAAATAAATTACTGGTTATGAATAAGTGCTTACAAGGGTAGGCAATTTATCGTTTATTTCTACTGTTTTAATCTAGTTGTAAAAATATTTTTCAGAAAAAAGAATATATGATACATTTAGGTATAACACTATGATTTTATATTTTTAATGCATGTATCATTGACTAAAATTTTCTAACTAAAATTTTTTCTATATAATTTAAAAACAAAATGACTTCATGAGTTTGTGTCTTTTTGATGTTAAAATTCATGTCATCATTATTATTAATTATAATTTTTCAGATAAAACATTTTATCTTAAGCTTTTGAGGTGTACTTTCAATCAGTGATATTTAGGCAATTTTTTAGTTTTGCATAAACTGATTTTCATTTATTGCCCATAATGCCATATGACTGTCAACATATCAATGTTCACATTGATTGACTTCTTAAAATGTAACAAAAACTTACAATAGATACCATATTTAAAAGCTGACGTGTTTAGAAGTTAAGGTGATATAAGTATTTATATCTGCAGATAAGGCAGACATTGAATAATTATTAAACCAGAACAGCAATAGGAACTTAAGTCAGGGGATACCTGTGTGGCTCAGTCAGTTAAGTGTCTGCCTTTGGCTCAGGTCATGATTCAGGGGTCCTGGGATAGAACCCTTTGCTGGGTCCCTTCTCAGGGAGGATCCTACTTCTCTTTCTCCCTCTGACCCTCCACCTGCTCAAAATCTCTCTCAAATAAATAAAGTCTTAAAAACAACTACTTAGGTCAGATATAGTACATTTTCAACTAAATCACTACTCCTTCAAATGGAAATGAGTTAGCATATCTGGAAGGATCTAGAGCAAAGCAGAAAGAATGATGTTTTTCAGCCAGCAATGGCAAGTCTAGGCTAATGGCAAGTGTCTCAGTAACCCTCCTTTATTTCAGCTTCTTGGCTGTAGGAGCTCCTCTCTTTGCACTGAAGCTAGTTTGCAATTTAAGCCATTTCAATATTTTGAGACTCTAAAACTTTTTGTACAACACATGCTTTTTAAAGTATTATGCAAACATAGCAAAAAAAAATTGGCCTGTTTTGAAATAGCTTAGCAAATGTATTATAAAGAGAGAAATATTAAAACAAAAACAAAAACAAACAAACAAAAAACCCTGGAATGATAAGAATGGAGTGGAATTCAAAATGCGATTGAGAGTTCAGGGGAGCAGTGCCTAAGGTACCTAAATAGTTATAAGAAGGTTGGACAAAACAGGTCATACATGTGCTAAATCTCAACTCATGAGCAGAAAGTTTGCAGAAGGACATTGTAGTTTGTAGTTAAGATAAAATGTGTTTGAGGGGCAAAGAAACAGAAATAAATCAGTATAAGGTATTTAAAAGGTAATCACAGCTCAACTATAAGGTAGTACTATCAGGGAGGTTTAGATATTAGTCAATTAATTAGTATTAAATACTGGAATTATTTATACTGGTATTGCATTATAGTCATATATTATACCGGTATTACAGTATAGTCAATTACACTGGTATTGCAGTATAGTCAATTCCAGTATTGCAAAAAAATACTGGAATTGACTATAATTAGTCAATTATTAGTATTAAATACTGGAATAATGAAATCAGGTTTGTGTTTAACTCTGGCAGTTAATAAATTCATTTCCTATAACTAACATTTGTTGAGGGACTATAATATGCAAAGCTCCTTGAAGTTATATTTTCAAGTAAAGGGGAAAGCAGCCAAGAATAGTGAATGGTGGCACATTCTACCCCCAAAAATGCCACTTTGGCATAAGGATCATTTTGAGCTAAAGGCACTTTAAAAACACCAAATACAGGAACGACAATCTAATCACCCCTTTTCTTCCTGAAAACTCCTAGGTGAAAGATGCCTTCCCTGTTTGAGGGAGGGGAAAAAAAAATAATATATATATATATATATATATATATATATATATATATATATATATGTCTTTGGCAGGGAGTTGAAACTGAGAAGTTCTGCACAACAGATTTTGTTAAAATATTTCTTAATTTTCTTTAGCCTCCCCTATATTTCAGTTACTTTCCCACAAATGCTTGTTCTGTTCAGACAAGTATAAAAGCCACTGGGTTTTCATTCTGTATGGAGGCTCTCATTTCATGTAGAACTTAAATACATTTGTATGCCTTTCTCCTGTTTATCTACTTTATATCAGTTTAATTTTCAGGCTAGGCTGAAAAACTCTAAGAGGGTGAAGGGAAATTTTTGTCTCATCTACAAAAGAATATGCTTAAGATTAATATAGTGGTTATTAACATATTGGGAACTTTGTAATTTAATGCCTATCTAATATCTGCATAAATCTGCTGAACAAGTTTTATTAAAACTTTTTTCCCAACTTTTCATCTTTATTATTGTTTTTTAAAATTTCTTTTCAGTGTTCCAGAATTCATTGTTTATGCACCACACCCAGTGCTCCATGCAATATGGGCCGTCCATAATACCCACCACGGGGCCTACCCAACCTCTCCCCTCCAAAACCTTCAGTTTGTTTCTCAGAGTCCACAGTCTCTCATAGTTCCTCTCCCCCTTCAATTTCTCCCAACTCACTTCTCCTCTCCATCTCCCAATGTCCTCCGTGTTATTCCTTATGTTCCACAAGTAAGTGAAACCATATGATACTTGACTCTCTCTGCTTGACTTATTTCACTCAGCATAATCCCTTCCAGTCCCGTCCATGTTGATACAAAAGTTGTGTATTCATCTTATTAAAATTTTTGATAGTCTAAAAATATATAATCATTTTCAAACACTCCTAGGTCACATTTGGCCATAAAATAGATTTATTGCGCCCAGATGGGAAAGGAGAAGCTTGTTTGTTTGCTTTCTTTTACTAATTTTGTTACTGTCTCTGGGGTTCTGCTCCAGATTCGAAATATTTTTAAGTTGCTTCCTGCCTAATGGCTCATCTCTCTTTTATACCTGAAAGAGACATGTACCTTCCAGTATAAGATATATTGCAAAGTGCAAAACAAACAAACAAAAACTTAACATCTCATCACATTTCACTTACTTATTCAACATTTATATAACCACCAGACTTGATGTTCCACCCTCTGGGTAATTTATTGAGCAGGACAAACAAGATACCTGCTGTAATAGAGGTATACTTTAGTGTAGGAAACAGAAAATAATACAAAAAATGACTCAAATCAGTATAGGTTATTTAAGTGCTATGAAGGAAATGCTGTGATTTTGTGATGCAAAGAAACAAGGAACATGATACTCTCACTGAGGATCTTCAGCTGAGACCCTCAGGAGACGAGGCTTCAGGAATGCCAGGTAACAGGAGAAAATAGTGAATAATAAATGCAACAGTTTTGCAATACGAAGAATGGGGTATGTTTGCTCTTGTAATTGCCGAAAGCTATTGTGATCGTAATGAGAGAGTGAATGAGTTCTCAGAGATGAGGTCAGCAAAGTGGACTAGGAAGGATTTATAGGTTCTGGGAAAGGGCTTCAAATACTTTCTAAGCATAATGAAAAATCACTGACTTTAAGCTGGGGATAGTGTAATTCCATTTGTAAGAAAGATTTCTCTATCTGCTAAGTGGAGAGGCTGAAGAAAGAAAGGAGGGAAGCCAGATAGGAAGCCAAGGCCCTCACCTAAACAAGCACATAATAATGACTTTACTAAAATTGTGCAGAGAGAAAAATGAAGATGCATCAGACATACAAGTTGGAGGTGACTTGAACAACGTTTGGGGATTGATGGAACTTGAGTGTCTGGATTTAAGGATGAGTTCTTAGTCTAATTATACTAATTTCGAAGACAGAGTCTTCTTTTTCCTAAATTGCATAATCATTTTTTTTAAAGATTTTATTTATTTATTTGTCAGAGAGAGAGAGAGAGAGCACAGACAGAGTGGCAGAGGGAGAAGCAGGCTCCCCACGGAACAAGTAGCCCAATGTGGGACTCGATCCCAGGACACTGGGATCATAACCTGAGCCGAAGGCAGCCACTTAATGAACTGAGCCACTCAGGCGTCCCAACTGTATAATCATTTTTACTAAATCCACAGTGTAGGTTTTCCTGAGAAGGACAGCACCAAACAGCATGAGGAAAAAATTTCATATTCACCACTACTTATTAATAAACACAAAAGACCAATGATAACCAAACCACTTTAGTTAAAAGTTAGAGCAAAATATAGCCTCCAAGGAATTCAAATAATTTGACTGGGTATAGTACTAAATGAACGAATCAGGAAAAGTTAGCAAGAGTTCAAAATAATTTCCTTGCGTTAATAACAATGACCTATCTCGGGAAGAAAGCAGAGGAATTCTGACAAACCTTATGGATAGCCCATAAAAGTTCAAAATGGACCACATGGGCCAGCCACAGAGAAGTTGGAATCTCTTTTCTGGGAACCTCGCTCGCCATCTCAGAGCAGCATATTACAGTGATTCATGGAAGGCTTTCAGTATTATACTGAATATAATTTTTTTAAATATTAGCATGGGTTGCATTCAATTAAAAGAAGAACACGAATTTTTCCCCTGTCTGTTCTCTGACTTTTGTTTTCCTATTTTCTTTTTTTTTTAAACATTTTATTTATTTATTTGACAGACAGAGATCACAAGTAGGCAGAGAGTCAGGCAGAGAGAGAGGGAGAAGCAGGCTCCCCGCTGAGCAGAGAGCCCAATGCGGGGCTGGATCCCAGGACCCTGGGATCATGACCTGAGCTGAAGGCAGAGGCTTTAACCCACTGAGCCACCCAGGTGCCCCTATTTTCTTATTTTCTTCTAATTTTGTCTACATTATATTTTCTCCTTTTCCTAGATTTGCTTTGTTGTTGTAGCTTTCAGCTTTTTGAGTGAAATGATTAGTGTATTTTTATTGTTTAAGTAATGGAATTACAAGTATAGATTTGGTCAATTCACACAGATTTTTCTGTGTACTTTTCTCATGACTGGTATTTTCCAAATATTTTGTTTAAGTCACTTTTATAGGGGTGCCTGGGTGGCTCAGTTGGCTAAGTATCTGACTATTGCTCAGGTCATGGTCTCAGGGTCCTGGGATGGAGCTCTTTATCAGGCTTGCTGCTCAGCGGGGAGCCTGCTTCTCCCTCTCACTTTCCTTCTGTGCTCTCTTCCTCTCTCTCAAATGAATAAATAAAATCTTACCTGAGTGACTCAATTGGTTAAGCATCTGCCTTTGGCCCAGGTCCTCCTGGCATTGAGTCCTATGCTGGGCTCCTTGCTTGGCAAGGTACCTGCTTCTCCCTCTGCCTGCTGCTCCCCTTGCTTGTGTTCTCTCTCTCTGGCAAACAAATACATAAAATCTTTAAAAAAATTTTTACTTTCTACATGCATATTATTACATGATAGGAGAACTAGAAGTTTTATCATATCTTTTTCAACATTCAATTAGATAATTGGTTTGTATGAATAAAATAGAAGACAAGATAATAGTAGTATTTAAACAAAGTAGAAGAAATTAAAGCCAGAGATTTTTTCTCTGTAAGCATATGCTATCTGTTCATATACAATACATTTTAAAACACATATAAATCATTGATTTCTTAAAAATAGAAATCCATTATATACTCAAAATGTTCAATTAAAATAATATCTTTTGCAAAGTAGGACATTTTTAGTAAAAATTATTTATATTTAAGGTGTGCACATGATGATTTGATGTACATATACAGTGAAAGTACATACGTACACATGTGATGATTTAATGTACAGATATATAATGAATTAATATTTCTATCTCTTCACATAGTACTCTTTTTTATTGTTATTGTGGTGAGAGCACTTAAAATCTATTCTTTTAGCAAATTTCCAGTATTCAGATCAGCATTATTCACAATAGTCATTATGTTGTACATTAAATTTCTGACTTATTCATTGTACATAAATATAATTGTGTGCTCTTTGATCAATATCTCCCTATTCCCCTATTTCTCTGCCGCTGGTAACTAATGTTCTATTCTCTACAGCTGCATATTTGGCATTTTTAGATTCTACACATGAATGAGATCATGTGGTTTTTTTCTTTCTGTCTCTGACTTATTTCTCTTAGCACAGTGTTCTTAAGCACAGTGTTGTTTAAATAAATAGTAGTTTCTTTTTTATGGGTGAATAACATTCTATTGTACATGTACACCACTTTTTCTTTATCCATTCATATGTTGATGGAAACTTAGGTTGTTTCCGTATTTTAACTATTGTGAGTAATGCCGCAGTGAACATGGGGGCACAGATATCATTTCAAGGTTCTGATTTCATGTCCTTTGGGTATATGCCACAAGAAGGACTGCTGGATCATGAGGTAGTTCAATTTTTAAACTTTTGAAAAACCTCCTCACTATTTTCCAAAGCAGGTGCACAATTTTTACAATCCTACCAAGACTGTGCAAGGGTTCCCTTTTCTCTACATTCTTGCCAAAATTTGTTATCTTTTGTCTTTTTGAAAATACCTACTAGGTGTGAGGTGATATCTCACTGTGGTTTTGATTTTCATTTCCTTGATGATTAGCGATATTAAGGGCTGTGAGAGTTTCCCCTATTTCATTGTAGTTGCAACCCTAAGAAATATTTTTATTTATTTATTTATTTATTTATTTTAATTTTTTATTTTTTATAAACATATATTTTTATCCCCAGGGGTACAGGTCTGTGAATCACCAGGTTTACACACTTCACAGCACTCACCAAAGCACATACCCTCCCCAATGTCCATAATCCCACTCCCTTCTCCCAACCCTCCTCCCCCCAGCAACCCTCAGTTTGTTTTGTGGGATTAAGAGTCACTTATGGAATATTTTTTAACAGAAATATTAGTTCCTAGTTCTGTAGTGGAATCAATGAATGTAGTTTATAAGCTATGTCCTCTATTTTTAATCAATTTTGGATAAATTAATGAAACATCAAGAGATCTGCTGGAGTGGTAAAGGGATTAATTATTTCATGGACAGAAAGTCACTTTTTTAATGCTTTAAAGCAAGCTGCTTATGCAAAGCTTTGAAAATGATCATCAGTATAATTGAAACAATTTCACTAAGAAACATATGCTTAAGTTCTAGAAAATGTAAATTCATTAACTGACCTAATGGAAAGTGTGCAGATAATTTCACAACTAAAATAATAAAGCTATGCATAGCAAACTACAAAATGACAGTAATTAAAGTAGACTATCTAATAACTGAATAAAAGAATTTTGTCAACAGTTTTAAACAATCAAAATTAATGTCTAGAGCATTTGAAACACCATTTCCTTCATTTTATAAAGCTAAAATTAATAATCTTTGTCAAATTATGAGTTTTTTTTTTTTTTTAAAGATTTTTTTTATTTATTTATTTGACAGAGAGAAATTACAAGTACACTGAGAGGCAGGCAGAGAGAGAGAGGAGGAAGCAGGCTCCCTGCTGAGCAGAGAGCCCGATGCGGGACTCGATCCCAGGACCCTGAGATCATGACCTGAGCCGAAGGCAGAGGCTTAACCCACTGAGCCACCCAGGTGCCCCAAATTATGAGTTTTTACAGTCCTTATAATATCCATATAACTTTCATTGGAAAATACATGGAACATTTTGGGGAAAAAATACAAGAATGATTTCTGGAAGTTCAATGCAAATAGAACTATTTAACATCAAGAAGATTTGGAGGGAATATAATTAAATTTCCTATAGTTACCACTTGATAATCATAATTATTATATAACAGAAATGATTCTCATTTTATCTATATATGCTCATACTTTTAACATATACATATAATCATTATATATATCTAATGGATCATAACTTACATCCTTATTTCTCTTAATGGATACATCATATATGAAATATGATATGATAGGTTGTATAATGTCTCCCCTATCCCAAGGCATGCATATCCTAATCTTCACACCTGTGAATTTGTTACCTTACATGGGAAAAGGATTTTGCAGATGTGATTAAGTTAAAGACCTCGAGATGGGGAGATATGCCATATTATCCATGTGGGGACCATGTAGTCATAAGTGGCCTTATAAGAATGAGGCAGTTACGTGAGAGGCAGAGAAAGAAGACAATGTGTTGATGGAAAAAAGGAGAGGGAGCAGAGGTGACCTGATGTATGTCCACAAGCAAAGGATGAGGACAGCCTCTAGAAGCTGGCTAAACAAGGATATGGATTGACCTCTCTGGAAGGCACTAGCTCTGCTGAGATCTTTACTTTAGCTCAGATTTTAAATTCTGACTTCTAGAATAGTAAGATAATAAACTTGGGTTTTTTTAGCCACTAAGTTTCTGTTCATTTGTCATAGCAGCAATAGGAAACTAGTACCGATTTGGTATGAGTATCAGTAGTACTAGTACAAGAATGGGATTTTAATGTAACAAACATGTAAAAATGTGGAAGTGGATTTGGAATTGGGTAATAAGTAAAGGCAGGATGAATTTTGAGAAGATTGTTAGAAATGTGAACATTACAGGCACTGTTAATTAGGAATCAGAAGGAAATCAGGAACATGCGATTGGGTATGTGAATAAAGTGAATTGTCATTATACAGTGAAAGAAAGCTTGGTTGATTGCGTCCTACAGTTGTATAAGAAGCAGAATTTGTAAGTGATGAACTTGGATATTTTGCTGAGACGTCTCAGCAGTGTTGAAGGTAGAACTCGGTTTTCGTAATGCCATTTATAGTAAAACGCAAGGGGAAAGAAGATAAACTGAAAGTAGTTGTGTTAAACAAAGATAATCAGGGCTTCATCTGGGAAACTTTTAACCTATCCACTTTGCAAAAGAACTAAAATTAGGAGGTTCACTGTAAGGAAAGTATTAAGTTAAGAGAAAGCTACAGGTGTGCCTCATGGCCCAGAAGGAAGAAAGATGCACATCATTTAGTGACACAGAATATTCTTTGAAGATATCAGGCATTTGACTCCTGGATCCATTCAGCCACTTTAGTGGAAATCAAAAATAAGGTTGAGGTTATCTAGGAAAAACCTGTGCAGAAGTCTACTGTCTAATGGAGTGACTCCTCTGGAGATCCATAAGGTTCCTGAAAATGTAGTATCAGCAGAAATGTCATTGGCTTGGACCAAAGGAGAAATGACAAAAAGCTATCAAACTCCCAAAATTCTACTGGCGGGAGACAGATTGATAAAACCACTCAGCTGCAAGTACAAGCTACCTTTCATGAAAAAAAAGAAGCCTGACTCATAAGGTAGAACTGAGAGTACTGACACGGAGATGAGGGATCAGAGGGTAGAGCCTAAAGCCAAATGGACTACTCCTAATCCTTGAAATTCAACAGAGTGTATACAGTTAAATTTTGAATTTGCTTGGAACTGATGGCTCTTTTTCCTTTCATTTTCTTCCTTTTGAAAGGAACTTACTGATGTCTTAGGCCTATCATTCTTGTATTTGGGGAGTAGATCTATTGATTTTTAGTTCAGGTATACATTTGGCAAGGAATTTTGACCAGCGTAGATCATGTGGATGGACCTAATGATGCAGAACAATAGTAAATTTATATATGTACTAGTCTTTTCTGACAATGCCCACCGTGATCACCATCAACGATTATTATTGACTATTTACTAAACATGTTGAGTAGCAGAGACTTTCTTAGTATATTCTTATGTCTTGGTAAATTGTTAACATTATTATTTTTTTTAAAGATTTTATTTATTTATTTGACAGAGAGAGATCACAAGTAGGCAGAGAGGCAGGCAGAGAGAGAGAGAGGGAAGCAGGCTCCCTGTTGAGCAGATAGCCTGATGCGGGACCCAATCCCAGGACCCTGAGATCATGACCTGAGCCGAAGGCAGCGGCCTAACCCACTGAGCCACCCAGGTGCCCCTGTTAGCATTATTTTATTTAAATTCCTGTCTAAGATGGATTTCATCATTCATAGGAGGACAGGAGTTCTCAACTACACATAGGTATATACAAGAGATTAGGTTTAGAAGAGTTGTTATATTTATATAAATCAATGAGATCACATGGTATTAAAGGAAAAATGGGAGAACAGGAAAATATAAAGACCCAATATAAACTTTAAACAATATGAATATTAATTAAACATTGGGTAATAAGGATAAAATCCAAAAGTGACTGAGTTACAGGAACAGTTGGTAAGATGAAAAAAATAGTATTGTTTTAAAAATTCAAGAAAGGGGGCGCCTGGGTGGCTCAGTGGGTTAAGCCGCTGCCTTCGACTCGGGTCATGATCTCAGGGTCCTGGGATCGAGTCCCGCATCAGGCTCTCTGCTCAGCAGGGAGCCTGCTTCCTCCTCTCTCTCTGTCTGCCTCTCTGCCTGCTTGTCATCTCTCTCTGTCAAATAAATAAATAAAATCTTAAAAAAAAAAAAAGATTTTAAAAATTCAAGAAAGGAGAAAGTTTTAAAGGAATTACCATCTAAAGTAACAAATGTATGGATAATAACTTTGAATTTGACAATTAGAAATTATTGATCACATATTTCAAGAGAAATGTATTAAGATTGCCATCAGATTCCTAACTGTAACAGGGGAAAATGATTTTCCTTTTAGTTTGTATATATAAATTAAAGTTCCAGAAATCATTTGCCCCATGTGATATATTTCCAAATAGTAAAATTTCATCTAAAGAAATTACATAATAAAGTGTAGAGAAAAAGACAGTTTTAAAAACTAGTTGCAAAATAAAGTGGATAATGGATCATGTTCTCATTTGCCTTGATTTGTTCTTTTGTGTTACGTATTTCCTGACCAATATGTGATTGACTTCTAATCTGTTTCTAGTAAAAGGAAGAGGGACAATCTAGCACTGAAATTGTTACATTTCACAGCATTTGTATAAAATATCTTGAGTCCACAGGTGATTTATTTGTTAAAATTTATTGAGCTTCTACTAAGCAAAGAACAGTTAACAGAAAATGCCATATAAAGCCTTTAGAAAGTTTTCTTAAGATGATTGATGTTAATTTTGGAGGTTCATCAAATAAATATCAAATTATCACTCAAATAACTTGCAATAAAATAAACATCTAAGTTACTGTGAGACCATTTGATGTACCATTTCCTTTTCTCATTAACAAAGCTACAAGAGCTAGAGAAAAGAATATTTTAGAATGCATCTAATTTATAGATATGGTCATGTGTCATTTGAGAAGGGTGTTATATTCTTTCATTAAAACATAGTCAGGGGTGCCTGGGTGGCTCAGTTGGGTAAGTGACTGCCTTTGGCTCAGGTCAGGATTCCAGAGTCCTGGGATTGAGTCCTGCATTGGGCTCCCTGCTGAGCAAGGAATCTGGTTCTCCCTCTGACTTTCCCCCTCTCATGCTTTCCCTCTCAAATAAATAAATAACATTTCTGTAAAATAAATAAAATATAGAATATTTTGTCAAACATAAATCTTTGCATTGATTGTTTGATTTGGTTGTCATTTACTTTTATAATTGAATGTAATAAGAAGATAAATGCATCGTATATAATCTTGCAATATAGACAAAAATTGAGCATTGCCCTTTAAAACTCAACCAACCTGTATTGTTGTCTGAACTGTGATAAACATTATTACTGTTACAAACTACACTAATACTTAAAAATGATTCCCATTTGCCAAACACTGTTCGTTACACATATTTATTTAATTAAGTAATTAAGACAAAGAATTTTAAAAATTATGTTAGAGCCCACATCGAGGTATTGTGAAATAAATTCACCCATCCTTTCTTGAGAATCATTTCTCGAAATATGAAGCAGCAAAATAATCCCTTGAAAACTGGAATCAAACATATCTGGAATCTTATTTCATTATTAAATGCTATAGAAAGGCAGTTGCCATTGAATAGTGATGCTTCTTGTCATTCAAAAGGGCAAAAAATTTTACCTGACATTTTAAAATGATACTGTAATGAAGTATCTCTCTCTTTCTCTCTCTTTTTTTAAAGAGTGTATTTATTTATTTATTTATTTGACAGACAGAGATCACAAGTAGGTAGAAAGTCAGGCAAAGAGAGAGAGGGGGAAGCAGGCTCCCCACTGAGCAGGGAGCCCAATGCAGGGCTGGATCCCAGGACCCTGGGATCATGACCTGAGCCGAAGGCAGAGGCTTTAATCCACGGAGCCACCCAGGCGCCCCTGAAGTATCTCTTTTTTGAAAACAGCTATAGCTATCTTCTTTGAAGACTGCTTTAGTTACCTGATTTTCCACAGCTAAGAAATGAAAATCACTAAAGCATATGAATCGTTTTAAAGTTAACCTTTAAGGTAAATAGACATAAATCATTTACAAAATATGACTATTAGGTCATATTACCTTTGTGCAGTAATTAAAAACACGGGAGCACACTTTTCATTCATGTCTATTCGCTTAATGAATAGGAATCATGTATGATGTGCCAAACATGAGGCTAGTGGGGATGATGAATTTGGTAAGAGTCCTCCTTCCTCAAAGAATTCATAGCTTGAGATAGGAAATCAAACAAAAATGTGATTCTATTCCAACTGTTACTCTGGGGATACGCATCACCATAGGTATCTTTTGGAACTACCAACTCACATGAAGCATGAAGAACCACTAATTAGCAAGTCAAGGTAAATAGGACTCGAGAATAATTCGAAGATATGATAAATTGCATGTTGGATGCTTCACCCATGGCATTCACATCATGTTTCGTGTCTACATAATTCCTCTTCGAGTACTCTACATGTTGTAGTTTACTCTCACGTTATACATTTATGGAAGTAAGGAATTCCTTTTAATTCTAGTATCTTTTGAGCAGTTTCATTCAGAATAATTAAGTATGCTTTAACAACTAATGTCCTCGGAGCCACACCTTTAGATGTTCTGATTTATTGAGTGGATTTTTTAAGGTGGAGAATTGATTGGTATCGGGCAAAATTTATGACATAATTATGTAGGATTAATGGACACAGAGGGACTACACTCTTAAAGAAGTTTATAAGTAAAATGTTGTCTAAGAGAGCTGTTTGAGCAGAAGAGATTTTACCCAAATGAACAAACTCTAAGATAGATGGGCTTGCAGAAATTTTGTGAAGCAATGAGTGTAATTATTTATTGATTTATGGTTTTATCTTCTAGAATAGGGATTTCCTAGAACTAAAAATTAAGTTACATTGACACAAACAACTTCAGTTCTTGATCTTCATTGTTATGTGGATGCAGTTTTAGCTCTTAGCACTTGGAAAGGCTCTCGTGTTTTTAATTACTGCACAAAAATTATTTTTATCAATTCCTTGCATTCTCAAAACAATTTTTCTGAGCAATATAGTATATTGCCTACGTGTATTTTATCACAGTATTATATTTAAACATTTTTTTTTTTACTTGACAAAATTGCTTGATGTGTTGGTTCACCAAGAGTGTGTGAAAATTCCCATTTCTCTATATCCTCTCTTTATGTCAAGGTTTTATGTTGTGTTTCTATGATTGCTCTCGTTCCTCATATCTATTGACCTCTTACAGTTCTTTCTTTGGGAATGTATTATTAATAGCTTTTGCATGTATTCTAAAATTCCCTTCTATTGGAGGTTTTTAAATATATTTTTATTCTGTTACTGACACTTTAAACTTTTCTTAAGCTGTTTTTTTTGTACTTATATAGTATTCAGTTTTATAAATTTTACTTTTGATATAATACAATTTGCTAATCTTTGGTTATTCATATATTCTGCTTCTTCTTAAAAAAAATTTCCTACCTTAATGTTACTTATTTTTAATTTTCTTTTCCAAGTTTTAAAATGTTGTTTAATATGTTCCATGTATTTGTTTACCTTTTTTTTTTTTTACAAGTCAGGGATATTATTTTATTTTAAATATTTTATTTATGTATTTGAGAGAGAAAGCATGAGCCGGATGGAGGGGTAGAGAAAAAGGGAGAAGCAGACTCCCCGCTGAGCAGGAAGCCCACTGTCCCAGGACCATGGGATCATGACCTGGACCAAATTAAGGTGCTTAACTGACTGAGCTACCCTGGCGCTTTAACATTTATTTGAATAACCGTACCTAAAGCTATGCATTTTTCCTTAAATACTTTTTACTTTCATCCCACAAATTTTGATATGTAGTATTTTTTACATGCAATCCAGTTTAAATATTTCAAAACTGCATTATTATTTTCTCTTTAATTTTTGATTTGCTGAAGAAAATGTATATGCATTTAATTCTCATAGATGTTATGTTTTTCTTTTGTTGTTATTGCTATTGTGATATTTCTGTTTATCTTTTTACTATTGTTAATTTTTAACTCATCAGCCCTGTGGGTCCTGATACGGAAACAGAATGTTTATCTATGTTTATTTAATTTTATGTAAGTCCAAATTTATTTAATATTTAACATTTTCTATTCACTCTCAGCTTCTAAGAGAAGAATTTTATCAAGACTTATTCCCTACTAAACTATATTGTCTCTCTCTCTTACTGTTCATTTTATTTCTGTATGGCCACTGTTTTCATTTTAACCCTTCTTTAAATAAAAAAAATGTTATGGTCTTAATATTTATGTCCCTCAAATACATATGCTGAAGCTCTGACATTAGCTGTGGCTATAATTATAGATTGGGCATATAAGGAAGCAGTTAAGGTTAAATATGGTCATAAGGGTAGAACCCTGTCAATGGGTTTATTGTCCTAGGAAGAGACACCAAAGCACCAAATTGTTCTTTTTGATATGTTCACTGAGGAGAGGTCATCTTGAGAGGATGACTTTCCACAAATTAGAAAGAGAGCTCCTGCTGGAAACAAAATCATCTAAAAGCTTGGTCTTGGACTTCTGGTCTCCAGAGATGTAGAAACAGACTTCTCAGTCTTAGTATCTCAAATTATTACATCTTCACCATTCTTTCAGAGTTCTTTTTTGAAATGCTACTAGGTATATGTTAAAGTCAATCAATGTGTATCTCTTAACTTCATATTATAACTATTTTATCCTCTGTGCTCATTTATCGGTGTTTTATAGGCACTGCCTTAAAATTTCCTCCCCCCAATATGTCCAATAGATAAATTATACTATCTAATACATTGGATTTTGTCTTCTATTTAATAAATGTATATGGACTTTTTTGTTACTGTCTAATATTTTGTGTGTGTGCATTCTTGTCTAATATTCCTATGTTCTTATTAATAATTTTTTTATTGTATAGGCTATTTCTTTACATCTTTCAAAACGTAAAGCATCTTTAAAAAATTCATTTTGAGGGGCACCTGGGTGGCTCAGTCATGAAGCATCTGCCTTCAGCTCAGGTCATGATCCCAAGGTCCTGGGATGGAGTCCCACATCCAGCTCCCTGCTTGTAGGGAAGCCTGCTTGTCCCTCTCCCACTCTCCCTACATGTGTTCCCTCCCTCACTGTATCCCTCTCTCTCTCTCAAATAAATAATTAAATAAATAAAATCTTTTAAAAATTTCATTTTGCGCTACAGCCAATACTTGATTTCTTTGACAATGAGTTCATAGTCTAATTATTCCATTGTGTCATCTTAGTATCACTTTCTTCGACAGCATTTGCCATCTTTATCTTCGAGAAAGTTCTCAAGGATTTACATATATATATTTTAATAAGATATGGCATTGTTATGTACATAATTTGTACATTGTTTGGGGATGTTTTCATAATTTATGTGTGTGTTTATTGCTTCCCTTCCCTTTGTCTCCTTAGACCCAATTCAGAGCCATGGTTTCTATCAGTAGCTGAAAATTCCTACCCTGCAATTATATTGTGATTACAGAGCTTGATGGTTAGACTCAAGTCTATTTAGTTTCTTTTTCTTCCTATCATCTCTGTCCATAAACACACTACTTTATGTACAATGTGACAGTCAGCTCTTCCAGGCTCTAATTTTACTGTAAATCTAATAGTCTTGGTACCCGTCAGGTGTCTTGTTTCCTGATGTCTAACTCCAAGCTACCACTCTCTGTATCTGGTGTGAATGCTCCACAGGTTGCAGCTTCGTCTTTGACCAATGCGGAGAGCAAAATGGAGTCCCTCACGTCAGGCAGGAGCCTGTGTCAAGCAATGACGCTAGCAGTTAAGGTACTGCAGCTAGGAAGCATGGCCGGGACCAGCATTAGCTGGTCCAGAACAGATAAGGAATAAAACCAGAGGAGGCCTGCAGAGACCCAAAACTGATTAAATCCCTTTAAAAGGGTTAGGAATTGAGCAGTAAACTGTCAGACTCTTCAGACCTGACCTCTCTATGTCTGACCACTTAAAAAAGGCAACTGCTGCTAAAGGCTGTGCCCCATTGATCTCTGAACAGAAGCAAGAACCTTCCCTGCTTGCACATCAGAAACAGCAAGTGATGAGATCTGCCCGAGACCAGACCTAGGCCTCATCTCAACTGCCCGCCCCAGACTGTCTTTGCGTTTGGTTCATTCACTTATTGCACCCCTTCTGTTAACTTGTTTGTTGTGTGGCTTGTGTTCTTTCCTGTTTTGTGTGCTTTGTCCAGTTTTGTGTTAAAGCCCAATTTAATCACATGGTGAACTGCCATTGAGTTTAGAATCCTGAACCCACTCTATAATTGTGATTTAACTTTGCTTTATGATCGAATAAAGCTGACACTATGGAAAGACACAACCCGTGTGTGTGCCTTCATGGAGTGCTTGTGACAACTCACAATCGTGTGTTCTATTCCACATGTGAAACAGATATGAGTTTACTTTGTTTTGAAGCAGCGATCCATTGACTTCTTCAAACAACAGAAATTGCTATGGGTTTTGAGAAGGTTATTTTAGTTATGTGTTTTGTTTTATCATTGTGAAAGCAAGGACTCTAAGCGTATCTTGATGTGGATGAAGGTTCACCACCTTTCTTGTAGGACAGAAAGAGGACAAAAAGAAAATAAACCCTCCTTCTCCATCTGAGATGTTCATAAGCTGAACAAACAAAAAAATTAAAAAATGAGGTATGCCTAGAAAAATGTAGACAAAAAAGAGAGAAGCCACTGTCTTCTTTTATCCTGTGTAGTAATTCAGCTTTTCAGAAAGGAGTAAAATAAGTTATTTATTCATGTGATCATTGATTTAATGATATACAAGGGGATAGGTACTAACAATCTATGAACAAAGCATTAAATTTAACTATCCTTTTTTATAATTAATAATCTCTGGAACACATAGTAAGCCTAAATACCTGAATGACTTTATATTGAGGGTCATGATGTTAAATCTCCATGATAAATCTCAGTGAATTTATAACAAGCTAATGAACATACTATGTAGTACAATTATCTCTTAAAGTATTATGACTGACAGATGTTCTGTTTCCAATCCATAACACCATAAATTTTTGTTCAGATGAGATTTTGAATGTTTAAGCTGTTTTTATTGATGTCTTGATTTTATTACAGTATTTTTTAATGATTCAAAATACAAAGAACTTAAAAAGACAGTTCTAAAACAGCTTGACATTTTGTGAAATTTTAATATTCTGAACTCAGGCTCAAATTATTTCTAAGATTATGTTTGAATTCATGTGTAAGTTTTTACTGTCCTCTGGAGGCAACTCCTTGTCCTTGTATTCTACAGAACTGAATTAAACTATAAACACCTCTTGTGAAAGACCCTAAATAAGAATAAAATGGAGAATTACTCAGTTTTCTATCTACCATTGGCAAATATATGTAATTTCTGTCGTATGTTTAACTCTAAACTGTACAACTCTAATATTTACTGATATATTGTATATTAAAATGAATTTATTTTGAGTAATTTTGCACATATTATCTTATAAATACAAGAAAAAATAAAAGCACTTTTTTAACCCCACTAACCAGAGAATAATATTGCTGACACAATGCTGTATTTCCATTTATTGTTTTTTATTTATTGTTTTTAATGAACATATCAATATATGTATATCCAATTTAAAAATAAATATTTGTCTATTTTTTAACTAAATAATTCCTCATGCTGTGAAATAATTGCAGTAATAATGTTAGTAGTTTCATAATATCCTGGTGTTAAAAATTATAGTACAATTCTGATGTGTAAGAATGAAGTAAGTGACCTATGATTGTAAATATCAGTTGTTGTCTTGGAAAAAATATTGCTTTTCTTTTCTAAATCCTAAATATATATTATAAGTATTAATGTATCTATCTTTCCTCTAGTGCGTGACACAGAAATTCAATAAATATTTGTTGGAAGCTTGTTTACAATTGTTCTGTACAACTTCTTTTTGTGGAATTCAAATATACATAATTTGTGTTTTTTATAAATAATTGAATGATAAGTATGTGATAACTAAGTTCATCATGTTTTCCAATATTCATTTCAACATTTATAGTGAATATTTCTCAGGAATAGCACTTGCTTAGATGTTTTATTTATTTATTTCCAAGACAATCAAAACCCATTTATTCAGCCATTGTGTTTTATTGTCCGTTACACTTGAACTCTGGATGTTTTATTTTTGAAAGAAGTCCCTAGGTCTGAAAACAGTTTCAGGCTTTCACAAGAGAGCCAGTAATAAGGATCACCACATTGAGAGAAACTCAAAGCGGTGGATAACTAAAAGGTATTTGCTATTCTCCCAGGCCAGATGCAATATTCCCATCAAATGTCTTTTTACAGGGACAGTGCTTTCTTAGATCACATAGCAGTTCATCAGGCTATCAGAGAAACAGAGCTAAATAGTAAACCAAAGATCAGCTGTACATGTAGAAGAGGAAGGAATTGTGTTAACTCTCTGACCACATATAATTATCTTGCATTGTATAAATTTTGGTTTCTACACCTTTCTTGACAAATGTCTTCATACCATTTATGTATAAATCATTTATAACATTTATATGTAAATTATATACGAATGGCATGCATGTATGTATACATAAGTGGTATAAAGAAATTTGTATATAAATATATAACCTAATTGTTTAATTCTTGTGTATGTGTATTATATATATAGTGATATATATAGTGACATCTTAGAATGTGAGCAGAGTTTCATTTCCTTTTTTCCCCTCTAGATTTATCAAATTATGATTGACAACTAAACATTATATATATTTAATGTTTACAACTTGACAATCTGTGATACCGATATATTGTGAAATATGACCACAATCAAGGTAATTAACATATCCATCACCTCACATAGTTACCAATTTCTTTACTTTTTTTGTGTGATGATAAATAACTCTTAAGTCCTGTTCTTTTAGAAAATTTCAAATATACAAATTATGTTAACTATAGTCACATTTTCATACATTAGATCTCCAGAATTTTTCATTTTCTATAACTGAAACTTGATAGCCCTTGACCAACATCTCCCCATTTCCCACTCCTCCTGCCCTTCGTAGCCATTAGTCTATTCTCTATTTCTATGAGTTTTACTGTTTTAGATTTTACATAGAAGTGAGATCGTGCAGTTTTTGTCATTCTGTGTCTGATTTATTTCACTTAGCGCAATGTCCTCCAGGTTCACCTGTGTTGACACATATGGCAGAACTTCCTTCTTTTTCATGGCTGAATTATATTCTATTGTATATATGTGGATGGTATGTATATACCAAGACTGATTCCATATCTTGGCTATTGTGAATAATGTTGGAATGAACATGGGAATATAGATCTCTTCAAGATCCTTATTCACTTCTTTTGGCTATATATCCAAAAATGAGATTGCTAGATGATAAGGTAGTTCTTATTTTATTTTTTTTCCATATTCTTTGCATATTGGCTGTGGCTTAATTTTATTTTAGTATTTTCTAGAAATAATTTACTCTTATTGCTTTTATTTTTTATAATTTTTCAGCACAGAAACATAAATTCAATTATAAAACTCATAGGATCATAAAAAATTGTGTCTCATACCTTTCATTGCTATTTCATTGTTTTAACACATCTGGAATGTTTGTTTCTAAACATCAGTTTTTCATAGTTATTTATATGCAACATACTTTTCCTCATTTCTAGGTCTTCGCCACAATTCTGTCCCTCTGTTTCCAAAATAATGTATTTTTATTATAATTCCTAATTGTCTGCTGCCTCCTGACGGCACATGGGAGAAGAATGAGGCACAAACAAGTCAGCTGCAAGAGAATGGAAATGGGGTGACAGCAGAAAAGACTGCGGCGCCCGAACAACTTCTCAATCTCATATTGATTAGAAAGTAAGTAACAATCAACAAAGAAGCCAGAGTAGATTACACATTGACCGTGAGTCTTGTAGATACATAAGAAGAAAGGCAAAATATGTCTGGCCACGTAGTACCTGACCTAGAGTGAGCAAGCCAAATGAAAGCACTGTCCGACTGTCTGCTGATGCTCCTGGGGAGGGCAAATGGGGGAAAATGAAGCAGGCGGCGTTCTGCGTTCTGCCCTGAGCAAGCCCGGCATCCCCAGCTGCTCCTCTTCAAGGATGTATGTCGTCCTCTCCCCCAGAGGCCTGTTGCCAGTACATGTTTTTCTTAAGGCGATATCTAAGCATGTTTGGTAACTAGTATAATTTCTCGTAGGTTATATTTTAAGCAGTATGTATCCTGAGGGACGGTTATAGTTGTCCTTCATTGGCCACTTTACATTTTACTTGTATGAGAAATTTTGGCTTCTCATATTTATAACAAAGGACAAGTTTAAATAAACCCATTGTTCTTCTTCCATAGTTAACATTACTATTTTAATTATTTTGAATTCTTTTTATTTATTCTTATCATCATCTACTTGTTTTTGTTTTTCTCAGTAGATCTGGTAAATCTGATATCAGTCGGTGGAGATCCACATGAAGCTGATTGAAGATCCTGTTTCTACCTTATGATACTCCAAGGTCTCACTGAAGTTTTCTGTTGACTTCCTGAGTTTGTATATTTTGAAGGAGAATTCAATCTCCCTCCTTCCCTACCCTCCATACACACTAACTCTGCTTTATATTAAGTTGATACAGAACTATTCTTGGCTATTTTGCTCTAGTTACCACGCACCACTCAAACAAACAAACACAACACATAGCATTGACATAATTTGCATTCGAGGTAGTAAAGTTTAATCTTTTAAATAGCGTCATTTTAAAAGGTGATGTGAAAAAAAAAGTAATAAAAAATAAAAGGTGATGCATTCTGTTCATTTGGGTGATGATAGTAGTTATAGTTATAGTTGTCCTTCATTGGCCACTTTACACTTAGCATTAGAGAATGGTCCTGGAAACCAAGATCTGGTTGCCAGATTCATTCACTGTTATTGGGATGTCATTGCATCTAGGAATCTTAGCTGACAGAACAAGGAGTAAGAGTTTACATGAATGTATACTAACCCAAATATATGTACTTATCTACAAATATTTCTATGTGTAACCATCTGTATCTATATAAACCTAAAGATGAGTTCATACTAATGTCTCCAACTGTCCTCCATTACCACAAGGATCATTCTGTCCTCTTCCCCTTGCTTGTCTTCACCTCCCTCTTCAACAGTGAAGAACCTGGCCCCTGTTGATCGCCATTCATTTACTTAATTGTTTAATTCCAGTATACATGTTTAGTAGTTTCAGAATTGCTAATCCCTGTCTGCATGGAAAACAATGTTATCAAAAGTAATGTATGCATTTGATTTTGAGTTCTAGTTCTGTTAATTTCCACTATCATTATGTCACCCTTAATAACTAATGAACATAAATATTTTTACTATGACAGAAATATAAAAGGAAACTAGCAGAGAGAAGTATATATGTGTGTATATATACATATATATTTTTTATTATAAATAGACTATATATCTGTTTATACATATAATGCATCTACAATGATAAAAGCAGATGAATGACAAAGCATATCAGTCATCTTATTTGCACAACTAGCTTAAAGTATGTGTAAGTAAAGTAATAACTTAAAGTAAGATAATAACTCATACACTGTAAAGCGTATGAGTTATTATCTTATTTACACATCTAGCTTAAAATATGTGTTAAGTAGTTGTTTGTTTTAACTAAAGCTAAGCTACTGTATTTGTGTTTATTACTTGCCTCCTAAGCATACTCTGTGGTTAAAATTTATACCCAGAGAAGAAAGAATTTGAGTTATAAGGTATTGAAATAACTTAAACAGTAATGTGTATATGGGGTGCCTGGGCAGCTCAAGTGATTGTGTGGCGGACTCTTGGTTTTGGCTCAGGTCATGAACTCAGGGTCCTGGGATCCTGCTTCCGTCCTCAGTGGGGAGTCTGCTTTAGGATTCTCTCTCTCCTTCTGCCCTTTGCCTCTACCTGCTCACCCTTTTGCTCTCTCTAAAATAAATAAATACATCTTTAAAAAAATAGCAATGCAAATGTAATAAAAAATAACTCCTTTGGAAAACAAAATGGTTTAATTAAAAAACACTAATAATTGTTTCTCTTCTACATATTGAACCTGTTTAGCAGCTTCATCTCCCTTAAGAACTCTGTTAGTGGGTTAATGACCTCACAGTTAGTTTGGACAGAATCCAGTGACCGAATTCAATATCTTTCATTCAGAACACAGCCCACATTCACATGTTTAGTTGTTTTCAAACTTCATAGTGTTGAATTCCTGTGTAAACTAAAATACGATGCCCTCTCTTTAGTCAGAAAAATTACATTTGAGAACATCTATTAATTTTGAGTCCTGACACACAGCAGGATAGAAAAAAATATATAATAAGTAAGCTAGATAGAGTCAAGGAAAATGGAAAAATTCACTTGTTTGAAAAAACATTCTGAACTTGAGCTGCTGTCGGCTAGTTGTTGGCTACTTTTTGTTAACCTTTAGCAAGTGTAAAATACTGACATAATAGATGCTTACCTATGAATAAAGACATGCTTTTGGTTTTCCATCCCAGTGACCCCTGCTGCGGTCACTAATATCCCCCTCCCTTAGGAATACAGTATGAATCTTTTTGAACTTTCCCAGTCTCTTCCCTGACCAACAACTTGCAATCCAAAAGAAAATTTTATAAGTAGAGATGACCAATTAGTACACCGTCTTTCTATGTGATCTTGGTAGAAAGGGTGAAGGTCTTTATTAATTTATATTTTGGGAAAAGCTTAATATTATGTAACAAGTGGGATATAAATCATATTTTGTTTGTGAATCCTTGAAGAACTTGACCCAAAAAGTAGTTTAGTAGTGATAAATGCATTTGACTCTTTCAGTTAGTTGAGAAAAATAGCAAACTGCAGCTCAGGAGTTTTTTGTGCTTGTACACCTCTGGGACTAAAGTTACTATTTCCTTCTCTCTGGGAGCAGAATCTGTCAAAAGGAAATTTATGGAGGATTGCCATTCCTGTATAATTTATAAGACCAATAAAGAATCTTGGACATTGCTGAGTTCTTAAGAACATTCAGCAAGATTTTTTTCTTTGTTTTGTTTTTTATTTTGTTTTATTTAAATAAGAGATGAATATATTGAAATAGGAAAAAAATGAAAGATTAGAGTGTGTGGAGAGAACGAAGTAATATTAGGAAAGGAAAAATTGTCCAAATGAGAAATTCTCTGCAGGTAGAGGAGTTCAGGTTCTAATAAAATTTTAAAGAAGTGAAATTGTTTAGAGATTGTGCAGTTGCTATGGTCTCAGTTTATCCCCAAATAATTAGGATAAAGGAAAACCTAGAACCACCTTACAAAAATGCTTTATGGAGCCCCTAAAGAAAATGAGTACGTTGTGTGTCCATTCCATTGCATAATCTGATAGAACAGGAAACATAAAAGTTAAAAAAAGAGGTCCATCTATTTATAGGGTAGGTTATAGCAAACTGGTCATTCCCTAGAGTAGATATGGAGGGGAGAAAATGTGTGAGCATTGCACTGTTTTATGACTCAATCCTACAAGTCTACCAAGAGTAGCCAGATTTAATGGACTAGCATCACCCCATTCAAAGTTTCAGTCCACTATGATGTGCTATAACCCAGTAATTGGTAACTACTTTAGACTGAACTACACATCTGATGCATGCTCAGAAACCAAGATGAAGGCTGCAGGCGGGAAGAGGCCATTTCTCTCTTCCACCAGCTGATTATGCCTTACAGGTAAAAGACAAAGGGACTGATCTGAACCACTTTAACTCTTATGATTTTATAGTGTCTACAAAATTTTAGCTGAGGGCCATTTTTATTCTTTATTATTACAATATTATATAGACTATGCTAGAGTGGTAGTTATAGCTAATATTTGTGAGGCCCCACAATTATTGGACAGTTGTTCTGTAGTAATTATTTCTGTCAAGGAAAGTCAATTATTTGAAGAACTTGATTAAAGAATTACTAATTAATAGCATTATCTCAAAGTACCATGCTCAGGTTAATTGTGAATTGTGGTAGAGCAGAAGAAATTAGAGAAAATTAATATGTGTGCAGATTATCACAAAAGATTGATTTATTTAAATTCTGTGTACAGAATGTCCTAGATTGCTTAGTAGCAAGCTAGTTTAGTTTCAGACTAGCAGATATTTTCAGTTTAGGAAAGTAGATAAACATGTTCTTCTGGACAATAGGCGCTATATAAGTATATATATATATATATATATATATATATATATATATATATATATTTTTTTTTTTTTAATTTTAATTCGAGAATGCCTTAGAAAAATCTCTGAAATTCAAGCCTCCTTGTGAACACTGATGTTTCAAGATGTTCCACTATATTCAGAAATATGAATTACCTACAGGTAAATTACTTACCTATATTTAGATAACAATTGAATATAAAGAGGTTTGGCAAAGCGTGATCAATGAATTTGGAAAAAAAGGATTCTAACATAGCAAATTTTCAATTTTGTCATATCATAGTGGAATATTTTGGATCATAATAACCAAATAAGCCATAAAGAACATTAAAAAAGAAAAAAAAAACCTTCCCCATATTTTTTAGCCCTACCAATGAATGTGAAGGAGTTGAAAATGTTTGGAGGTTAGTAGTTATTTTAGGCAGTATGTCAAAGAATTCACCTTGATAAAAAGAAAATTTCATATAAAGTTGGTGTCATAGGGGCGCCTCCGTGGCTCAGTGGGTTAAAGCCTCTGCCTCCGGCTCAGGTCATGATCCCAGGGTTCTGGGATCGAGCCCCGCGTAGGGCTCTCTGCTCCACAGGGAACCTGCTTTCTCCCCCCTCTCTCTCTGCCTGCCTCTCTGCCTACTTGTGATTTCTCTCTCTTTGTCAAATGAATAAAAAATAAAATCTTAAAAAAAAAAAAAAGTTGGTGTCATAAAACCATATGGCAATGGATTAGCTCGGTACAGGCCCAGAAAGGATATCCTGTGCCCCTCTCCCCCACCAACAACACACCATTGTGGAAGAGTTTCTCCTTAACTTTTGCTCCTCATTGTTGTATTTACTTTTATTAGTTCTATCATGTGTTAGTATTCAATGCTGATGCTGTATCTGGGTTTAGGGTGTAGTATATTTCTATGGGAAAAACATACCGCATTTTTTCATGGATATCTGATTATAAAACTGTATTTCTCAACATTCTTATTTGACAGCTATAGAAAATAATGGGCTAATTCAAAACAAAATATGAGTGTTGTTTGATGCTTCTAGTATGTGAAGTTATTTTCATGCAGCCTGTTTTTAGAGTACAAGGGAACTGAATATTGTATTTTCTTTACAAAAGTGAAATTGCTGCCAAAGCTAGCCTATTTTTATCTATATACCGAGAGGAAGTTTCAAAAGTGTATTATATTAGGGCTAGAATGATAAAACAATAGAAATAAATCTATTCACAGAGGCTCAGTCGCAATTTTGCCTTTAAGAAGTGGTGAGCTTAGGGGTTTCATGGTGGCCCAGTGGGTTAAGTGTCTGCCTTTGGCTCAACTCATGATCCCAGGGTCTTGGGATCCAGGCCCACTTCGGCTTCTCCTTCTCCCTCTGCTGCTCCCCCTGTTTGTGCTCTCTCTCCCTCTCTCAAATAAATAAATAAATCTTAAATAAAGATTTATTTACTTAAAAATAAATCTTAAGTAAATAAAATCTTAAATAAAGAAAGTGGCAAGCTTAACGAATTTACAAGACATGTAGAGGAGACACTACCAGTGTTTTCACTGTTGTATTTGTGGGCTTGATTTGTATTTGGTAATGAAGAAGGAGCCTCATGTGCTGAAAGTTTGTACGTCATTGTGGATTTCTCTGGCCATACGTTTGACTTTAAAAAACTTTTAATAGTGAGAATGTATATATCAAATATAAGACATTATTTTTGCTACCCAAGCATAAGTGTTGTTAGTGGTATTTGGCTCACTGATGATGCTGAGCATATCCAAACTAGTGGTAGTCTTTACATCTTTAGAATTTGAGCTGGGAGTCATCAAAGGAAGCTAGTATGATGATGACAGCATGAATAAGTGTTTTCCCAAGATAGACTTTTGTGTTTCTGTTCATTTTTGTCAGAACCACAGTATGCCTCCCCTGTAGACCAAGCAACTCACAATTTTGCCCTGGTACTCCTCCAAAAATGTTGTGTCTTCCTACCTGAGTCACCACCATGAACTACCAGTGCTCCAGGTCTAATTGGACAACTGCATTGTCAGATCTGCAGTTACTCAGACATTAAGCACTGAAAACTAGTTTGGTGAGGTTCACTGATCTCCATTCAATCATTTTGTCAGAAAAGGCAACATCGCTTCCAGTGGTCCCTATTCTCTATCACTTTTAATTGCATTGAGACATATCTTTGCAGAAATATATGATTCCAGGATCAGGGACAATAGCAACTTCATTCAACATGTTTGCTGAGAAGATGGAACTTTAGTCTTTGGAGAAATAGTTAGATATTAGCGCTGAATATAATAATTACCAAAGAACAAAAGATGATAGATTTGTTCTTTAGTATCACTCTTGTTTTGGGTAGTCAATTTTACGTATTTTTTCCAAGGTTTTGTTTAAATTGCAGCCAGTTAATATTCAGTGCAATATTAGTTTCAGCTGTAGAATTTAGTGATTCATCCGTACATACAATATTAGGTGGTAATTTTTTTAAAAATGGGTTCCTCACTTTTGTAAACCTAAAACTCCTTCCAGACATATTTTATGGTACTTCTCAGTGACTTCTGTAACACATGATAGGATACTTAGCGATATTAAAGAAAAGACTGACTTAAATACTATTTTGATGTAAGTATCTCATTTGAAAATACTAAATGTCTGTTATATACAAGGCATTGTATATAATACATAATAGATCTGACAATGTAATTGTCCAATTAGACCTGGCACACTGGTAGTTCATGGTGGTGACTCATGTAGGAAGACACAAAGTTTTCGGAGGAGTACCAGGGCAGAACTGTGAGTTGCTTGGACTACAGGGGAGGCATACTGTGGTTCTGATAAAATACTTGGTATTTTAAGAAGCAGGTTAATGTGTAAAATTGTAATGTGTAATATTGTAGATTAAAAAAAACATAAAGTTAGTAACTGGTGGAGCTAAATTCATATTTAGATCCACATAATGCCAAATACTGTACATTTTTTTCTTCTATAAAGTTTTAGCTCTGTGTGTGGTATTTGTGTCTATATCTAGGCACCAAGCTTAGTTAATACATACCCTGTGTGCTCCCTAAAATCTAAGGGAGTTTGTGTTCAAAGGAATATGAAGTTGTTCAGACTGAAAAGTCCATAAAGGAGATCATGGGATAAAGAAAAGAGGTCTCATATGTGCAAGTCACACTGTGTACTTTTGGTTTTTCATCATATACACAGAATTCCAAATAATATGCTTCAACATAGTTATATATATATGCTATTTATGTGTGTTTAATTCCAATATGTCATAAATCCTACTCTCATTCTGCCATATCTGCAGTATCTCATCCTAGGATGCCTGACATGGTCCCTGAATTTTATTTAGCTCTCTTCCTTAGTAGGCCATATAGCTCTGTTTCAAGCATTTTGACACATGTTTAATATTTTTTTCACTTCTTAGCTCAAATTCTATAATTAACCCAAAATGTGGAACAAGAGATATGATATGTTATGACATTATGTGATATGGTATCACATATTACATTGGATTATATATGCTATATTGTAGTATTTCACATCATATCATATTATATTATACCATTGACCTCTTAATGATTCAACGCTGGCCTAAAATAAAGAGACAAGTGTAACTGTTCTATATTATCAAATTTCAATATTTTTATGCTATAAACGTCCCACCAGCTAATGAAGTGATAGAAACAATCACGTAGGCACTGTATATTACAGTAACTGTTTTAGTCACTTAAAAATTAGAGGACAAAGGTGCCTGGGTGGCTCAGTGGGTTAAAGCCTCCCTTAGGCTAGGGTCATGATTCCAGGGTCCTGGGATCAAGACCCGCTCTCTGCTTGGCAGGGAGCTTGCTTCCTCCTCTCTCTCTGCCTGCCTCTCTGCCTACTTGTGATCTCTGCCTGTTAGATAAACAAATAAAAATTTATTTAAAAAAAATAAATAAATAAAATAAAATACCAGTCCCTTATCTCTTAAAAAAAAGAAAAAAGAAAAAAAATAAGAGGATATTATCATACTTCATTTGAAAGAATAATATTGCTTCTTGCTTACCTGATAAATTTTGCTTTATTTCCTGTTTTGTTCAACTATGCTAAAATCGGTCTTATAATATGTAGAGATATATCTGTAGCTTAAATTGCATTTGGAAGTAAAAAATTCCAATAATACAAATTCTTACCACTCAAGGGAAACATGTCAAATTTTCTAAAACTTTCCCCACACAGACACTCATTTGAGTCTTTCTGCACAAACAACAACAATGTGTTCATTTTCCTCCCTAGTTCAGAAGAAAACATAAGCCACAAAAGACACTATCCTTCCGGTTCTCACACGCTTCAAATACTCTTTTAAAAGTGCTATCATAAAGGTGAACTTCAAGCTTCATACAAGTGTTTATTTAACCTACAAAAATATTCCAAAAGCAATATAATTTAGCCATTGACCAACATGTTATTCCCTTTTCCAAGCAGATGTTTGTTTGTTTGTGTGTTTTCCCAAATATCATTGTCTTGAGGAATTGTTTTAGGATGAAAAAATATTTTCCCCTTTTCTTGAAGCAAAGAAAAAGCAAATAGTTTGTGATTCTCCCTTATCTGCAGTATTCCATTCAGTTAGCGACCAACTTTCATGTTCTTATACTAATAAACCACCCTTTCTTTATTTCATTAGATGTGGTTCACATCTGGCTTTAGCGATTGTTAACCCATGCAGTCATAAGCAAGGCCACTTATAGACAGAAGAAATACTGCCACTAGGAGCTTTTGTTTGGGATTTTTATTCCTTTCTTCTGTTTGTTATGAAAAGACACATACAGGGCATTTTTGATTCTACAAAAACATGTTGTAGATAAACACTTATTCCTACTAAGACATTATCAGCTTTTAACAGAAATGAATTCTTGACGCAGTGTTTTGTAGGTAATTAACCAATTCCATAATCTGCAGAAGCAGAAAATAAATCTGTACCTAAGGGTGAGTGGCCAATATTTGAGATACTAAGCACTTCCTTTTTGAAATATACAGTTCATTTTTAATGTGGGAATTAAAATTAGTCCCTGCCAATAGACTGGAAAGAAAGACAAGAACTCATTAAAAATTAGAGAAATTTAATCCTTTTATAAAACCTTCATTATTGGTATCATTCTTATATATAGTCTTAAAGGCATACATATGCAAGAAATTATTTTACATGATTCTTATTAGACTTCCATGTGTTAGCCACTACAATCAAATTTATTATACTAAAACATGATTATTCTCTTTGTTGACATGTGTAAAGAGAGAATGTGGTTTTCTGTGCTTCATGTTTACTGATATTCTTTCTGGTTTATGAAAAACAGAACACATTTTGAAGAGAGGAGGGTCTAAGGGGGAAACTTATGAAGGAAATATTTTATTTTGTGGATGAACAAAGGCAAAAATGGCCTATTGGAGAGTAAGATGGTATAGATATATTATACAAAAACAAAAAACAAAACAAAACAAAAGCAAACAAATAAACAAAACACCTGAGAGAGACCAGCTTCATAAAAAACAAACAAAAACCCGCACAACTCAATAAAGAAAAGCCTTTCGGGGTGCCTGGGTGGCTCAGTGGGTTAAAGCCTCTGCCTTCGGCTCAGGTCATGATCCCAGGGTCCTGGGATCGAGCCCCGCATCGGGCTCTCTGCTCCTTGGAGAGCCTGCCTCCTCCTGTCTCTCTGCCTGCCTCTCTGCCTACTTGTCATCTCTGTCTATCAAATAAATAAATAAAATCTTAAAAAAAGAAAGAAAGAAAGAAAGAAAAGCCTTTCAAAAAAGAGGTATTTTTTAATAATGATTCCAAGCAATTGAACCGCATAAGGGATGAATTGTGACCTCTGGCTATAACACCAGAGAATTAGGTGGATTTTATTGTACATGTAGTTTTGTGAGTACAAAGGAGCTAGACTTGGGGAGAGTGTGTTTCTCTTTCCATTAAGTCTGGTATGGTCAAAGGAAGTGGGGTGTCACTTACATGAAGAATAAAAGTAAACAGTAGTATTTTTTGTTGATGATGTTGTTTTTGTTGTTTACAAAGAGACTTTAGTCTAAGGCCTCTACATTGCATGGTCTCCCTAAATGTTAGTGAACCAAAATATACATTCTGACAAAGGGAGCTACAGGAAAAGGGGATTTTGAAGTCCATCAGTGGAGGGAAGGACAGAAAATACAGCAAGTTCTTAGAAGAGTAAGAAAGAAATGTGTTAAGAGGACAATGAAAGTGTAGGGAAAGGCCAGCAGTATGAGAGGAAGGTATTAAGTCAACAGTAAGGATGATAGAAAGTTCTGGGATTCTAGGTGTAAGAACATGCACTGTAAGAGGGTACATGTCTGCCGTGAGGGATTTCCTATTTAGATTTTAAATTTTAGACTTTAGAAGAGGTTTGTAGAAGGTTTGTGAAGTCCAAGGCAAGTTTATTTGCTTAATCTGTTTTGATAGAAGTGAACTGAACTCTTTCATTGGTGAAAGGAAAGTGGGCAGGAAAGAAGGAAATCTACAAAATTGTGAGAGTGGAGATTTGAGTTTCCATGACATCACACCCTTTTCCTTTCTCCTACGAGTCCTACTCAGTAGATTCAACCATTCGATGGCTTGCATGGATCACAGTTGTGTTTCTAGTGAGAAATCACCTCTTTCTGTTTCACTTTGTGTCTTTTTAGAGAACTTATATTTTAGGTTATAAGTGCTCCTTTATATCCTAAAAGGATGTTCAGTAAATGAGACCAGATTGCTCTCACAGCTCAGAGGTGCTACTACCAAGAGAAAAACTGAGTTATCTTGCAGTTGGGAAGGCAAGTCCAGCAAAGCATATATAGAACTTGAATGAGGGTACAAAGTTGTTTTTTTTTTTTAATTTTATTTTCAGCATAACCGTATTCATTATTTTTGCACCACACCCAGTGCTCCATGCAATCCGTGCCCTCTATAATACCCACCAACTGGTACCCCGACCTCCCACCCCCCGCCCCTTCAAAACTCTTAGATTGTTTTTCAGAGTCCATAGTCTCTCATGGTTCAACTCCCCTTCCAATTTTCCCCAACTCCCTCCTCCTCTCCACCTCCCCTTGTCCTCCATGCTATTTGTTATTCTCCACAAGTAAGTGAAATCATATGATACTTGACTCTCTCTGCTTGACTTATTTCACTCAGCATAATCTCTTCCAGTCCCGTCCATGTTGCTACAAAAGTTGGGTATTCGTCCTTTCTGATGGAGGATACAAAGTTTGATCTGAGAAATGAATATATTTCACAGTCCAGGAAATACCCTAATGTTATTGTTAGCTTTTACTTTGAGATTATATGTAGAGAGTGAGGTTTCTGAGGAAGAAATGAATGCTGTGCTATGGTGGGTAGGTGGAGATTTTGTAAGCAGGATAGTTATGTACATTTACACGTCAGGGGTTCCTGACCAAGACAGAGCTTCTGCTCAGCATTCAGGCTGTGCCCCTAATACCATTTTCCTGTACACAAAGTACCGTCTTTTCACCAAGTTATCCAGATGCAGGGCTGAACCCATCCAGAAAGGGGACTTTTGTTTTGTTTTGTTCTGTTTGTTTCTAATTTACAGAAAGGCGACTTACAGGCTAGACACAGGCCTTGAGCAGGAGCAATCTCTATCTCTTTCATAGAGAATATGAACTATTTTCTTTTCTCTTTTTTTTTTCTTTTACTATGTTCAATTAGCGCATATATATATATATATATATATATATATATCATTAGTTTTTGATGTAGTGTTCAATCATATATTATGAACTGTTTTCTTAATCATAGCTTTTTTATATTTGATGAGACTAATTATGAGTCATGTTAATTTTATTACTTCATGAAGTTAGACATTAAATATATATTTAAATTAAATATGTAATACGAATTCACCATAAATGTACATAAAAAACCAATAAAAGACAAAAGAATAAATAGGTGAAAGGGCATGAGAAGTACAGGCTTCCAGTTATGGAATGAATAAATCACGAAGATAAAAGATTCAGATTTAGGGCACCTGGGTGGTTCAGTGGGTTAAAGCCTCTGCCTTCCCCTCGGCTTGTGGTCCCAGGGTCCTGGGATTGAGCCTCAAGGGAGCCTGCTTCCTCCTCTCTCTCTCTCACCACCTACTTGTGATCTCTGTCTGTCAAATAAATAAAAACAAAATCTTAAAAAAATAAAGATTCATATTTAGTCTTAGGGACTATCAATGGTATTGTAAAAGTGTTTGGACAGATGGTACTTGTGGTGAGCATAGTATTTCGTATAGACTTGTCAAATCACTATGTTGTACACCTGAAACTAAGGTAACATTGTGCGTTCACCACAATGCAAAGAAAAAGAATAAAAGAATAAAGGAAGTTAAAAGCTGAACCGAAGAACAAGATTACCAGAAAATATTAGATCTATGAATATATAAAAGGAAAAGAGTAAGGTGTAATACATTACCTACAGTTATGTTTATACATTTAAAAATCAGATCAAGTAAACTGAGTTCTACGATGAATGGCATGATGCATAGAGACCAAAGCAATATGCCCGTACTCCCTCCTGGAGGCAACAGTGAAGACGTTTCTGCAGATGAAATCAGGTCACACACCCCCCCTTTATTTTTTCCCCAAGTTATCAAAAATAGCTCCTCGGTATATGAGGTCCTCAGTTTGGGGGTGCTCAAGGGAAAGTTCTTTATGTTCCATCCCTTCTTTTTATGTGTTTCCAAGCTGAATCGGTGTATTTAGAATTGTAAGAAATTGTTTGGGATGGGGTGGGGTGGGCGTGGGGCTGGAGGAGGCGAGAAGAGTTAATTAATCCTTTCCAGGACATTTGGGCTGCTCTGTCTGCTACCCCAAGCACTTCTTAAAGCTGACCCAGGCTAAAATTAAATGCAACTTTAACACCATTTCAATTTAAATAAATTTTTAATAAATTGTAAAAAATACTACATAATGATTTTAGGGTAGCTTTTAGTCATTCTAAAATAACTTACCTGCACATACTTTAGCTCTCAGAGACCAGTGTCTGGGTATCAGAAATACAATTCCAAAAAGATTAGTTGGCAAAAGGTTATTGACTCTGTGGTGCCAAAAAGCTGAGCAAAAATATTTGTAAATACTCATTGTATAAAATAGTGGATGCTAGCTTGGATATGAAATCAGTTGATCTGCAAAATCACTTGTCTGTTTCTCTAATTGATAAGGATCATTTTATATGTCTATTCAAATAAAGAAAATTACTAATAATATCAATATTAATATTTTTAGAACTGTTGTTAAGCATTTTGTGTACATACGATTCCTTAAATACTAAAAAATATTTTGTATAGAATTATTCTGCCATTATTAGGCTCGTAAATTGAAATTGAGCCATGGCTTATTGTCTCATCAACGATAAATTTCTACCCGAATCTCTGCAATTTTTGTGGGATTATCTGCACTATTCTTTTTAATTACAATGTTCATATGCATTACTCTGTGGCTATTTTACTTCTAATTAGGTTTATTTGAAAAAGCTAATTACATGCTATTCATTTTCTTTCACTTACCATTTAATCACAACAGATTCTCAGTGATCCAAGAGGCAGATACTCTGTTAATAAATATATCATAAAACATAAAAGTAGGTTTTAGCAGCGTATTTTCAGTGTACTATCTGATCTATTTATTATTTTGTTATTTTTCAAAGCCCTGTATGTAATTTATAAATATTTTTGCTCATATTCTATAAAGTATAGTGAACACTCGTGTTGAACAAGCATGTACATTCCATATGGTTTCCTGTTAGATTCATTTTGTTGCTTTGAGAGATTAAAGCACTAAGAGATGATTATTGCTGTATAAATAATAAAAAGGACATCAACCATCATCATAATATCCATCAACACAATAGCACACTGAGCTTCTATAAATATGTGGTGCCCTGCTGGCATTCCATAAACCAAATTATATAGCCTAGTCCCCAGTACTCTATAAACTTATGATCACTGACAAAAACATGTCCTTGTAACCAACCAACAAACATGAGAAAAGATAAACATTTAGAACATGCATAAATATCAATAATGATCACCACTAAAAAAACAAAAGTGTTCAGTATGGGAGAATTATTTATTACAGCTGAATGTAAAAGAAATGAAATCAAAAGCTAATGTCATTCTATTTTTATGAATTCCTTAATTAACTTTATGAATTCCTTAACTAACATGACTGGTCATTTTAGGATGAGGAAGGCAAGAATATTCTGGTTGCATAAATGATACAAAGTGCTTTACATTTTTTTTCTATTCAGCTAAGATGCTGTCTGATTATCAAATAAAATCTGCACCTCAACAAAGCTTTCCTTTTTTTACTTTTTTCTCCTTTTTTTCCATTTATCTTTTGCAATTGAGAGAACAAAAGCCATGCCAGCATACTCTCCTGCATGAGGAATAGCTGCCTTATTTGGCTTGTCAGGCACTTTCAAAGAAGCTGAATACTTAGAAATGTAAATAATGAACACTTCTTGCAAACCTAAGGTATCTTGATACGTGGATGCTTTTGTTGACTGATGCAGTTCCTCATGTGAAAATGAATGTTCACAGCTCATCAAACAATCCAGCATTGTTGTTTTAAGAAGATAACTTTGCATATTCTATAGATTTATCACTAGGCTTCATTTATGAAGATTTATGAGCTATACCTAATGTCAAAAAGAATATAAGCATTCATGTTTTATAATTATATCAACCATTGTCAAAGAAACCAGGTAATGTGTTTATAAGAATATGTTTTTAACTAACACACCCATGGGACAGCAGAGAATCAGGTGGGTTTCCTCCTTTCTCTCCACCCCAAATCTACCTGATCTTTGACACAAGCTTATGTTTGGAAAATAAAGTCCCTTAACAGATCATTATCTGTAAAATATGATATTTTTATAAACTGTAGACAGAAATTCCTACCTTTAGAGATTTGGGGGAAAATTAATTGAGCATATACATGTAATTGATCATCTACCCCATGCTTGTACTTCATAAATCCTCAAAAAATATTAATCTTTTTGGGGCACCTGGGTGGCTCAGTGGTTCAGCCTCTGCCTTTGGCTCAGGTCATGATCTCAGGGTCCTGGGATCTAGTCCTGCATTGGGCTCCCTGCTCAGCAATATGCCCATACTCCCTCCCTCCCTCAGCAGGGAGCCCACTTCCCTATCTCTCTCTGCCTGCCTCTCTACTTGTGATCTTTCTCTCTGTCAAATAAATGAAATCTTTAAAAAATACATTAATCTTTTTGCTTTCTCATACTGTTTTCTCAAACCAATTAGTTCAATCATATTAATAATCAAGTTCTTTAGAACTCAGAAAAAAAGCAGAACGTTAGAAATCATCTATATGTTATTACATTATTACACAAAAGTCAATTTTATTAAAAAATATTCTTCCTAATAAATTTTTTGAGTTTTCACTGTTTTCTAGAACAGAACCACTATAACTCACATTATTCAAGTAACATTTACATAAAATAAAATTGTAAGAGGAAATTAAATGGTATATCATTTTATGTTATTAAAATAATGATCAAGGGCTCCTGGGTGGCTCCGTGGTTTAGGCCTCTGCCTTCGGGTAGGGTCCTCAGGGTCCTGGGATCGAGCCCCTCATTGGGCTCTCTGCTCAGCAGGGAACCTGCTTCCTCCTCTGTCTCTGCCTGCCTCTCTGCCTACTTGTGATCTGTCTGTCAAATAAATAAATAAAATCTTAATAATAATAATAATAATCAGGCCTACCAAGAAAATAAAGGGAGAAGAGATCCACAGGTTGTAAAGACCTAGAATCCTATGTTGGGAAGATGATAAACTTCCTCAGGAACTTGGTCCTCAATAGAAGTTTTAGAGAAAATAAACTTTGACTTGATTTCATGCATAGATTAAGACTTTTTTTTTTCTTCCAATTTTTAGCAAGCATTTAGTCTAAGGAAGTGACACAGGGAATGGTTTGGGATAAAGGCAGCACAAGTTTTACTGAAGAAGATCCTTAGAATGAGAATGAACAAAAGGAGGTCAAAGTGTAATATAAAAGACTTTTTTTAAAAAATATTTTATTTATTTATTTGACAGATAGAGATCACAAGTAGACAGAGAGGCAGGCAGAGAGAGAGAGGAGGAAGCAGACTCCTTGCTGAGCAGAGAGCCAGATGCGGGGCTTGATCCCAGGACCCTGAGATCTTGACCTGACCTGAAGGCAGAGGCCTAAACCACAGAGTCACCCAGGCACCCCTATAAAAGACATTTTTACCTAAGTGTTCTTAGATATCTAAGGTGAAGAAATTTGGGAATTTATATAATAACTTTATTTGGATTCTCTCTGCTTTTTTATGTTTTTAACCCCCCCCCAAAAAGATTCATATAGGTAGGATTTGTCATTTTCATTTACTTATTTATCTAGAAATATTTAGTTAAGAAATTATTTTAGGAATAATTAAGTATAGAGTAAGAAATTATTACAACCCAGATTAGGGCTCACAGAACAAAGGTAAGCAGCTTTAATTAAAGGAACCTATGCAGTTACCTAAAAATCTAAAGGCCATAGGAAGTAAAATTATGAATGATAAATAATCTTCTAGGTATATATAGTCTATCAGGGGAAATGAAGTATGTGATTAAGAAATATAATAAGAGTTTCAAATGATGTTTCTGGGTGTAAAGTTCAGCTATAACGTGTTTTAAAAAAACATGGTTTTGTTCTAGCATGATTGATATATTAGGGATGATTTGAGCATAATGCAAATTTCATGTTTGCTTATGTGTTACTCTGTTCATGAAAAACATCAGGTGAATGGAGAAGACTCCACCTAGTTACATGAATCAAGACCTGTGGGAATATACAAAATTCACTGAACACACACACACACATGCACACGCACTCACAGGAGTGCCCCCCTCAGACACCTGCTAAGAAGTACTTCAGTTCTGAGCCTGTTTCATAAAACTTTCCTGTCACCACCTCACCACACCCACAATGCCCAGTCCATACTGGGTCTTTTTCAAGACAAAATGCCTTTCTAGTATTTATCTAGCTCTTAATCATCTAACATTGGTAAAACTGTGCTACCATATTTATTACACTCTTATCTTTCATTGTGTTTGTATCATTGAGGAATTTTTTTAGTATTTTGTCCCAACCTTACTTTTCCCATAAGTCCCATGGATTTATCGGACAGTTCTGCATAAGGCAGTGCTATTTAGCAATGCATGGGGAAATTTATAATAGGTCAGAAGAAATAGTATAGTCATACACAGAATCAGAAAAGTTTACACTATTGTATTTTTGCAAAATTTGAAGAAATGTAGAGAAATTAAAAACCAGAGGGGCATTTCAGCATTTCCAGTAGCAGAAAGCCAGAAAACAAAATGCACTAACAGGGACATCTAGGTTCTTTCCATAGTTTGGCTATTGTGGACATTGGGGAGGGTATGTGCTTTGGTGAGTGCTGTGAAGTGTGTAAACCTGGTGATTCACAGACCTGTACCCCTGGGGATAAAAATATATGTTTATAAAAAATAAAAAGTTAAAAAAAAAAAAAAAAAAAAACGCACTAACAGGGAAAGAGAGCACGAAGCATCCGTTTTAGAAAACAAGGAAATAAGCTGTTTTGAGCTAAAGGTTATATCAATTGAAAAAGAAATAAGGATGTATCCTTGGTGAAAATATCTTAAGAAGATGTACTGTATCTTAATTACCATTCTAAAATGCACCTTTTTTTCCTCAAAACATGTAAAGCAAGGAAGATGAAAGCGTTTCTTTTCTGTGTCATCGTGAATTATTTAAATATGCCAAACCAGGCACCTGGGTGGCTCAGTGGGGTAAGCCGCTGCCTTCGGCTCAGGTCATGATCTCAGGGTCCTGGGATCGAGTCCCGCATCGGGCTCTCTGCTCAGCAGGGAGCCTGCTTCCTCCTCTCTCTCTCTCTGCCTGCCTCTATGCCTACTTGTGATCTCTCTCTGTCAAATAAATAAATAAAATCTTTAAAAATAAAATAAAATAAAATAAAATAAATAGGCCAAACCTAAGGATTATTTCATCCTTTAGGATCCCAGATATCATGAAGTTTAATGTAGAATATTGTTTGTTAGAGACTTAAATATATAGTTAAAAGGTAATCTAAGATTGTATTTCCCTTAGGGACTATTTTAGAATTCCTGAAGGAACTGAATCATTCTTAGGTTGTTTAGCTTAGAGTTAGTGTGATGAAACCTTTTTTGCATAAGGGTAGCCTTTCATTCTCAAATTCAGAGAGTATGTTTCCTTCTGTAGGTTTCTATTTCTGCCCAGGGGGCCTCTAGAACAGTAACATTAATGGTTGCCACATGTTAATCATGTCTAGCAGGTGCTAAGCTACTTTGGGTTAGTTTCCTGGCTTTAGTTAATGGTATTTCTTTTGAAAATTACCTATAATCTGCTCAATCCTGTTCCATCTTTTCTTCATTCCTTGGAAGGAGGAGGCTCACTTCAAAGGCAAGAACAGGACACTAAAACAGTTTGGACCAGCAATCAACATTCCACCTGAGACCTTTAGGAAATTAATGAATTTAATTTATATGAGTTATTTTGACACATATGAAATGAGTGTCTGCAGTGTGATGGGAAATGTGATTAGGATAGTAGTTTTCACATTGAGTATAATACAGTTTTCTATTCTCAAGGATAGTAGCTGTAAAAGGATGGGACTGGATCCTTCCTTGGTTTCCTTTAACTTTGTCTGATTGAGACAGCATTTGTAACAGACTCACTCATTGGACTGCTATCTTTGTCTTAATAACCACTTATTGCCCAGTTTAATAATGATAATGAATTCTAGTTTAATTTTTTGACAAATTATTGACCTAGAACTTAGATTATGTACTGGGACTATTATAATTAATGCAATTCTAGAAATAATAGATTCTTTTTTTAAAAAAGATTTTATTTATTTTACACAGAGAGAGAGAGAGAGAGAGATCACAAGTAGGCAGAGAGAGAGGGGGAAGAGGGCTCCCTGTTGAACAGAGAACCCGATATAGGCTCAGTCCCAGGACCCTGAGATCATGACCTGAGCCAAAGGCAGAGGCTTAACCCACTGAGCCAACTGGGTGCCCCTAGAAATAATAGATTATTAAGAAGGTATTATATAATATGTGTTTAAAGGAATCTATACTAAATCAAAGCTATGACAATTATAATTGTATAAAAATAAATATGTCATATATTTATACTATTTAGGAAGATGTATGGTCAATACTTATGATTTGCATCTTTATTTAAAATGATTTATATTAAGGAAGTGAAAAAAGTCCATGTTAAATATATCAGTGTACAATTATATTTTTAAAACAATCAAGAATAACCCTTTCTTTTTGCTTCAAACATCCTATTTTACATCTGTGTTTTGTACACTGCAAAGTACCATGCAATATATTGGATTACTAATGTCATTTATACTGTCAGATCTATAAAAAACATCTTATCACTATTCCTATCACTTTAAAACACATGAAAAGATATAATTGTTTTTAATTTATGTTATTTGATTAACAGATTTTTCAAAAGCACCAACTAAGTATTAAAGATTCTTCTCAACTTTGGGACTATATTGGTGAACATTAACCGGTGTCAAGAATCTAATGATTGATCAGAAAAATGGGTACCATTCAATCAGACGACTGCTCTGGTATGTGCAAGCACAGATTCTTAAAGGAATACATAGGAGTGACAACTAGGCTTTTAGGATGTCACAGAACAGTTCCTTTTAAGCTATAGCTGAAAAAAGCCATCTAAGGAACAAAAGAAATCCCCAATTAGATGAAAGCATAGAAACCCAGAGATACGCATATTCAATGGACTCTTGCAAGGTTATTTTTTTTTTCTTGCAAGGTTATTTTATTTACTTATTATTTTATCTTATTTTAAATTTCTATCAATTGGCAAAACATCTACGTTGTCTTATTAAGCCAAAATCAGGGTCAATACTATTTCCTCGTTGTCTTCTGATTTTACGAATGCTGCAGAATGACCTATGAGACATAGCATGATCAAGATAGTTTTGTTGAGAAGCTGGTGAGGATGAAGAGAAAGGGGAACCCTCCTACACTGTTGGTGGGAATGCAAGCTGGTGCAACCACTCTGGAAAACAGCATGGAGGTTCCTCAAAAAGTTGAAAATAGAGCTACCCTATGACTCAGCAATTGCACTAGTGGATATTTACCCTAAAGATACAAACGTAGTGATCTGAAGGGGCATGTGCACCCAAATGTTTATAGCAGCAATGTCCACAACAGCCAAATTATGGAAAGAACCTAGATGTCTATCAGCAGATGAATGGATAAAGAAGAGGTGATATATACACACACACACACATACAATGAGATACTATGCAGCCATCAAAAGAAATGAAATCTTGCCATTTGCAATGACATGGATAGAACTAGAGGGTATTACGCTTAGTTAAATAAGTCAATCGGAGAAAGACAACTATCATATGATCTCCCTGATATGAGGAAGTTGAGATGCAACATGGGGGGTTTGGGGGGTAGGAAAAGAATAAATGAAACACGATGGGATTGGGAGGGAGACAAACCATAAGAGACTCTTAAACTCAGAAAACAAACTGAGAGTTGTCAGGGGGAGAGGGGTAGGGAGAGGGTGGTGGGGTTATGGACATTGGGGAGGGTATGTGCTATGGTGAGAGCTGTGAAGTGTGTAAACCTGGCGATTCACAGACCTGTACCCCTGTGGCTAATAATACATTATATGTTTATTAAAAATATATAGTTTTGTTGATTTCATAAGTTAATCTCTAATGTAAAAATCATCCACCTTTAAAAATATTTTAATAATTTTTTAAATTTAAAAATAATCAAAAATATAGATGTTGTTGTGGAATTTTGCATATTGTCTGATGAATGATTTGGTATGTTTTGCACTGACATCCTAAAACTTTCTCTGATTGTTTCATGTTTAAATAAAGTATTTAAGCAGACCACTAGTTCATCTTTGTTTTACAAAGGCAGTTGGGGTTCCATTTATGAAATTACTTAAATATCCTGTTACACTTTGCTGCAGTTTTTAAATAAATTGAACTTCTGTCTGTTCTTCTTTTGCTCATCACTGAAAAAGTCCTAGGTAGATTTTTAATAAGTTTGGGCAATATGTTTTGGCGGATATCCTTTAAATGTATGCTTTGAACGTGTGAAAATTTTATCAGTGTTGCAGCCCAAAGACAGAGACACTACTCAACTTAGCTTAATCACTTCATAAAAAGCTATTTATAAGATAAAATGCACATATGAGATGATCAGGAGACTCATCATATGTCTTAAGTTAGTGGACAGAAAAAAAAATCAGCATTTGTTTTGTGATAGGAATCTTGAATCAAAAGAAATAGGACAAATTCCTCTAGACTTTAGATAGTGATCATTTTTATAACTGCTTCTCATATATGCAACTCCATCATTTTCTAAGATTCAAAGTAACAAGATTTTATGTATATTACTATGATTAATCATTCCTTATAGGCACTCCTACAGAAAGGTTCAGTTACTTGTTTAAATAAACAGAAAATAAAAGTTGTTGAACCTGTTAAAAAAGAAGATTATAAATCTAATTCAGTTGAAACAAATTTATAAGCAAAGGTGAAAAGAAGTTAAATTTCATCTTCAAATGAAACATTCATGGGACTTTAGCTCATCTGCTTTATATGTGAGTATTAAGACAAAAAATGGGGCACCTGGTTGGCTCAGTGGGTTAAGGGTCTGCCTTCAACTCAGGTTATCCTGGTATCCAGGCTCCATCAGGCTCCCTGCTCAGTGGGGCATCTGCCTCTCCCTCACCCTCTCCCTCTGCTTCTGTTCTCTTTCTCTTAAATAGATCAAATATGAAAGAAAAAAAGAAAGGAAGGAAGGAAGGAAGGAAGGAAGGAAGGAAGGAAGGAAGGAAGGAAGGAAACAATAATTAAAGACAATGTCTAAACTATCTAAATTCCAAAGATCAGTTTTATAACTATGACTCACTGTGATTTAAATTCCCCTTAGACATGTACAATTCGACAAAAATTCATTCCATTATTTATAATGTATTATTAGGAATATACTGTGTAAACAAGTAAAAATTAGACTTTAGATTTTTGACAAACATATTAAGCAGAACATTGACACGGGTGAACAGAACCACAAATAAGATGCCCAGCTTGATTTAAGCTGCTGAAATAGTGATTTTATTGCCAAGACATGATCTGCCTGCTGTTTTGAGTCAAGTGCCAAGGATACTCTGTGGCAGGATAGTTTCCATTTTAGACATTAGCTATTTCTTTAATTATAAAAGAGCATCTGTTTTGTAACAGAATTGGTGATGAACCTGTACTCCAAAAACCTGGATCTAGGGAAGGGAATGGTGTAATTTAATCATTATTAGACATTAGGTAAATTGTTTAACTTCTTGATTCTGCCTTCACCTGCATAAAATGGTATGTTAATAATTGTGCTGAAAAGCTGCTAAAATAATTCAATGAAATCATTATAAAGAGGCACATGGGAAATATAAAATGCCATCTCCTACCATCTCAGACTGTTTCTTTGCTTACAGTTCTCCAACCACACTGACCTCCTTATTGTTCTTTGACGATCCCAGGTTGTAGACAGCAAAGTTTTGGCATTTGCTTCTCCTTCTGCCTCTAACAAATGTGTATCCTGCAGGTCTTTACTCCAAAGTCCTTTACTCAGTGCTGCTTTTTTTGGTCACTCTAAATTTCCCCCCACTTCCCCACACATTTCTTACCATGCTTTCATGCTTTCTTTTATCTTAGAGTTTACATCTCTTTAACCTATTAATATCTTATTTATTCATTTATTCATCACCTCCCCAGTTTGAATGTAAACTCTATGAAAGTACTGAATTCTGTGTATTTATTCGTTGACTGTCAGAAACCGGTGTTTGGAGAAGCGCCAGTGATGGATAAAGACTTAATATTTCACTCAAATGAATAAATGCTACGTGGGTGCTAACATTTTCCGTTTTTAAAAGGAAAAGAAAGAAATTCCATGTTTTTGAGTGAGCAACTGCCTCTTTTTATTTTTATGATTATAAGGTAAAAGTGAAGGATATTAAGGAAAACATAAGGAATTTTTGTGGCCAAGCAAAAATGACAAATGTTATTTTTGTCATTCTGTCTATACTCTTGGAGGCAGCTTCCTGGATCACTATGCTGAAGAAATTTGTCATCCTAGATAAGACAAAAAGACTTTAATCGGTTAAAATACCTGCCTTTGTGTCTGGTGTTGGGGATGGGTGTCAAACGAGTGACAGTCTCTGTGGCACATATGTACATAGTATATATTTCAGGAAATTTTATCAGATATTTGGAAATACAGTGTAACAGATTAACTGGTCCATCCAAACTGGTCAAGTACTAGTCACTTAGGTTCTTTAAATCAGTGACAATTTTAATTCCCCTGTTGAGAAAGATGTCCACTTACTCAAAGATCAAATTAAAGCCCAGTAGAGCCCCTAAAACTTTCACAGGCTATCACATAAAGGAGATTTAACAACAGAACTTGAAACCTAAAGTAATTGATGCAATAAAAATTGTGGGTTCTCAGAATTCACATAAGATTTTTAGAATCACTTAAGCAGTTAGATGTTGTGAAATAAAACATATGCAATGTCCAGAGCTAGAATAAGTTGTCTGTACAGTTAGAACATCAAGTTTATGGAGGTTTTTTTTTTTGTTTGCTTGTTTGTTTGTTTGTTTGTTTTTCTGTTAAAAATGAAAGGCAGGTAGACTGGAAGAAACTATTTGCAAAAGTCATTTCTGATAAAGGACTGCTATTCAAATATACAAAAAACTCTTAAAACTTCAGTAAGAAATAAACAACTAACCTGAAAAGAACTAGCAAGAAGATATACATACAGCCAATAAGAAAATGAAAAGATACTCCACATTATATATTCTCAGGGAAATACAAATTAAAACAGTGAGATAAAATTGTGTACCTATGAAAAGAGGTATCCAAAAAATCCAAAACACTGTCAAAACCAAATGCTGGTAAGAGTGTGGAGCAACAAGAACTCTCAAGCACAGCTGGTGGAATAGAAAATGGTATAGTCACTTTGGAAGACGGTTGGCTGTTTTCGTTTTTTTTTTTTTGTTTTTGTTTTGTTTTTTTTTTTTAATAAACTAAACATACTCTTACCATATGGTTCAGCAATTGTGCTCCTTCCTTTTTACCCAAGTGAGTTTAATTTGTGTCCCATAAAAATATGCACACAGATGTGTATAGCAGCTTTATTCATAACTGCCAAAACTTGGAAACAACCAAGATGTCCTTCAGTAGGTGAATGGATAAATAAACTGTAGTACATCAAGGTAATAGGATAATATTTAGTATTTAAAAGAAATGAGTTATCAAGTCATGACAAGACATAGAAGAACTTTAAATGCATCTCACTAAGTGAAGAAAGCCCATCTAAAAACACCACATACTCTGTGATTCCAAATATATGACATTTTGAAAAAGGTGAAACTGTGGAGATAGTATACAGAGTATTGGTTGCCAGTGATTATGGAGGAAAAAGGAAAATTAGGCAGAAGATAGAGGATTTTTAGGGCATTGAAACTATTCTGAATGATGCTGGGTTGGTAGATACTTGTCATCATAATTCTGTCAAAATCCATAAAATGTACAACACCAAGAGTAAGTTCTAATGTAAATTACAGATTTCGGGTGATAATGATATGTCAGTGTAGGTTTTTCAGTTATAACAAATATCCTACTGTGGTGGAGGATGATGATAGTAGGGCACACTGTGGTAGAGAAGAGTAGGGAGCAGGGGCAGGTGGGAAACCTCAATACTTTCTTCTTAAATTTTCTGTGAAACTAAAATTGCTCTAAATAAAGGGCCTATTAAAAAATCATCTAGGGCGCCTGGGTGGCTCAGTGGGTTAAAGCCTCTGCCTTCAGCTCAGGTCATAGTCTCAGGGTCCTGGGATCGAGTCCCACATCGGGCTCTCTGCTCAGCAGGGAGCCTGCTTCCCCCTCTCTCTCTGCCTGACTCTCTGCCTACTTGTGATCTCTCTCTCTCTCTCTCTCAATCTGTGTCAAATAAATAAATAAATAAAAATCTTAAAAAAAAAATCAACTAAACCCCATTTTATATGCTTATGTCAGAGAATGTATGGTAAGAAAAACTGGCCTGGCAACTGTTTTTTTCCCCACTTTTCAATTCATAGAAAATCTTTTATATTTCATTTAGACCTCATGACCTCATTAATTCAGGTCTGCTCATTTTAAATGCATGATATTCAAGCTGGACTGAAGACTACTTTTGTAGTCCTATCCTATGCCCCTCAAAAAAGGGGTTTTCTAAGGAAAAAAAAAAAAAAACTTGAATAGAGAATTCTTATCATTCTTAAAATATTCATCTGTTTTCAATTATTTTAAACACTTTAAGAGAATCATTTACACATGAATGGCTGAAACGCTGGAATACAAAACTCTTATCTATACAAAAATACCTATCTGCAAGTTTCTTTCCTTTGAAATTTTTTCTTTATATAGCAATACAAATGTTTGCCCTTTAAAATTATATCTAAAATTGACTTCTTTTGCTAAATGTTTGATTCCTGCCTCCTAAAGCTTTTCAAAATAAATTTTGATGCTATTTGTGTATAGAATGCCTATTGCTGAAAAGCTTGTTTTTTGTTATAATATGAATAACTTCTAACTTTTGCCTTATTTAGTTTTAAATAATGTATATTGTCCTACTAAGTAGAAAAAAAAAAAAACATAATATACCAGGCCTTCAGATCTGTAAATATATTCCATACATCAAAGACCAAATTCCATTCATGAAAATGAACTTAAAAAAGTGCCCCCCCAAAAGTAAAACACAAATAGATAACTTTAAAATAAACAGCAAGTCTAAAAACAATATAAACAACACCATGTATGTTCATTTGGGTGCTGTTTCTGGATGAGATATATTGAAATGTGAGTCCAGTGAGTTTGAAATTATGATTTTTTTTCTATTAATTTCTTTAAGCATCAACATTTTTTTCTAAAAACACTTTTAAGAAGCTCAAAATTTGGATTATCTAATCTAATGTAAAATTTTTGTTCAAAAATACTTCTGAATGCCTTTATTAAATGTCACAAATCCGCCCCTTCAACCTCTAGCTAACATTTCTAGAAAGTTACTTAAGGATTTTGGATCAAAATTAGTACCATGCTCTAAAGTACCTTCTTATGTTAACCTATTTATTTCCTAAGTAATACAATAGCTTTCCAGCTTTCTTTTTTTTTTTTTTTTAAGATTATTTATTTATTTACTTATTCGACAGACAGAGAATACAAGTAAGCAGAGAGGCAGGCAGAGAAAGAGGAGGAAGCAGGCTCCTGGCTGAGCAGAGAGCCCGATGTGGGGCTGGATCCCAGGACCCTGAGACTATGACCTGAGCTGAAAGCAGAGGCTTTAACCCACTGAGCCACCCAGGTGCCCCCAGCTTTCTTAATTGTAGGTTTTTGGTTGTTGTTGTTGGTTTTTTTTTTCCATGAAGTGTCAGGTAATTTTTCTGCAACATGTAAAATTTTGTTTAGTTTCATTTAAATCAACATTTAAATGTTCTTTATGTGTATAGACCCAGCACCAACTGAATTTTTATCTAGTTCTTGGCTCATATTTTAAAAAATTGTACATGCGTGTTTGATCATTTTTAACCAGCTCTAGTTACAATGAAAAAAGTAAAAAGTTATTAGTTAGGGTTTCTGGAATATATAAATTATTTGTTAATGCAATTGTTGTCACTTACTACATACAAAATATTAAGCAAAGGAAATGATCATGTGGAGCACCTCTTAAGGAAACATGACTAAGTCATCAAAATTACACACTTGAAATTAACACTTCATAGTTGCATGACCTTGACAAGAAAATAAAGTTTCTTTCAAATATATTTTAAAGGTTCTTAGAATATTGTGGATTCCATGTGATAATATGCAAAGGTACCTTAGAACACCATCTGTTATAAAATATGAGCTCCATTAATTACTACCTGAAATCAAATAAATGAGGAAGATGCAGTGGAGACACAGGAACATTTCCACTAAGTTCATGAGCAGGAGTTAGCTATAGTCTATATTATAAAATATGTCACCATCTTTCCGAAGTTCGTTATGTGGACATCTTACATCTTCAATATGTCTAAGCACTAATAATAAAGCAAAAATGTTACTAACTGCTGAAATATATTTGACAAGAGCGTACATTGGACTTTAGGGATTTTATTCACAAACGTCTATTTTAGTCTTGTCTAGACTTCTGATGATTGTTTTAAAAATAATGACAGTACATATATGAACACATATAATGTCCACGTGGAGACTACAAATAGGGTGAGGGAGGAAATGGCAGCAAGAAAAGATAAAGAAGTAATATTAATAATACAAAAAAGAAGAGTGGAAAATTGGGCACATTAACTTAAGAAAGAACAAACAGTATTCTGTAACCAAGAGATGCAGAGCTATTTAATACAGGACTATTAAAAGTCTAGACATGATACTGAACTCCCAAGACGCCACCAAATAATTGTACAACACCTCACTGAAAACAACTCCCTTCCTTATGGGCACAAGAAAGTCTGTGAAATCATTCAGTTTTTGTCTAAACAATTAAAGAGATTGTGTGTGTGTGTGTGTGTGTGTGTGTGTGTGTGTGTGTGTCTTTGATATCAGAGAAAAACCTACCAAGAAAACTTTAATAGCTAGAAATTCTCAATCTTCTGAAAGTGCCAGATAGGTAATATTTTAGTGTGGTTAAACATTCCCAAGTTTTGACTTTTAGAATGCTGTTTTTGATAAAACCCAGGGCTGCTGCAATATCTAAATCTCACCCTACTGCATGAAAATATGAAGTTTTGTTCCATCATTTGCAGTAGGAAAATGAGTATCTGATCATCCTAAGAATAGAGTCCATGAAATGCCTTAGCTGGCAAAAGAAACAGAAAAACATAGACATATAACTTAACTTGAGACAAATAGAAGAAAGCTTCTGTCTGCTCTGTTTTGTCAGAAACTTCTAGCAGTCAAGTTAACAATAAAAAAATGCATATTGCTCAGCAAAATCCCCATGAGTATTAGGGGTGTGTGTGTGTGTGTGTGTGTGTGTGTGTGTGTGTGTGTGTTGTTCAGGACACACTATGACAAAATATGGTACTTTGGCATATTGAATATTTTAAGCTGAGGGAGTTTGAGTAAACCACAGCAAAGCAGAAAGGTCAGTCTGACATCATCCTAGACCCCGTCCTCTGAAACAGGTCTTCAGCGGTCATGTGGAAGTTGCCCTTGCTTTACACGGAACAAAGGGACACTGAGAAGAACCTCAGCAAAGGGTCTTGTTCTTTCTCCAACTGTACTACACCTACCCCACCCTCCTTAGCCTATCATGTTCCTCCACGACTGCCCGCTCTCATCAAACTCAGTATCAAAATACTCTTGGTCTGTTCTTTCAGTTTTCATCTCCTTATGAAAGCTCCTGAGTCACATAAAACTCACATTAAATAGATTTGTATGCTTCTCTCCTGTTAATCTGTCTGTGTCAGTTTAATTTTCAGACCCAGCCGGGGACCCTAGAGAGCTAAGGAAAGGTTTTCCTCACCTACAGTCTGTTAGCCTGAATATGTAAATTTTTAGATCATAGCTTTCTAAAAATTGTGTGGTAGATATGCCATGAGGCCAAATTTTTAAAATATGTATAAAAATATATCACGGATTGGTACCAATTATTCAGATGAGAAAAAAAGAATATTAATGTAAAAGTTATTGCATGGATTTTTTGATTTCTGAATACACACTATCAGATTTTATTTTTTCCATCCTTCACTATAATGGAAATTTAAGGATGAGTTGGCAACACTACTGAAATCATGCTAATTCTTTTAAATGTTACTACATTAAGGTGGAATTCTATACTAATGCCTGTTGTGATTCTCCCAGGCAGAATCTTTAATTACTAATCTATGCAACTAAGGTCTTCCCTTATGCTCTTTCATTATGACATTTACCGTGTTTTATTGCAGCTATTGACTCTCTTGTGCTCCTCTTCATTGCCCTGTCCTTGAGGAAAAGTACGTCTTATTGTATGCCTAGTCCTAGGACTTAAAATAGCAAAAATAATGGTTATCAATAATTGAATGCTTACATTGAAACTACGAATTTATCTATCCATCTGAAAATAAAACACAGTCTCTTATTCTAATTGTTATTAGGTTTCATAATTTCTGTCCATCTTCCTCACAGTAAAGGGAATAGCAGATTACTTGTATCTTTTGGGACTATCTAGTCTAAACACTGAGAATAAAAAATGCCAGAAATCAGAAAAAAAAATTATCTGATTCCCTCCCCAATTTTTCCTGATAGCCTATAAAATTTGTTTATAAATATTCCTTATAATGTGTTTTCTTAATCTTCAGAAGACTTATGTTTTGGTTCCCAGGGTGATTTCTACTGCTTTTTTTTTTTTTTTTAAAGATTTTATCTTTAAGTCATCTCTATGCCCAACATGGGGCTCAAACTTACAACGCCTGGTATCAAGAGTTGTGTGCTCCATGTACTGAGCCATCCAGGCAGCCCTCTTCTGCTCTTTTAAAGAGTTAAGTATATAGATAGAAATTTATAAGATTTAAGAAAACAAAACCAAGATTAAAACCTTAGTGTTGAAGATGATTAAATCCACTAAAATACTAATTACTGAAAAACATTAATTCAGAGATAGATAATAAAGTCTTTAAAATTTCCTGCATTCATTTTCTGGCAATTTTTCAGAATGATGTAAAGCTTTAAAAGGTCAGCGTAGATATTCACAAACAGTTAATATCACTGGAGAGATCACCATGGGTGGTAGATATTTTGTGAAAACAGTTTTAAGTTAAATGAGTTGTGATGTTCAAATAAAGGTTCTGGTTTAATTTAGTTCTCTTCTTAAAATATAAGAAGACAATAGCTGTCTTGATTGCCTGTTGTTTTTTTATTTTTTTTTTTGTAGTAATTATAAGACAATTTCCTTTGAACAGTGTCTGTTTCTTAATCACAAGTAACAGCAGGTACTGAGCAATTGATATGCCACACATCTTACTCTGAAACACCCACAAAAAAGCTATATTAAGATAAATACTAAAGAGCTCCAAATTAAATAATGATGCTGCTTTTTTCCACTTGACTTAACAGTTGTAGCAAACTTATTAGAAACACATTCAGAATTCATGTATTCCCATGTATATATGTTATTGTAATGGGGTTTTGTTGCTGTTGTTGTTGTTAATTCATATTAAAATTTTATGAAAATTTTAGAGAAGTAATATTTTAATATGGATCATACTTTTATTTTTTTGTTTTTAGGTTTTTTAAAGATTTTATTTATTTATTTGACAGAGAGAGAGACAGCAAGAGAGGGAACAGGAGCAGGGGGTCGGAGAGGGAGAAGCAGGCTTCCCACCAAGCACGGAGCCCAATGTGGGGCTCAATCCCAGGAACCTGGGATCATGACCTGAGCCAAAGGCAGACAATTAATGATGAACCACTCAGGCATCCCTGATCACACTTTTAAAAGCATATACTGTTTGAATCAGCATTTCCAGTTTTACTCATAAAAATAATTTCTTACGAAGTACATTTTCAAATATACTTTATATTATATAGAAAACCAAAACAAAATAAAATAAACAACCACAAACACTGACCACTCATCTATCTAATAATAAAATAGTTGTTTAGTAAAATATGGACCAGTGTGTAAAAGAATTTTATGGACAGAGTTAGGAAGTCAGGCAAGGGAGACTTTATTAAAGACTTTTGTAGTAAGAGTCAAGAGTATTTCAATAAAAGAAACAAATTGAACTCAACTCCACTGAAATAAAAGATGAGTTTTGTTGTGCTAATGTGAGGTTGAAAAGTACTAGAACGCATTAGGATTAATTAATGTGATTGTGTGTGGCATTTATCAAAATTAGGTTCCTACTCTTCCTGTGAAGACTTGGAGAGAGGAGGGGTCTTACCTTCCTGATGGTTACATTACAAAGGGACGACTCCTGGTCCCTTGAGAAGGACAGTCCTGGGTTGTAAAACTGGCAAGAGGTTGGGAGAAGATTTATATCTCAAAGGAGCAGAGAAAGAGTTTACATTTGCACATTTTCTAAAGTAAATGCTCTAAGAAAAGAGAGGGCAGATGCTTGGAGTCAGAATAAGCCTGTATAAAGTTTAGTATGCAGAGAACATTAAGGCTATCCTGAGCATCATACAATAATACATGATAGCTATTGACAAGGAGACAGCATGTGGCACTTTTTGAATATGCCCTAATCCCCTCAGGGAGAAAAGAGAAACTAGGATGGAGAATTACAAAGCTTCATGGAAACTAGGGAACAGAATACCACAACCCGTATAACTAATGCCAGTGGGGCCAAATGACCAGTGGCAGGAGAGATGCATATATAAAAATCCTAAGAGCAGTACCAGAGGAAGAGAGAGACAAGAGGCTTCCATTGGTTCTAAGAACCAGATAACTTAACAGTCACCAACTAGTTCACACATTGGAAAGAATACTGTCACACAGGTAGGAGGCCCCAAGTGCTGTTCTGTGAACAGCAGATAAACTGGGCAAGGTAATTACAAGAGATTTATAGGGGATTCAAAGGATCTACGGGGTTGCCTGGATTCACAGAACTTTCAGGAACATTAAATAAATAATAAATAAATAAATAAATAAATAAATAATAGATTAAGTCCCATAATGAGGTGAAAAATAGAACACAAATATGAAGATAGATCAAGGCAGGCAATTTTGAGGGTAAAGGAGAGAGAGAGATCTCTAATAATAAATGAATGGGAGGAGGGACAGAGGAGTCATATATTATAGAGCGTATGACAAGAGGATATTTTAATTACTTTTTGAGAACAAGAGTAGAAGGGATACTACAGATATAAACCTTAAAGTTATTCTGATGTATCTCGGACCAACAGAAATTTTTTTCTATTTTCTTGGCCACCCCCAAATAAGTTCAACTTATTTAAACATGAGAAATAGAAAAGATGAGCTTTTGAACTCTATTCAATGATATTTCAAAAGAAAAAACAAAACAAAACAAAACAAAGCAAAAATGTGAGTAGCATTCTTGAAAAAAACACCAGAAGTACAAGGCAAAATATAGAGGCCAACTAAAAAAATGAACAAGTGATAAAAAGAAAATGATACAAAAATGAAAAACACGTAAATCAGAATTAGTAATATTTAGAAATAAGATACCTGGTCAATAGGAGGAAGTGAAAATGTAGTTTATTTGCTTAAGAAAAAACTAGTAATACCAGGAGAAGATTTAAGAAATCAGGACCAAACTAGAAGTAACACAAGAATAAACAGCCATCTTAAAAATTCATATATTGAAACCCTAACCCCAGTGTGGCTGTACTTAGAGAAGGCTCCATTAAGGAGTTATGTAGGGTTTAAGTGAAGTCATACATGTGGGACGCTAACTCAATTAAGACTGGTGTCCTTAGAAGAAAAGGAAGGGCCGCCCTAGCATATGTGCGTGAGGTAGAGACCATGTGAAAGACATGGGGAGAGGGAGGCCTCAGGAGAAACCAACCCCGCCAGCATCGTCACCTTGGACTTCCAGCTTCCAGAATTATGAGAAAATAAACTCCCGATGTTGAAGTCACCCAGTGTTTGATACTGTGTTAGAGTGCCTTGAGTACACTAATGAAACATTTAAAGAAAAATATATACTATAAATGAAAACAAATTAATTTTAACAAAATTTTGAAAAGAGATATAAAAATTTTTGAAGGACAATTTTAGTTATAGAAGACAAGCAAAGAAGACCTATTCTCCAGATGATAGTAATTCTCGAAGAAGCTAAAGCAATATAAGAAAACCACTAAAAACCATAATAAAACAATGAAAATAAGAGAAAAATATAGGCTGACTTTTAAAAAGCACATTGTTTAACTGTGGAAATTAACACAGAATGGGTAATACTGAGACAAATCTAGTAGTAACAGACTATAACGCAAAGGAACAAAAAATAATTTAGCCACACAGGCAAAAAGACCAGATCACTTTTAAGGGATAGGATATTAGATTAGTGTCAGGCATTTTTGGTGGCAACATGTACTCTCCCCCCAAAAAAAGTAAATATGAAAGAAAATGTGAACCAGGGATATTATATGTACTCAAAAAGAACTTCAAATATAAAGGTCATAGAACAACCTTTACGATCATGTAGAGATTCCAGAAACCAAGATATAATTGGAGAGGCTTTCTCAAAAGCCAAAAGAGGTACTGTGTATACACACACACATGCACACACATATATGCATATATATATATATATCTCTTTTACACCTAGACAAAAAATAGACATAATGTGATTGAAGATTTATAAGTGATTCATGTTCTGACAACATAGATCTAACAGAATTATTAAAAAATGTGAGGGGTGGTGAGGGAATGAGAAAGTTGAATAAATTCACTATTATAAGCAGAGGTCAATAAATTAAGCTTTGGGACAAATCCAGCTTGTTGCTTACTTTTGTAAACAAAGTTTTATTGGAACACAGCCATCTTAATTTGTTTGTATTTTGTCTGGAGGTCTCTTATGCTATAAAGGCAGATTTGAGCAAGTGTGATAGATTGTATGGACTACAAAGGCCATACAATGTCAACATTTACAGAAAAAAAAATACTGTGTACCACTTCTTAAAGGTATTAATTGAGAATGAGGAAACTGTGTGTGTATGTGTGTGTGTGTGTGTGTGTGTGTGTGTGTAGGGTGCTTGATGCCTTCTAGATGAATTCCCTTCCTAATTCTATATGCAGAATTATTTTCTTTTGCTTGTAACTGGGATCCCAAATGGATAAATGATATTCAAAAACCCCTTGATTTGTGTCCATAGTATACAAAAATATGAACACCTGGAAGAGTGATTATTAATCAACTTGAAGTCAAAAGTATTTCATCCAGTCTGTTTCTAGTCAGAGAAAATTAGTAAATATAGTAATCTTTACTGTCAAGCAACCAACTCCATTTACCCTTTGTAATAAGAGTTACAATTTAAACCAAACAGTCAAACAGAAATTGAGATAAAATATACTAAATTTCCAAAGGCAAGTTATCCATTAATTATAGAAATAGAAATACAGAACAAAAGAATAAAGTCTCTGATGCCTTTTCCATATAAAAGCATTTTGCAAAGGAAAATACTATAGTAGCAATTAACCATGAAATATGAGTATATGTAATGGCACTTCTGAATTAAAACTATCCAAATCATTCAACTAATTTAATCTTCTATAAAGTTAGTTGTCTTAGGTTGGCTTCCCTGGACATAGGCTCTGGGAGGGAGGTTTAGGTGGAGGCAGATTCCTGGAGAATAGAGGACATAGACTTGCTCAAAGTGAGGAACAGGAACTGCAATTCAATTACAGCAGAGGACCTGCCAGTCAAGCCCATGAGAGCTCCTGGAGCTGGCATGGCTCTTCAGAATTCAGCCAGTCTTTGAATGCACACAGTCCTAGCCATGGGGTAAACTTAGGGAAGGAGGCTTTTTTTTTTTTTTTTTTTTTTTTTTTAGCCAAAGGCAATTCCTAAAGCTTAATTCCACTGAACTCTCAGGCTTATACCACTCCCAGCAGCAGGGGGAAGGAGCGCCTTGGTCTTCAAGAACAGATCTTAATGGCACAATGCAAAATGGATTATAAGATTATAATCCATTCCTGCTTTACTCCATATTCATTTTATAAATAATTCTTATAGGAGCTCCTTCAGAATTGTTGTTTCTTTTCTTAGGGAAATTCACAGGAGGACAGGCAGTGGGAATAAGCTAGAGGCTGCAACTGATGTTCATCATCATCCTCCTGTACTCATTCCAGATTTCCATCACCACCTGGGCCACTTGCCTAGTGGGGAGACCCAGAATCCTGTCCTTGATGGATCTGAGACTCTAGAGGCCTACGTTGTGATAGCTCAATTAGAGCTTGTTATAAACTCCATGCATTATATTTTCCAAGATGCCTTTAATACCATAGGGACTGCAGATAGTTTGGACCAATGAATGATTCTGTTTGCACTGCTGCCTTGGCCTGCTTTTCTTAACCACATTCAAAGCTTATAGCCTTTTATGTGTTACCCAACAGAAGGGGAAGAGAAATGTTCTAACATGTGAAAAATGCTTCCCCAGAAGAGGTCTACCATGCATTATGCTTCCTTCTTAGAGGTAGGAAGTGTGAGATATAATAATTTGTCTTTCACTTTGAAGCAGATGTGCTGATATACCCCAGACTCCAGATACTCCTAAAAATGACTTCTCAGACTCTGAAGGCTTCACAAATTTATTTCCCAGCATTTGGAGCACATCTTTCTTACCAAGTCCTTCAACTTACTTGCCACTTCTTGATATACAATTTAATTTCCATAGTATTCTTTAGAATGTTCAGAGAGTCTCAAGTCCTCGTGGCCTATATTTTAACAAAGGTTAAAATACTAACATAGCACTAGGACAAGACAATGAATGCAGACTGTTAGCTGGATTATGATGTGATTTGACTTTTTCTATAGGTTTTGGCTGAGATCAGGGATAAAATTGGGGTAGGGTGTCTTGTCAAGCACTATCTTTTGTATCAAGTCCAACAAGAAGTGGGATGGCATTGCTGCAGATTCAAGGTGTCCATGTGTTTGGAGGTTTCAAGCCTTTTCAATTGGCTTGACCCAAACATTGCCAACCCAAGTCAAAGAATCTCACTTCTTCTAATTAAGGCTTTATTTTTATTTTATTTTTTTTTTTGTAGGTAACTAGCTAGAGATGAGAATTCAACCTTCTCTAGGGCTCTACTGTTTTTAAAATTAAGTGTGAGGTTTTATCATTAGCTCTCACCCTCTTCCTATGGAAATAAGTCTTTTTTATACACTGCAAAGGAGACCCTCTGACTTTCAGCATTGACTCCCATTTAATAAATTAGCCATTCTCAGAATTTTACTGTATTTCTTCAGTGCATCAGTGTTTATTGTCTTTGCAATTACTAGCATACTTGAACCTCTCTAAAGTTACCTATCATCCATAAGTGCATTCTCTCTCATTGATATCCCGTCCAAATCCACCACTATGGGTGGGGGGGGGACAAGAAGAAGAAGAGGAAATTTAACAATTGCACATGATATGCTAAGATCATTGTGATGTCTACCATCAATGTTGGAAGAATTGTCAATGTCAGCATATATTGGCTCCAAAATCCCATGTTAGAGTCTGTTTCCTTGGACCTTGTCAGGTACAAATTCTCTTGGGTAGGGTTTTCTGAGAAACAAACTCTGAGATTGATATTTACCTGCAGGGAACTAAATGGAGAGAGTTTTGGGATCAGCTACTGTGAGGCAATGAAAGCAACGACTGATCAGATGGAGACACTGCCTGCAGTGCAGTCATAACCAAAGTCCTAGTCACTTCCACAGAAAGCTTGGAGCAAGATGGTCCCTAGAGTTGTTCCAAATTCAGGCAAGGAGGCCAGGTCATTATACATTTAATAATAAACCAAACTTTACTGAGTGAACTATGTTAGAAAAAAAGGATAGCTGAATAGTGTCAGAGCTGGTGTGAAATTATGGAGTATAGCTAAGATCATAATACAAATTGGTCACTTCTGTCTACTTCTCTGGTATAAGCCCTGACCCTGAGATACTAAGTAAGTAGGAAGATGTGATAGAGTCAAATGTACATCCCTGGCTCTATTAAAACTTGAATTCATTGGCATCCTTTTTTCCATTCTTACCTCTCTGAGGGATATGGAAAAACTTTGAACCTCTGAACCCCAGTGTTGTCTTTCATAGGTGAAATTGAAGACAACACAGATGCTGTCACAGGAGCTGAATTAGGAGAAAGGGGAAATAGATTCATATTTTAATTCCAGTTTTAACATTCAAATAATAGGCAATTGGTTCTGGCAATTAAGAACATTTAGGAGGGATTCTATACTATTTATTTGTATTCCCCTTCTCTCAAAAAGAGAGGAACATTTTAGTAATCAATAACATATTATACTTAAATTTGTATAGATGTGTTCTAAACATGAATTACATAAAGTCTAACATAGTTTTCATATAGGAAATTTGATGGACATTAGTCCACAGAATTATAAAAATTAACTTTATCTTTTGCTAAACTTTAAAAATGCTATTCAGAATTATTAAGAATACTATAACTTAATTTTATTAACTAGAATTTACATTTAAATTTTAATGGATGGGGCGCCTGGGTGGCTCAGTGGGTTAAGCCACTGCCTTTGGCTCAGGTCATGATCTCAGGGTCCTGCGATCGAGCCCCGCATCGGGCTCTCTGCTCAGCAGGGAGCCTGCTTCCCCCCTCTCTCTGCCTGCCTCTCTGCCTGCTTGTCATCTCTCTCTGTCAAATAAATAAATAATATCTTTAAAAAAATAAATAAATAAATTTTAATGGACACTTTAAAAGTTTTGAGCAAGATAATCTTTGCTCAACTATGGAAATAATAAAAAGTCTTTTCTTCTTTTGTATTTAATTTGCATGTTTCATAATATATTTATGAGATAATATTATACATTTTATTATGTAACACTTTTGGTAATTATTGCCAATAATTATATCTTATATCAAAATTTTGATTATGGCAACACGATACATAATTATTCTAAATGAGCCCTAACACATTTCTATTTTATATTTTATTACTTAAGAATGTAAAACATAATTAACATGTTATTATTCAATACCTAGATTATTGCTCCATGCCTCTAAAGTCTCACAGATTTTACCCTACTTACAAACTAACTTGTTAGCTGGTCGAAGTCTTATGGTTTCTGTTAAAAGACCCTTGATTTGGAGACCAAAAACGTTTTATTATTCATAGCAATGATGGTAGAGAATTTACATTTTCATGGTGGTTACCCAAGTCCACTTCCCACAGAGTGACCAAAAAAAAAAAAAAAAAAAAAAAAAAAGCCAAAAGCCAGTGGGTTCCTAAACCCCTATCTTTATTAATGAGATAAATAAGTCTGTCCTTTGCTTTAGTGAACAATAATTATTTTCCAAGGCTGTTCACTATGCAAACATTCTTGAACACAGTCTGAAATAAACTTGAAACCAAGATTAGTCAGTGACTTTGCTTACAGAATATGGAAGAGACCCATGGAAGATTATCTCCTAACAATCATTACTGCAATAAAATATGAATCATGTGAGAAGCTTGATTCTAACAACTTAAGTGTTTTTTTTTAATTATTTTTATTTATTTTTATTTTTTTTTAAAGATTTTATTTATTTATTTGACAGAGAGAGATTACAAGTAGGCAGAGAGAGAGAGGAGGAAGCAGGCTCCCTGCTGAGCAGAGAGCCCGATGCGGGACTCGATCCCAGGACCCTGAGATCATGACCTGAGCCAAAGGCAGCAGCTTAACCCACTGAGCCACCCAAGCACCCTTAAGTGTTTTTTTTTTTTTTTGGAACAAAACTTAAAAACTTGTAGAACAAAATATTTTAATGCTACTTTTTCAATTGCTCCTCCAAATGTTCCATGCTCATCAACAGAACATCCAGATGCTTGTAGTATTAAATTCAACCATCTTTTGCATACTTTGATAATGTAAATGCCCTAACTTTACATGTATCTTTTGTTTTAAACTTTTCTAATTGTAAGATATGTATCTCATGGTAGGGCAACAGGATATATTTTACTTAACATTTGTGGCTTAATTTATAACTCTTAAATATTTAAATATGTTATACTTGATTTTCCATTTGTATTCTTGTTAAGATGTCAATAGTATTTTTATGTTAATTCAACATTTTGCACCATAATATTCCTACATGCAATCAAGTTGTCAATAATACATTTTAGAGACCTCAATTGAAATATAATTTCATTGTCCAGTTGGATATATTACCTGAACTACTCTTGACTATTACTCAGGTCATTGTGATAGTTTCATTAGTCCTATGATCATTTAACGTCATTGAACTAAGGTCAATTTTGTTTAGCAAATCAGTAATTTGACTTACGTCATGGGTATGTATCCACACATCACTATTCAAAATAACAGAAATATTCATGTTGGGCAACATTAGAAACAAATATAAGGTTCAGGACTGGCACAGATCTGTAACTAAATGTATACAAGAGCAAAAGTTTAAAGTCCCTGCATTAAACAGAAAAAATGTGGGACACCTGGGTGGCTCAGTAGGTTAAAGCCTCTACCTGCAGTTCAGGTCATGATCCTGGGGTCCTGGGATCAATCTCCGCATCAGGCTCTCTTCTCCATGGGGAGCCTGCTTCCCCCTCTCTCTCTCTCTTTCTGCCTGGCTCTCTGCCTACTTGTGATCTCTGTCTCTCAAATAAATAAATAAACAGAGAAAATGAATAACACAACTTTTGCCCAGTGACTTAAGGCAATTTTTAATTTCTCTGTATTCCCCACTTGACAAACAATTATAGGAGACACAGAGAAAGAGAAATTGCCCAAATGTCAGCAGTCCTGCATTATTAAGAATTAATATTAGCATACAAATGCATATCAAAGATTGTGAACAAACCAAGATACTGGAGGCACTAGTGTCTATGAACCTTAGTGGTTAATATCTCAGGGTACAATGAATAAGCCTTCAGAGTTAATTTATAATTGCAAATTGTCAGGTGGGATTGAACACTGAATCAAAATCACAGTGACTTGCATGAAATTGAATTTATAATTAAGCAGAGCTTTCCTTAAAGAACAGAATTGCTTTCAAAGAGATCATCAAAAACGAATGCACTTCAATGCACGTATTTCTTGTAGTTTTCAGCACCACAACTTCTTAATATATTCACTAGAAGGCTACTAAATATATACTCTTATTTTATAGAAATAATTCATCTTCTGGGCAGTGAATTTTACCTTAGTAATTCAAAATGCGAGTTAGTGTGCCCCTATGGAAAATTCAAATTTGTAATGGTGTGTTTCATGGTGTATTTGATAAAGAAAATCATGTGGATCAAAAATTTAAAGAATGTTCCTTAAACTGTACTTTAAAAAGAATAGTACTGATACCATCAATTGTTACTTGTTGTTCTAAGCTCTCTCTGCAATGTATTGCTTACACTAAAATATGACCAGGAATTCTAATCAATTATAGCTCCAAGGCTACCAAGAATTAATAGGGTAGGTATCTTAGCAAGTTGCCTCACAGAAGCCATATTTGCAGCTTAATATAACTAACTAACAAGAAAATTTCACTTCACAGATTTTTTTACAAATAAGTTAAATATTAATTAATTAATTGTATTTGCTTAATTCATCTCAACATCAAATAATAAAAATAGTTATATAAAATATAGCATATTCATGATTGAATATTTTTTATGCAACTAATGACATACGCAAAGACTCCAATGAATAACTAATAATAATAGCAATAATGAAGCAGTATAAGTATACAAACACTCCATGTAAAATTATATGAAAATATGAATAAACAAAAGTAGTAGAATCTAGAGAAATAAAAAAAATCGTGTTTGAGAAGTTAGCATATGAATACAATCCTCTTTGGTCAAATATCTTTTAGGTTACTATATCAGTATTTAAATTATAATAAATATTAAAAGGTATTTGTGTAGGATAGCAGAAATTCAAGCTCGAATTATATCAGGTTCCACAGCATTCGGTAAATTAATCGGTGTAGGTAAGTTTGCACATTTTTTATCATCATTATAAAAATACAAAAGAGCAAATCTTCTAAAGGAAAACTATGTTTCGTTATATACAGTATATGTTCACCATTTCAGTTGCAGTCAGCATATATGTGAGCATGAATATAATGTATAATTGACTTTGTTTATCCACCCTAGAGCACAGGGTTGCTTTAAGTAGTGGAGAAATAAAGATAAAGAGAGAAAATACCATTTTAGCTTGTATCCCTATGAGATAAGTAATTCTCACCCCCCTTTCATTGATGAAAAGACTGACATTTTATAATAACTTAGTAGGGTTGCCATAACAAAGTATTATACAGTGAGTGAAACAAATTTATTCTTTCAAAGTTCTGGAAGCTAGACGCCCAAGGTCAAGGGGTCAGCAGGGTTGTTTTTTTCTGAAGCCTGTCTCCTTGGTTTATAGAAGGTCATGTTCTCCCTACATTTCACATGGCCATCCCTCTGTACATGTTTGTGTCCAAAGTTCTCCTTTTAAGGACACTAGTTATAATTGCATTAAGGCCCTCCTTAATGACTTCATTTAACTTCATTACCTCTTTAAAGATTCTTTATCTGACCACAGTCACAGCCAAGCTGCTGGAGGTTAAGATTTCAATACATAAATGTTTGGGGACACAATTCAGCCCATAACACACCTGGTAAAAATAAAGAAAATAACATGGAATGTCTTCTTTACAACGCTCTTAAGATCCATCCTCACAAAATGTTTCATCATAAACTGGAACATATATAAAAATAAATTGATCATCTGTGCCTCAGGCTGACATTATACAAACAATTGGCTTAGACTTTTTCCTCCCAGAAGTAGGCATCTGTATACCAGATATACGTTTATACAAATATACTGTTTAGAAGTTTCCTTTCATGAATATTTCTCTTTTGTGGCTTATTAATCCGTATCCTAAAGGTTTCAATCCTAAAGGTTTCCTAAAGGTTGCGTGCACTTTCGATTTCATCTACTTTTTAAAAAATATTCCTTTCAATATTGCCCATTTTAAAAAATCATATAATTGAGTGTATAGATTAAAAGCACTTTAAGCAGCAGATAGTAGAGATTAAATATGTGTTGCAATAGTATTACATGATATGACTGCTCTTGTCTGTGTGGTAAGGCAGTTGAATTCATCTTTTCTCCTTTTTCTTGAGGAGAAAGAATCCGCAACGTTGTGTTGCTCATTGGTCTCCCTTCTTTTATTTATTTATTTATTTATATTATTAACATATCATGAGTTATTTGTTTCAGGGCCACAGGTCTGTGATTTCATCAGTCTTACACAGACGTGTTCACCATAGCAAATACTTTCCCCAATGTCACCGCATCCTCACCCCTCCACTCTGGCAACCCTCAGTTTGTCTCCTGAGATTAAGAGTTTCTTATGGTCTGTCTCCCTCTCTGGTTTCTTCTTGTGCCATTCATTGGTTTCCCTCTATTCTGTTCGCCACCTTGGGCCTCAGAGCTGCCGCAGGAGCTAGCCAGGCCACCCTTCTGCCCACAGCACTAATCTCTTCCATTCTTGCTTTCTGTCATGTTTGTCCTCCTTCAGTTTCCTGTTCTCACTTTTTCCTTCTCAGTTAAGAAAACTTTTTATTATAAATGGTCAGGTTAGGAGGCAGATCATCTGCTGAAGCAAATTGGTCCCCGACGGCCATCCACTGATGACTATTTGCATTTTATACTTTCATACTTTTTAACAAAACACACTTCTTTCCACTTAGTAATTTTATAGATTAATTAACAAAAGGTAATCTAAAAATTTTCTTATCCTTTGGATGATACAGGATATTTGTAGTTACTCTCCTACTTCCTGGCTAATGAACCATAATATTTTTTAAACAGCAATGAGGCCCTCCATGATATGACTCATGCTTAATCTAAATCCATAAGCTAGAGTCCCGACGGTGACCACTGAGACACAGGGAGGCCTATTTTGCATTGGTGAGGGAAACCTTCAAGGGGTCCGAGTGCTCCTGCCCATTCTTGCTGGGCACACAGAAATGCAAGGCCCTGATTGCTCTTTCCCTGGGCTGATTTTCAGGTTGTGTTTGTAGGGATGGGTCTGGAGGGCTGAGATAATGTCTCCTTCTGGGAAAGACACAGACTTGCTTATGGTTTACTTGCTCACCAGTGATGGCCAGTTGTCCCACAAAACCAGAGCATGTACAACATTCATTGGGGCCCACATTGCATCCTCCCCATGGGACCTGGTGCAAAGGGAGCCAGAGCAAATGCTGATGGTCCTACACTTACATTGTAAGTTAAAAGGCCTATGACTCTGGCCTAGAAACCTTGTGTCTCTGCCAAATCCCTCAAGACTGAAGTTTCTAACCTTTTATTGTACCCTACTTACAAGTGAATAAGTTAATCTGTTTCTTTTTCTGGATATTACCAGAATACCTGAGAAATATTTATTTCCCGTTAGGAGAGAGGCATGTGAAAAACTTACTTGGCTCCTCTCAACCCTGTCCCTCCAATAGGCAATTTGTTAATTTTAAATGCATTTTAAATGCCAGAGGAATAAAATGAAGGGTGTGGGATGAAAGCTGGGGATGAAAAGGAAGGGGAAACCTCAGGAAAAGTTTAAGATTCATTTCAAGTGTGGGATGCTGGGAATGGCCAACAATCTCTGTACCCATGGATGGAAGATTAGTCCAAACTTTGCTGTGAAAATAGAGGGAAAAGCAAGGGGAGTCAACACTTAGAGAAGAAGACCCTTTGCTCTTCTTTGTTCTGGCTTTTATTGGTCCTTCAGGATAATCACAAATCCTTATCACTGTTTCTTAAGCATGTGATGTGTGACAAGGGGTCTTAATGTAACGAGGAAGATATGTTTACGGGAAAGATACAATATGCTAATCTGCGCATTCTATGTTCCATGAGTGCTGCTAAACATAGCCTAACGGACAATGCATACATCTCTTAGATCGCAGGGCCGCTGTTTGGGCTAAGAAAGCTCCAGGGAAGGCAAATCCCTTGGAGTTTCCAATGCCAGAGTGGTCACGCATTCCAAAGGCCTATGCCCTTCTCAGAAACCTTCCATCACCTTCAGCGGCCTCCATGTTACAGGGTAGAAAACCAGGTATTGTGGCTGATTTCATGCTCTACATTAATCCCAACAGCGGGGTACCTGCTTGGTGCAGTCAGTTAAGCATCTAACTCTTGTCTTTAGCTGAGGTAGTGATCTCGGTGTCATGAGATCAAGCCCTACACTGGGCTCCAGGCTCAGCTCAAGTGAGATTCTCTCTCCTTCTGCCCCTCCTGCTCATGCTCTCTCTCTAAAATAAATAAAGAATATTTTTTAAAAAGATTAATTTCAAGTGAATTAAACTTGAGTTAAAATTTAAGTGCTTGGGGCACCTGGGTGGCTCAGTGGGTTAAAGCCTCTGCCTTTGGCTCAGGTCATGATCCCAGGGTCCTGGGATCGAGCCTCAAATGGGGCTCTCTGCTCAGCACGAAGCTTGCTTCCTCCTCTCTCTCTCTCTCTGCCTGCCTCTCTGCTTACTTGTAATCTTTGTCTGTCAAATTAAATTGTTGGGGTCGATTCCATATTAAAACATGTTAACCCCCTGGGCCTGCCTGGGCCTACTTAGCCATAGTGACTCCATGTTGCCTAGGTAGACATTTTGTTGTCTAGAAAAGTTACTGCTCTCAGTTCCAGGTAACTGTTACTAAAACACAACACCTAAAACAAGATAACTGTTACTAAAACACACACCTAAAACAAGGCCAATTCCAGGCAACTATTATTAAAACACATACCTAAAACAAGGCCATTGGTAACCGTTACTAAAACACACAGGTAGGAGACATCCAATCAGCCAAAGCCACATATGCAGATGTCTGCGATTGTGCCCTATAAAAACTAGCCTGTAAGACCAAGGGACGTCGCTCTCTTCGGAGGCGGCCCTGGCCGGTCAGTCTGACTTCTAATGCTTGGCATAGAATAAGGCTTTGCGTAACTTTGTCTCAGTCTCGTTCCTTTGATAACGGACCCAACAAAATAAATAAAATCTTAAAAAAAAAAAATTAAGTGCTGATGTCAGTAGGCATGACAATGGCATGGGCCACCACAGTTACTTAGGTCAATGAGCACAGCTGTCCTTATTTATTGTGTATTTTGGAACGTGTCACCACATAACATCTGTGTGCATTAACAGCCATTTGTGTATCGCGTAGTGCCTACACTGTAAAGAAAGGAAGTGATATTTAGAGTCAGACCTATAGACACATCCTTTTCTAACACTTGTTCCTTTATCAAGTTATCATATTTCCCACATTAATATTGTTTGGCTGCGGTGGACAGCAAAACTGATTTATAGTAGGTCACCTAACAAGTCTGGAGAAGATTCCATTTAATGCAGCAAGACCCAATTTCTTGTTCAACTTCCCTACGGCTTTTTCTATCACGTTTGCTTGTTTTCTTTAGTTTTCTTTCTCACGTTACAAGAAGACTCTAAGTTCCAAACATCATATCCTCCTATAAATATTTCCAAGGGGAAAAAAGACAAGGACAGGGCATCAAAAGTTATTTTGTCTGGCTATTTTATCAGGAAGGAAATGCTTATACACTAACTTTAGTGGAGGCTGAGAGAGGAAATTTGCATTTCTTTAATAATGAACAATTTTGACTCCTTCCTCATGTATCAATAGATATTCCTTCTTAGATGAAATGTAGATTCAAATTATTTATTCTTAACTGAGTCATTTCCTTTCTTCTTATTGAATTACAAGAATTTTTCATAAATTCTGGGTGCAAATTCTTTATCATATCTGTGTGTTTCAAATATTTTGTATCAATCCATTGCTTGCCTTCTCATTTTCCTAAGAGTGTTTTTAAGACAGAGACTCTGAGCTTGCTGAAGTTCACATTATAATTTTTTTCTTTTCACATTTCATGGTTTTGGTGTCACCCATAACTAATTCTCCATAACCACACATGACAAATTTCCCCCAATAATTTTATAGCTTAGCTAATACATGTAGCTCCATGATTTATTTCACTTTTTTTTATATCATGGGAATCCGAGTCTAAGTCATGTGTCTTCTATGGATAGGTAGTTAGTCAAGCCCAATATGTTGAAAAGATGTTTACGCGATTGAACTGTAGTGTTTTGGTTGTTGCTTTTGTTTGCTTTGTTTTGTTGTTTTGTTTTGGAAAATCAATTGTCCCTCAGTAGGTGAGGGTATATTTTGATTCTTTTTTCCAGCGATCTATGTTTCTGTCCTTTTGTCAATACCAAAACGACTTCATTGTATGACTTTATGATAAATTTTAACATCAGATAGTAGAACTCTACAAATTACCTTCTTCATTTTAAGACTGTACAACAATTTTAGTTCTTTTGCTCTTCCATGTATGTTTTATAACCCAATTGTTGATTTCTAAAACAGAAAAAGAAACAGTTTAATTTGTATTGAGATTGCATTGAATGCAATGCAAAAAATCATATCTTTTTTTTTTTTTTTTGAAGATTTAATTTAATTATTTGACAGAAAGAGAGGGAACACAAGTAGGGGGGTGGGAGAGAGAGAAGGAAGCTTCCCTTTGAGCAGGGAGCCTGATGCAGGGCTCCATCCCAGGACCCTGGGGTCATGACCTGAGCCTTAGGCAGATGCTTAAGGACTGAGCCATCCAGGCTTCCCAGATCAATTGATATCTTAACAATATGGTCTATTGTGTCTTCTGGTCAATGCACTTCATGTAACTCTTTTCTTAGGTTTCTTTATTTTTTCCATCCATGTTTCTTAATTTCAGCATATATATCTAGTGCATGTGTAGTTAGATTTATTTCCAATATTTTTTGTTGATATTCAAATTTAATATATATGCACATTTAATATATGTAATACATTAAATATAAATATTTTCATGTTCCAAATGTTTGTTGCCAGTTAATAGAAATACAATTTATAATTTTATATATTGAATTTTATTTCTGGACCTTGTTAAATTCACTGATTTAAAAGTAGAAATTTTTAAAGAGCTTTTAGAATTTTATTTTATAATATATAATATATTTATTACATAAATATATATATAATTATATATTTTATATAATTTAATTTACAACCAATTATGCTGCCTGTGAATACAACAGTTTTTCTTTTCTTCCTTTGTAATCATCTAGTATGCCTTCCAGAATGTTATTGGCTTATTATCAAGCTTAGAGGAAAGCATCTATCTTTCACTATCAAATATGATTAGCTGTAAATTTTTATGGCACGAGAACAAAATTTGTTGCAGTTTTCTATATCCTAACTGGAAGTCCTCAGGGACCTTTTTGATTGTCATAATGCCCTGGGAATACCATTGCTACCTAATATTCAAGGGCCAGAGTTGCTACAAAATGCCAGTAGTGATTCCCACTGAGCCAGTGCTGAGGCCAGGAAGAAAAAAAACGAGACTTTGCTGAGAAATAATGAAAAAAAAAAGAACGGGCTTTTTGATAGGAAACTTTTAATGTCTTCTGCATCTCCTTTTTTTATTCAAATGGTTGTGATTCCCACAATATTTCCAACATTTTGTATTTATTTATGAAGTAAATACCCTTGTGTGTATTTACAAATAATATTTTATAAGAATATTACAAATTCATTTAGAATCTGTGTTTCACCAAGTTCTTAATATTTTTCATTCAGTGGTTGGATTACCAAAGATTATACACACACATGATATATTTTATATAAATTATATATATGTAATTTTTCCTAAACAGTTCATTGTAGGCACTAAGATGACATACTAGAACTAAAGTAATATGTAATATATGAAAATGAAACATATACATTAAATAAGATCTACAGTGCAATATTTAAAACTCAATATGGTAAATGTAAAATTGAAGGAATGCACTGAGTTCTAGTATTGCAGCACCCAAAATATTTTCAACTTTTATACTTTTATTGTGGATTCATATTAAATAGAGCACTTATTATATAATGAGAATTGGAGTTCTTCCAAAAATGTTCCTTACTCAAATATAACAAGTATTTTAGACTAAAGTAAATGGGAGTTGTTCAGGATATCTTGTGAAAAAAATCAGAATGAACAGAACATTAATCTTATAAGCACTTCTAAAAATTAAAAAAAAAAAAAAACAGAATATAAACAATTTGTAAATACTGAAGGCCATGCTTTGGGAAACAACCAGAAACAAGAATTATGAGTTGAATTTTACAGGGTAATATACTCTACAGAATTGAGATTTGTAAGTCATTATCTAAGAAGAAATAGAAAAAAGCCTTTAGCAGAATGTATATCTACATTCAAAAAGCAAATAAGAATTGGAATCGAATTGCTAAAAGAATTAATAGTAAAACAACAACAACAAAAGACAGGAGAATTGCTGTTTCAGAAATTAGCTAATATTCACTTAAATTGCTGAATCTCATATTGGTCATGCTAACTTTACAATAGTGTATTTAGAAAGGATTCTTCATGGACTAACAAAAAATGAAGGCCAAATCCCTGATTCATTCTTTTTTTTTTTAAGATTTTATTTATTTATTTGAGAAAGAGAGAGAGAATGAGAGAGTGTGTATGAGAGAGAGAGAGAGCATGAGAAGGGGAAGGTCAGAGGGAGAAGCAGACTCCCTGCAGAGCAGGGAGCCTGATGCCAGACTTGATCCTGGGACTCCAGGATCATGACCTGAGCCAAAGGCAGTCACTTAGCCAACTGAGCCACCCAGATGCCCATCTGATTCATTTTTAAGGGGAAAATGGAGTGAATTTAGTCAAAAGGAGAGCAGATTGGGAGGAAAGAGAAAGTGTATTTCACTTTTTAAGATCATGGGAAATGTTTATTTCACTGAAAATAGACTGTTATTATTGACTTTATTCATCATGGCTGTAATACTTTGTCCTTTGTATGTGCTGTGCCATATTGAAGTAGTTACAGATGTCAGACAAAATGGGCACTAGGAAACATATAGCAATGAATGGCTTCTGGACTACACGGCACCCTTACTTATCACCAGATGTGGTTAGAAAACAAATGCTAATTTCCCATTTCAGATCAGATTAAATAGCCAATAAATATTTTTTAAAACTCCTGGTATATGGCATTAAGAAAAACATTCTTTGAACAGTTTTGATTTGCATCCCCTGTTGGTCCCCAGAGCTTCACAGACCACTGGCATTCAGCTCTAACAGATGTCCTAACCCCCAGGGAATTTCAAGAGCCTACTGAACTATTATGCACCTTGTGAAGGTTAAAATATTTCATGTTGCTAACTGACTTTCCTTCTGTTTTGATACCTGCCTCAGATCCTTTCTACAACAGCAGGCCACATAGATAGACTCTATATTAATAGATAGATAGATAGATAGATATGATAGATAGATGATAGATGATAGAAAGATAGATGATAGTTTATATAGCCATCCCCTCCACACAATAAACACTCATATATATTTACAGGTCAGTTCATTCAAAACTACTAAAAATGAATTACACCTGAGACCACTTAGCTTCAAGTTAGAATAAGCTTCTTGATTTGAAATAGTATTTTAATTAGCTTTGAATCACCTATATCAAGTACAATATTGGGCAGTAAATGATCAAATAGCAAACCCAAAATAACAACAAAAATGAAACAAACTAATGAAGAAAAGTGTTGTTTCAAGTGATAATACTATATACAAACACCACAAAGAATACTTGATTAGTAAATAAACTGGTTATAGACATCCTACAATTTCCATTGCATAGCAGACAACTTATCACACTTAAATAATCACAAGAACCCAATGTACTATAAAAACCGTCGGTAAGGAAAGAATTAAGGCTGCCACTTGAGAGTGAAGCATAGGAACAAAGTGTGGGAGTCTTTAATGAAAACTGAGATAGTTACCTCTGTAGGAGGTAACTCCTCAGTCAGGAAAGACTGAGCTAGGAGATAATCAGCATCTCGTCTTGAGAGCAGCGAAAGTCCATTTAAGATGGAGATTCTCTATTTCAAGGACGTCTTTGGTTATATTCAGCAACATTGTGGTAGGCATTTTCTCAGTGAAAAATTGGACTTAAGTAGAATGGAAGCAGAAGAGTTGATGCGTATGCAATAGAATGATTTCAATGATTTATCATGGTACTTAAAAGCTAAGAGAAAGCATCAAGAGATCATGGGAAGTGAAAATAGCAGGACCAGTGGACTGAAGAACCTACTGTAAGACAAAGGATTCTTTAAGCTGAGGTTAAAAGGGGGGATGGTGGTGAATGGAGAGTGTTAAGTGCAAAATTTAAAGCAGGAGAAGAAGGATTGTTGATAAGAAGGTAGTGACTATGGGAGACAAATTGAGGTGGGGAGGCAGATATAAAGATCATTAGAGAGAAGCTGAAGAAACTGGAGCCTTACACATTAAATGTTTCACCTATATGGATCTGGAAATCAATTTAAAAAATAGATTAGAGACCTATAATGAACTACAATCACTCTTTTACTGATGATAGATGATTATGTCTTTCATTTAACAAAATTAAAATTGAAAATTAGCTAGGGTTTACAATTCATCAAAGGTCATGCAATATGTAATCTATAAAATACATGATTTTGTGATGAGCAGGAATGCAATTTCTCCAATTTTTAAATAATAATCTTGGCAACATAATACAACTTATTTTTTTTAAAGATTTTATTTATTTATTTGACAGAGAGAGCTCACAAGTAGGCAGAGAGGCAGGCAGAGAGAGAGGAAGGGAAGCAGGCTCCCTGCTGAGCAGAGAGCCCGATGTGGGTCTCGATCCCAGGACCCCAAGATCACGACCTGAGCCAAAGGCAGCGGCCTAACCCACTGAGCTACCCAGGCACCCCAATACAACTTATTTTTAATGGAGGGTATGGTTTTACTTTGAGGGAAAAAGTAGGAAAACAAATCTTTGGAACATTAACTTCTATAATAATAATATAATGAGCTAATTTTGAAAGACTGTAGTTATTAATATCTGAGGTATATTCATAAATAATAACCTTGTTATAGAAATGAATATATGTTATTTAGGACTTTAAACTTATGAATATTTTACAAAATAAATACAGTGAATGATTATTCAAAATCAAAATAATTTACAGAATATAAGAGTTTTTATATGTATATGCCTTTACAGCAGTTTGAGGAAATTTAATTTTAAAACTAATATTTTATTCTAACTTAATTTATATTTACCCTAATAAAAATGAGTCACTTAGAGGGCACCTGGCTAGTCCAGTGTTAGAACATGTGACTCTTCACCTTGGGGTCATGAGTTCAAGCCCTATGTTGGGCCTAGAGATTACTTAAAAAAAAAAATTAAAAAAAGAGTCATTTAGTAAATATACTGGGCAAAAATGGGCCATTATTGGAAAATAAGTCAAGTGTGTTCACTCTAAGCTTATGGAGGAATAAAATATATGCTGATATAATGAATATGCAATTTCTCTTTTATTTTCAAAATGAATTCCTACCACTTATAAAAATCTATAGGTCATACAAAAGAGAGAATATACCCATTTAAAATAGATTTCAAGTAGTACATTAGTCTCATTTTTTAAAAAGTTTTAAGGATTTCCTGGTGGCACTGTTGGTTAAGCACCTGCCTTCAATTCAGGTCATTATCTCAAGGTCCTGGGATTGAGGCTTACTTGGAGTCCCACAGTTGGCTCAGTGCTCAGTGAGCACTGCTTCTCCCCTCTCAGTGTGAATTCTCTCTTTCTTTTGATCACTCTCTCTCTGTAGTAAACAAATAAAATCTTAAAAAGTTTTAATAATGTAAAGGGAATTGAAGATTATGAAGTTAGATGACTGTTAATGTAGCTGCCTACAAATTTGAGTCCTAGTTAATTATATATGTTAAATGTTTTCATAATGTTTTATTACCTTTAAGGAATCATAACTACATTCAACTAAAATATGTTGCTAAATAGTCTACAAGACATGCACTCTATTTAATAGATAAAATATGCCAGGATTCCATTTCTGGTTTTGGTATTGATGCATCTTGTAATCTTATTCTCTCTGGACTAAAAATTTTTCATTAATAAGATGGTAGATTGACCAAGATCATTTTATATTGTTAACACCTTTCAAATTCAACATTGTATGAACGATTTAGATATAGTTAGATTTCTGCTGTGTGTGCATATAGTTAAAAAGAGCTTTGAAGAAAAATGAATTTTGATCTTTGTTAACACTATCAGCAACTCAGATGTAAGTAATTGGTCCCAAAACTGTTCAAATTATGAGAGATTACACATTAGTGAAGTTAAAAAAGTGAAAAAGTTCGAAAAAGTGACTTTTCAGAGAGTCATGGTGATGAAAGGACACAGTTATATTTAGGTAAAGAGAATAGAGAACTTGATTTATTTGGGTTCACTATACATGGTAATATATTTAAGGTGCCTATTTATTTATTTATTTAGAACATTATCAGGGAGGAGGGGGCAGAGGGAAAGGGACAGAGAGAAAATCTTAGGCAGGTTCCACACCCGGCATAGAACTGGAGGCGGGGCTCAGTCTCTCACAACCTTGAGGTCATGACCTGAGCTGAAATAAAGTGTCAGCTGCTTAACTGACTGAGCCACCCAGGCACCCCTTACGGTGACCATTTGTAAGCTTGATTTTTTTTTTTTTTCAGTAACTGGACATTTCTAGATATGTAATCTGAACATTAGTGGGATTGAACTTTTCATTTTTTTTTTTAAATCAATGAACTCAGAGAAACTAAGGAGCATCTACTATTTCTTTTGGTGTGCTATGGATCACACTTGATAAAATCACATGCTCTTGACTTCCCCTTCTATCCCAAAGACTACTGTTAACTGTGTTAAAAAATAATAAAAAGAAAAGATTGGTTCCTTAAATATTTAAAAGGAAAAAAATTAATGTAATTTTTTTGTTTTTATTTAAATTCCAGTTAGTTAACATATATTTTAATATTAGTTTCAAGTGTACAATATAGAGATTCAACAATTTCATATATCACCTGTGGTCATCTTAAGTACACACCTTAATCCCCATCACCTCTGGTAATCATCTTTTGTTGTTTATTCTTAAGAGTCTGTTTTTTGGTTTACCTCCTTCTCTGTCTTTTTTCCTCATTTCACTTAGCATAATACATTGTAGTTCCATCTATGTAGTCGTAAATGGCAAGATTTCATTCTTTTTGACCACTGAGTAATATTCCATTATACATATATATCACATCATCTTTATCCATTTATCAGTCCATGGACACTTGTGCTGTTTCCATAATATGGCTAGTATAGATAACCAGGGCATATGTATCCCTATGAATTAGTATTTTTGTAAATGTAATTATTTTTAAGCGGTAACAAATATTAAGTTCTAGGAAGTAAAATTAAATAACATCTACAAACACACAGATTATACACGTACACACATTTAACTCTGTTTATTTTGCCAGTAATCCAAACCTACACCCAAATTTTAGCTTACAATTAATCAACCACTTTTATTACAGTCAAAATTTTCAAAACCAATAAAAACTGTCACTGAGATAATTTAACAGAATGTATTTTAAGTTTTAAAATTTAGAGAAATAGTTTTTAGATCTTGTTAATATTTTTCAGAACATAGTGTAAAACCAGGATCCATGTTATGCCTTAGACCATATAATGTCACTGCATGAAAAGACATAGAAAAAAAAGAATGCCTTGAAAGCTAATAAAGCAATGTAGGAATTCTGCTCCATTATTTAAATAACCTAGGTCCAACATTGCATAAGAACATAGGTCCAACATCACATTAAGAACATAGATTACATATTTAACTTGCAGTTTTGTTAAATTCTGACAAATTAAATTTAAAAAACTTATTGTATCTTACACATTTCTGTAATTGATAAATAAATTAGAACCTTCATATATTAAAAAAAATTAAAAAATTAAAAAAAATTTTTGATGCAAATTGGAAAATTGCTTATCCTGATAATTTACTTCATACTTCAGGTATTAATAGATTAAGCCATCATGGACCATATTTTAAACAAGTATCACAATAATTTTGAATGGGCACTGTGTCTCTTATCTCCCTTCACCCATTAGCTTATTTTAGATAAATTATTCATATTTGCTTCCTATTTCAAATTGATTATATTATTACTTAAGATAATGTGATATCTCCAATTTAAATTGCAGAAAGAATATTGACAACTGGGCACAGTCTTCTTGAGAATGGTCTTTTTAGAGACTAGCAATGGTATTTTATTATGATTGTGCTCACTGAATGACAAAGGAGTTTATCCTATTAGGATTTGTGCAAATCAAGAACAGTTTTCTTTTGGCATTATCATTTGAGACCAGTAGAACCCTCATTGTGTAAAATGTATCTCTGATTAAAAATGTAGAAGCATAGTTTAATTAAAATGCATACTTCTTACTGAGATTAGGATCAAATTCTAAGAAACAAAAACTAAATACTCCAATCTAACATCAATTAATGGGAAATCCTATCACTGTTTGGAACATTAAGATTTAAGAATTGTACTAACCAAAGAATAACAGTGACAAAAGCACAATGAAACAAAGGAGCAACAATAGTATCTCTGTGAATTCATGTTTGTATGACCCCTTAGAGAGGTAAAGTGAAAAACACACCAGGAGATTCATTAGTCCCTTCAGTGGAATGACAATGGAAGGTGTTTACTTTTCTTGTCCTTAAGCAGATTTGCTTGTTTTAGTAGAACCAAATTTACCTAAAAAGGAGTTTTCACGCTAAAATAAAAACTTATGATGTAGTATATGCTGGCTAACTGAACATAATAAAAAATAAAATAAAATAAAATAATTTTCTGTCTTTTTCTATAAGTCAAATGTTCAGATACTATAACACATTATTTTATGTACAGTTTCAACACTTCTATTTTTGTATTATAGACTTTATTTTATTATTTTTTTTAAAGATTTTATTTATTTATTTGATAGGCAGAGATCACAAGTAGGCAGAGAGGCAGGCAGAGAGAGAGGAGGAAGCAAGCTCCCCGCTGAGCAGAGAGCCCGATGTGGGGCTCGATCCCAGGACCCTGGGATCATGACCTGAGCTGAAGGCAGAGGCTTTAACCCTCTGAGCCACCCAGGAGCCCCTGTGTTATAGACTTTAAATAGTATAGACTTCTGATTATATTTGTTTTTTGTTAAAATTAACATATTAAAAGCAGTAGGTATTTATTGGATTTATTGTAAGGCTTTTTTTTTTTTTTAAATTTTATTTCTTTATTTGACAGAGAGAGACACAGTGAGAGAAAGAACAAAAGCAAGGGGAGTAGGAGAGGGAGAAGCAGGCTTCCCCACTGAGTAGGGAACCTGATGCAGGGTTTGATCCCAGGACCCCGGGATCATGACCTGAGCCAAAAGCAGACACTTAACAACTGAGCTACCCAGGTGCCCCTTATTGTAAGAATTTCTGAATAATTGTTTGTCTTCCTTAAATAGTAATATAGAAAAAGTGACCTTTAAAAATTTCTGTACTAATTTTGTTTCAGATACATTTAAAGATTTAAATCAAGCCAGCACGTTTTATTTTTAAACCTAATATTTAACACATATAATTATGTAAACTATCTTGCTGCCACTTTAAGCAAATCTGTTTTTCTTGCTATGCATTTGAATAATGATTTATGCAAACAGTGACCTTACATTTAGTTTTTCTCTTTCTAAATTTATATCATTCCAGACTTTACACCTCCATGTCATTTTTTTACCTGCATATTCATGTTCTTTTTTATGATTTTTTAATATGAAAAACATCTTTCATTTTTGTCTAGACAAGTAAATGACTAGAGAAAATTATTTGTACATTTTTTCAATTAAAAAAATCATTTATTTTATAATTAAGTTTCATTTGTGTATTTTTTTCTAAGTTTTCTCTCCCATTTTGTCACACAGATATTGTTATATTGTGTAATGCAATCTAAGTTGAGTTCTATGATAGCAATCTTTATATTGAATTGAAATTCTTTGTTCATGGAGCTCTCTCCTTCACCCATTTAGATACCAAGTAATTCAAAAGTAAAAATAACCATAACGTATTTTGTGAAATGTAATAAGTTTTTGTTAGTTATAAGATCAGTACTATTAGTTAATTTGTTTGGGTTTTATATAAGAGAAAAGAATTCTATATTGCTTTAATAAAAATAAATAAAGGAGTAAAACTGAAACAGCATTTGCAAAGGTACCAATAAATATAGTGGAAAAATCTGGGAATAGCTTAAAAAGTTGTAAGGCCTGACTGATGAATCAAACCTGAGAAGACCAGGTAATAGGCCTGTTCGGAGGATATCAAATAAATTCATTAAAGATTCCTTCTAAAGGCCAGTCATCAAGTGATACGAATCCAAGCTTTGGATGCCTTGGATTAATATTCTACTTCAATGCAGAGGAAAAATCAATGATAGTCATGGTGCAGTATAAATTTCTTCTTTTAAATTATCTATATTTCTATTTTATCCATACAGTTGAGAAATAATGGCTAGAGGCACTTTCTGGTATATTAAGAGTGATTCCCAGAGAAGATGAATTTGGAATTAAATAAGCAGCCAAACCAAGATGTGTTTAACACATTTGGATTCCAGGGGATTCTAGTGTTTGCTTTGAGGATTATTAATTATAATACTAATCATGATATATTGAGACCATAGTCTGTGCCAGATGATAGGTTAGAAACAATATCCTCCTAAATCCTCAAAGCCACCCTGCAAGGTAGGTAAGATTATAATAATCCCCATTTTATAGGTAATGAATCTAAGGCTTAGATGATTTCATTAGCAGTGTTCTAATATTTTCCCATGGGCATATTTTCCCCTCTGTTGTCACAATTACATTAAAAAAAGTTTCACATTTATTATGATGTATTGGGTTTGGCCACCTTTCAATACTATCATTGTGTGGTGAATGATTAAATAACTGACAAATTTATTGAAAATAAATACATGAAAAAATTTTAAAGGCTATACTTATTCCTAATAATGGAGAAATGTACAAATTTACTTTGACAATAACTTCAATGATGAAAGAAGAGGATATAATTTTACATTGAGTAAAAATCAATGTACCATTATTTGTATCTATGCCTAATGTAGGGGAGGAAACTTTTTCTCTCTACTCTCAGGATTTTTCAAGTGTGCTTGAGAATTAAATTGATATAAGGTGGGTTAACAGGAGAAAAGCATACAAATTTATCTATGTATTTATGGGAGCCCTCATAAGAGATGAAGTTTCTTTTATAGTCGGTCAGTGCTTTTATAGTAGGATAGTCAAACATAGGCAATTGGTCTTTTTGAATGGAATTCTCTGTCTTTACTTCTCGTACTTTATGGCAAGAATGTTAGCTTTCCTTCTGGTAAAAGGAGGACATCTTTCACATGGGAATTTCATCTTCTGTTTCTAAGATAAAGAAGGAAGGTCAGAGTGATTTTTATGCAATTGTTATTTTTAAAGTGCCTTTAACTCAAAATAATCTTTATGCCAAAGTGGCATTACTTGGGGTGGCATATTCTATCCCCCATCCCTTATACCTATACTTACTATGGCCATGCTAATACATATGTCTTATTTAACATCTATGTCATTATCTATCTACCTATATATCTATATCTATATCTGTCTATATCTATATATAAACCCCTATAATTGTATCTGTTTATAATTTACTACAAAACAATAGAAGTAACTTAATAGTTTATTTTCTTGCATCAGAATTATTTCTTGCATTTTTCTTGCATCAGAATTGCATCAGAATTATTTCCAAAAAAATAATAATAACAGGGAAAAACTTGAAGAACTTTGGTTAAGATTATCATAAAGCAAAAATTTTATATCAATTTCTGTTGCTTTCATATATGATGTTAGGCATATGTTAGCAATAAGTCTATGTCCAAAATTGAATATTATCAAAAAATACTTTAAATTATGTTTCTAAGTTAGAAAAAGGACTGTGTGTGTGTGTATGCATATGCACATGCAAGTTTATTTGCTTATTTTTTTTAACCTAGGAAATGCAGAATGACATTTTTTTTTAAATCTCAAGTAAACCCTTAAAAGAATAATAAACCAGTATGAAATAATGGTTGAAAAACCCACTCTCCAGAAAGTTCTTTTTGCATGTACTATTTGTTTTCTTTATTATTATTTATTTTTTATTCCTTAGGCTAATAACATGACTTGGACAGAAATAAGTTATGGAGAAAAAATAATTTTCTCTTAAAGACTCACGTTTTAAAAGGCAAAGATATGCCCTAGTCAAAAATTGTGTGGGTTGGCCTCATTGTGAGTTTGTGTGAATAAAGTAAAAAATTCTTCAATTGCTGCTAAATCTTCCTTTTGTTGATGGTCTATTGACCCTTTTTATTACATAAATGTTCATGTTTAAAGCTGTAATTTGCATTTAAGCAACACATCAACATTGTAATTTTCTGGAGTTTGGGCATTCTAGTTCTTTTAATTTGTGTACCTACTCCTTCTTGCCTATTATACCCTATACTTCCAGATTGTGAGTTCATGCTCAAAGTGATTTTTTAAGTGAGAATATTGAAAGTTCTGGGTTGAGGGTGTGTCCCTATAGACCGGCCTGTTTGCACCGTATCCTAAGAGTTTTATTGCTTTGGAACCAATTTACAGGTGGTGGGAGGAGAGTGGATTTATTGTTTGGGGGATTTCTGGAACATATTTAGTATAAATTCTGGCTTCAGACTCCTTAAAGTCCAATTTAGGAGTTATAAATTCTAAGAATGAAGAAACGTATACCCATGCATCTAGCAAAAGCAGTGAGTGTTCTTTGTGTCACTGGGCAGATTTTTTTTCCTCAAATACAACTTTTATTTTAAGGTGCAGCTTGTTTTAAGGGTCATAGTCCCAAACCTCCGTTAATATTTTATCTCTTTTTTTGTGAGAAAGTATGTAAGTATATACTATATATACTTGATTACATATACTTCTATTTCCATAAAAGTATATATGAGGTGTGTGTATGTATATATGTATATATATATATATATATATATATGTCATATATATATTTTTAACATAAATTATAATTCTGTTTTAGTAAATGTTGGGGTTTAATAAAATTAAAAAAGAACAAGTAATATGTCATTATAGCTTTTTTCTATGAATATTGCAATTTTCATCAAAAGAAATGACTTAATAATGTGTATGTATATATAAATAGGGGTGTGTGTGTGTGTGTGTGTGTGTGTTCACTATAATCCCATACCCCAAGGTTTGTGATAGCTCAGAATTCCTCCTTTGATTTCTGTGAGTTCCATGATGTCATTCATCAGGTATTTTCTACTTCTATATTCAGCAATAAGGTAGCAATCCCAGCGTAAATGGCACTCCATCATCAGTTCCCACAGACAATCCATTCAAACTGAGCACGTCTTTCAATTAACTGCACCAGATTTTGCCTTTCTTGGCAAAGATTCAAATATCTGAGAGGGCAGGCTCCCAGTTATCCTGCAGGTCTCACTGTCCTACATCTTCCTTCATTCTTTCCGAGTTAGAACACATCCTCATCCCCCACTGCATGCTTTTCTCCATCTAAGAATTCTTTCCACACCTAGGTCTCATTCAGGATAAGTTTATATGTCCAAATGCTTTTCAGGATATTTTACAGACAAATGCAGATTCTTAAGAGGAATTCTAATGGCAAATATTGATGGGAAATGGTTTCGTACTTTTGGCAAGTGTATATGCAGATATTTTTTTTTCTGCTCTCTCTTTTTCTTCTTCCTAAGAGCAAAGAAAAGAAAACTCAATATGATGAAGCTCATTGTGAGTGGTAAATTTCACTTTACATCAATAATGTATTTCATTAAGTGGTGTTGTTCTAAGGCTGATGTAATCCCTTGCTTCCTTGGATACCTGATCTGTCTCAACTGGTGATACTAGCAATGTTTTGGGATAGTGAAAATATCTTTGTTAAGAGAATATTACTCTCAGGCACTGTAGTAGACATATGAAGGAGGCTTTTCCCCATCAACATAGAGACTGCAACTCGGAAAGCTATTGCAAATACGCGAATAGTCAGGCTAGTAAACCCCAAATCTAAATGTGCTGGTAACAGGGTGAGATTAACATTTGCTCCAATTGTATTGCTAGATATGCAAGAACAGAAGGCAATTCAAGTCAACCCAAACTTTCTAGGATAATTTTGTATGTGAGGAGAAGTTTAATCCATTTCTGGTTTCCTAATCTATGATTTTATTTTAATTTGGGGGGACATATTTGATCCCAAATTTATTATGTTTATTTAGAAATGTATTGTGTTTTAAAAATACATAATCTTCATTTATCTTGTAATGATTTCTTAAAAGAGTGATGCTAACAAAATAAGTAAATAGAAATTGCTTCAGCCATCTCTTTATAGACATGGCTTTCTTAGAATTGCGTTCCTGTTCAGGAAGTCCATATAACTAAATGCTTTTTTATCTGAAATGGTAAGAAAATAAGGCCCTGGAAATTGTAGTTTCTTTATCAACAATGTCATGTATATTATGAAACCCAATAGAAAAATAAATATGTCCTACCATGATCCTGTGATTTTTTTTTTTTTTTTAAAGAAGGGGTTCTATTTGCATTTTACTTTCTGAGCCAAATGTTACCACTTGTGGCCAAAGAGTGTCCTCTGAAAGGTGTCATTGTCAGAGAAAATTAATTCATGGCTCACACTCTGCACAGTCAGCATCAATTGTTATCTTTCTCTTCCTCCCTGTCATTCAGATTAATAACATAAGTGGCGCTATATGCTTACAGCTTTCTTCCCCTTGTCATTTGACTCACAATCTCCTCAGTACAGGTAATTTTTCTTCAGCAAATTTAAATGTGTTGCAATGTATCTGTGTTTAGTTAAAAGTGCTATACGATCATTTCTCTTCTGACTACTCTTATTAAAACCAACTTAATAGACCTCTTTCTGTTGTAGGTTTTTATTTCCTAAACACCTGATTGCAGAATAAATTTGAGGTCTTACAGCCATTTTTGGTTATTGTCTGGGACTAACATTATTTTAATGTTGTCTATGATGCCTCTTAAAGCAAGCTTTTTATTAAAAATATTAAATAACTAACATTATACATAATGTAGTCACTTTTCTTAAGTCTCATGGTTATATGATTCTTGCCAGCTATTTATGGAAATCATCCACAAAATGTAAATTTATGCATAAATACAGTGAAAGTGGAAAATTATCTATATTCAAACATAAATGTAATCGAAGAAGTGTAATGTTTAAATGTGTAAGTTTTATGTTCAAAAGAAATTAAGTGCATGTTCCACTGAACAAAGAAAAGACCAGAAACCTTGGAATCATCTTCATTTATAAACCAAGAAGCTATTAAAGCAAGAGACATCATTTTTGAAAGACTTATAAGATAGACTTACATTTTTAAGATGCTTATACAAGTTTTAGTGCAATAAATAAAAATAAAAATAAAAGAAAAATCTGCAACAAGTATTTCACATTTTAATTGTTGGAAGATATCAGTTTGAAGTCAGATCATTGTCCCCAGGTTTCAAGTTCATGCTGTGGCAGCTATTGCTGCAATCTGGAAGTCATCAAAGTCTCCTACAACCACTCAGGCTTCAGGATGCTGCATAAAATTTGCTACTTTCAGAGCTGCCTTGCACCATAAAGCTTGTTCTTACACACTGAAGCACAGAGGCTTTCTGTTCTACAAACCTGTATCAGTCTCCTCTGCAGCTTAGGGGTGAATAGATCCTGCCTTCCCAATCTTGCATGGGCTCATTTCCTCCTAACAACCTAAGTCATATCTGACACATATGTGGAAAGAATCTGGGATTGTGGTTTTTAGTCTTTCGGTCCTTGCAGTACGGTGAGAGCAGGATGGAGAGTAGGAATGAATGCTGGGTGTCTGTGACAATAACCAGGATAGGAAGTAGTCACTGATGCACAAGGCACTGTTATTTGAGGTGTTGAATGTCTCCACTTTGCAGTAGAGACTGGGGACGAATAGAGTCATAGGATGTGTTCTTCAGCACTGCAGTGACTTATCCTTCTGATTATGCACTTCAACTTTGTGAGAACAGTCTTTCCTAAAGAAGGAAATGAAAATTTGAACATCTAGGTTATGTCATCAGGGTCCTGGAGAGAGAGAGAGGAGGTGTGTAATCTTTACAGCTCTCTATTGTGTCCTGGTGAACCTGAAGAGCTCTGGGTTTCCAAAGTAGGGGAGAATGCCAAGGGACTTGCCCATCCCTCCCATATCCTCCTCTGTGACACTGGCATATGACAGAGACACCCGTTGGTAGTCACTCTTACTCCTTTGTAAAATCTTCATCTTTGTGTAGGCAGAATCTGTGACTTTCTTTTCACCAATAGAATGCAGTTAGACGTGATTAGATGTCATTCCAGTGACTACATAACATTGCATATCAAAGGCTAGGGGATTTCACATGATTGTTATGTTGTATAAAATACCATCTTGCTAACTGACTTGCTCTACAATCTCTCTCCCTTCCTCCATTGCTGACTTTGAAAACTCAAGCTTCCCTGAATTTTTCAGCTGCAGGAAAATGAATACAACCAATAACCTGTATGAGTTGGAATTGTACCTTCTCTAATCAAGCCTTCAGATAAGAACCCAGTCCTGAGGACCATCCTGAAGAAGACACAGCCTAACCACACCCAGACTGGTGACCCACAGGTACTGTGTGGGATGTTTTCAGATGCTAAGTTTGTGGGCGATTTGTTATATACCAATATAAATCTAAATCAGGGGATATGGGAAATTGTAAATAAGCTGAAAAAAGAGCAATTTCAGGAGAAAAAAGCTTCAGAAGATCTTGCTATCTTAACAGTAAATAATTACAGTGAGTAAAAGGAATATTATATAGTGTGCAAATTTGTGACATTGTGGATTGCCAGCTCCTCACCCTTTTCCCACAATCTTTTCTTTTCTTTTTTTTTTTTTTAAAGATTGTATTTATTTATTTGACAGAGAGAGATCACAAGTAGACAGAGAGGCAGGCAGAGAGAGAGAGAGGGAAGCAGGCTCCCTGCTAAGCAGAGAGCCCGATGCGGGACTCGATCCCAGGACCCTGAGATCATGACCTGAGCTGAAGGCAGCGGCTTAACCCACTGAGCCACCCAGGCGCCCCTCCCACAATCTTTTCTTATGGCAAGATAGGGATCAGCTATTTTGACATCAGTGGAAGGGATGCTAACATGGTCTTTGCCCTTAATGAAAGAACAAAGAATCATTTGGGGGAGTATAGATCTAAGTGTGAATATTATCACAAAATATTAGGGCATTAGCATTGACTTGGTAATTGCTCACTTGTTATAATTTAAGTTAATTTAATGTTCAGTCTCATGAAGCATTTAATCTGTGGTGATTGAGTTTAATAAAAATAATGACAGAATTATGGAAAATACATACCATTTAAAGGTACAAGTGCATCAGAAAATATTTTGGGGTATTGGAAATAATAGCTGTCATGTGCTAAAACTATATTTTACTTTCATAGTTCAAATCCTAACAATAAAAATGATGGTATCATGCCCATTTAAAAGATGAAGAAAGTGAAATTAAGTAAACTGATTTTTCATTTTCTCCAATATAAATTTAATACATTCAATCTTGATTGCTCTTCAAATTATGCTTTATAAAATAAGTTTCATGAAGGAAAAAAATACCTTAATCAAATATTTTTAGTCAGCACTAGGTTAAACTACTTCTGTTTGTGTGTTTGGCTGTGTGTTGATGAATTTGCTGTTGAATTATATATTTGGTTGTTTTACCTCCAACGAATTTCTGTGAGCCTTGACTGTGACGCAACAAGGATAAGCTCTTGGGGCATCTGGTTAGCTCAGTTGGTTAAGCCTCTGGCTCTTGATTTCATCTCAGATTCTTGGGATTGAGCCCCACATAGGGCTCCCCACTGAGTGGGGGAGGGTCTGCTTGTCTCCCCTCTCCCTCTGCACATGTAATCCTTTCCTTTCTTTCTCTTTCTATCATTTTTTAAAAAAACTTTAAAAAAGGATAAGTTCTTGTAAAAATTAATTTTTCAGATTTATTTGACTACAGCAAGCATTGATCACAGAACATCTAATATTATATAGAACCAGAATTCACCAAAAACACTTTTCATGAATCATTTGTCTAGATAAATATATAACAACCAATTCCTTCCAAAATTCCTCAAAAAGCTTAATGATTTAAAAAATTATATTATATCTTATTTGCCTAATTAAATATAGAGGAAAGCAAGGAAGTCTTACTCTCAAATACATTGAAGCTATATGAAAACTATACATTTTTATTTGATTACATTTATTGAAAGCCACTTACGCTATAAAGATGTGAAATATGTTGCATATGTGTGAAAATTTCAGCATATGGATTATAAAAATATAACACAAGTTATTTTCCACATTTTCTATATATATATGTAGAAAATCAATCTAAATATTCTTATAACAACAATACTTCTATAGTACAACAGTAAATTTATTTTAATAAATTTGGGATTAGAAATAGAGCAATTCAGTAGAATATATTAGTTCAACTATTACCTTATATATGCCTTGAATGGCATGATTCAGCTCAGTCTATACAAATATTTTAAATAACAAGTTGCAAAATGTAAAATAAAATAACAAGTTGCAACATATATTTATTTGCTTCATTAATTACTTTAGACCATTCTGAGTTTTGGTAAATTTGAGATTTTTTGCCTTAAATAAATAAGAATTCAAGAATCAATATATATATTATAGTATGGCTGATTGAAATTGAATACTACCTCATGGTGTTTCGTGGAAAAAAAGACTAAGTATGAAGGAAAAATCCACATAATGAAAAAGGTATTAAAAAACAAGAAGAGGAATGGGTGACCATTATAAATAGTTATGGAAAATCAGATCAGTTTTATAAGTATAATTATACCTGGTCAACCCTAAAATTGAAGCACGTATAAGCATTTTCCAGTTCTTTGTATTATTTTTCTAGGTTTTATAATATATTGGTCAATTCTGAATTGTTTTTAACAACAAGAGTAACAATAGAAGTTGATCTCCACACAGGCCATTAATAATTTTCATGTAAATATATTTATATTGAAGACATTTATCAATGAGAGAAGTTTCCTTTCAGTGGAACTAAAAAGCCAACAGGAAGTTTTGTTTTGTTTTTAACTAACCAAATACGTAGTTTCCCATATAATCCAGACTTCCAGATTGGCCTTTTAAGGAAAACAGGCTATGCAGAGTGTTATGACATCTTATTGCAAAATACGTCTTAGACATTTGCACTAACAATCTCTTAGGAATAGCTAAGTGTATGTTTTTTGTTTTTTTTTGAGATTTTATTTACTTATTTGACAGAGAGAGATCACAAATAGGCAGAGAGGCAGGCAGAGAGAGAGGATGAAGCAGAAAGCCCAATGTGGGGCTTGATCCCAGGACCCTGAGATCATGACCTGAGCTGAAGGCAGAGGCTTAACCCACTGAGCCACCCAGTTGCCCCAGTGTATGGGTTTTTAAAACAGAAAGATATTATTGAGTGAGCATCTATGATAGGTAAAAGACAGTTTTGAGTAGGAGGAACCACTGAATTCCTTTCAGATTGTGTCTTCCATTTTTTATAAAATATTGATCCAATTGAGAATATTTCTACATCTAAGACTGGTGATCATTTTATTCAAATTAGATGCAATACTTTAATTGCCTGGAGCTAATACTCAGTTATCAACATAGTGAGCATATTAGGACATTTCAAATATTAACATAATACCAATAATAAAAATAATAAGGACATTAATATATATTTCACCATATATGATGTAAGAATATTTCTAATAGCGTTGAATTGGTGAATTAGTGATATTTCTGATGTGAGTTTTCTTTTGAAACATTAATTTAAATTAAGACTGTTTTGTATCGGGGCGCCTGGGTGGCTCAGTGGGTTAAGCCGCTGCCTTCGGCTCAGGTCATGATCTCAGGGTCCTGGGATCGAGTCCCATATCGGGCTCTCTGCTCAGCAGGGAGCCTGCTTCTCTCTCTCTCTCTCTCTCTGCCTGCCTCTCTGCCTACTTGTGATCTCTCTCTGTCAAATAAATAAATAAAATATTTAAAAAAAAAAAAAAAAAAAGACTGTTTTGTATCTAATGATGTACTGGATGGCAATTTGAACTTTTAAGGCAGACTACTTGTACTGTAAACTCTCAGTTACAATATCTGTTTCATCTTCCATCCTTTCATTTTTATGGGGTAGACCCATAGCTAGCAGATTGGCTTGTGGTTTATGAAAAAGACTGTAATAAAAATTTCTGTGTAACCTCAATAGACTCTGTATTGAGCCTGGGTGGCTCAGTTGGTTGGACGACAGCCTTCGGCTCAGGTCATGATCCTGGAGTTCCGGGATCAAGTCCCACATCGGACTCCCAGCTCCATGGGAAGTCTCCTTCTCCCTCTGACCTTCTCCTCGCTCGTGTTCTCTCTCACTGTCTCTCTCTCAAATAAATAAATAAAATCTTTAAAAAAAAAAAAAAAGAAAAGCAACAATGAGGGAACCATGTGGATGGAACTAGAGGGTATGATGCTGAGCAAAATAAGTCAATCAGGGAAAGATAATTATCACGTGATTTCCTTGATATGAGGAATTTGAAAGGCAAGGTGGGGGGCTTGGGGGTAGGAAAAGAATAAATGAAATAAAATGGGATCTGGGGGCAGAAAAACCATAAGAGACTCTTAATCTCACAAAACAAACTGAAGGTTGAGGGTGGGGTGGAGAGGGGTAGGGAGAGGGTGGTTGGGTTCTAGACAGTGGGTAGGGTAGGTGCTATGGTGAGTGCTATGAAGTGTGTAAACCTGGCGATTCACAGACCTGTACCCCTGGAGCTAATAATACATATGTTAATAAAAAAATTTAAAAATAATAAAAAAGGAACAATAATGGAATCTGCTGCATAGTACTGGGATACTAGGCAAGAGTAACTGAGCCACATTAATAGTGATGTAACAAAATCATAATTAACGAGTAACTTCTAGAAGTGTCCTCTAGGGTGCCCTGAATTCAGTTACTGTCTCTGTGAAACCGCAACCACTGCCCTCAAGCTCCAGTGAGACACTTGTCTATCTTTAGTAATAAACAACTTTTTTTTTTCTGTAGCTAGCATGATGCTTAGCCAAAAATGAAGCAACACCCACAGTAAAACAATTTTAAATCTCACAATATCCAATTACCATGTGATTCTTGTCAGCAATACTTGCTATGTTGTCCTTCCTGGCTACCAAAGAGGATGATACTAATTTTTAAAGTTCTTGTCTGATATTGGCTTGAAGAAATAAAATACATTGAGAATTCACTGAGGAAAGATTTTAAGAATTGAACATTAAATGTGGAGATCTGTAAGACACATTTATAAGATCAAATTAGTGGAAGTCTGGCGCAGTTTACTTTGAAGTGCTTTGTCAGCCATGCTTATCTGTTATGTCAGCGCAGCGATTGTCAAACAGTAGGTATTTTGGTCACCGTATTACTGATAATGGGAAATCATCCAATTAACATTCCAAGGAAATGTTTTTAGTACTGTCAAGAGCAAACATAAATGTCTAAAACTGAAAATAATTTTTCAAGATTTTTCTCAGTCATTCTGTCTCTGAAGAGGACAGAAATCACTTTGCCGTATATTAATTCAGTAATTTCAGTTCCCCCTGCTCCTGGTAGTCATTCTAATTTAAAATTCTAGTTGAAGCTGATTAGGTTAGGTGGCTCAGAGCCAGCAAGTTCTATGAGTTCTGATTTTTCCTAGTCTCAGTTTGATTCCTCGGGAGTTAAGTAGGGAGACCTGATGTGTGTGCTCTCTAATGGTGCATTCAGAAATGGTACTTTTGAGAAAATCAACCAATCTAGTGCACTACATTTTTAAACTTAATTCTGTTATCCCTTCTGTTTAATAGTTAAAAATTAGACTTGTGTAAAATGGAATCCTTGTCTGATAATCAGTATAGCAACGTCTCAAAAACACATCAACCAAATCTCATGATACTGCTCATCGTGATCTATGTATATTACAATTTCGCACATTTAACAGGCTGTGAACAAACAGATGTCCAGCCAAATACTTTATTTCTTCATAATGCATTAAGAGATTCAGATCAGATAATGTATGCACAGCATTTCGAAAAGCACTTATTTAGTAAGTATAAAATAAAAGTTTATTCTCATTTTGTATTTATAAATATGCATCTTTGTTATTATTTACTTTAGCTGATGTCACTAAAGGAAGATGTTTTGTTCAAATAAAAAAAGTTTTTTTTAAGATTTTATTTATTTATTTGACAGAGATAGATCACAAGTAGGCAGAGAAGGAGGCAGAGAGAGAGGGGAAAAATTATTTTTATCACTGTATAGATACTTGCTACTATTCCGTGAAAGAAGAGCTTTCCATATAAACCATCTATTTTTAGTCATCACTAAATATTGTACAGATGTGATCTCAGACACATCTGGATTCAGACAAATTGGCATTGCACCCTGCTCTGTTACATAGAAACTGTGACTTTGAACCAGTCATCTAATTTCACTGACCTCACAACCCAACTCAAAGCAAAAGTAGTAAATATTAAGAGGATTATTATAAAAATTATAAACATTGAATAAAATGAGAGAATACAAACAAGGTACTGAACACACTGGCTCTCACAGCAAAGGCACCAGAAGAATTTTCTACCCCAATGTTCACTTTACTTGTTGTCTTAATTCTTCCAGTATACTTTATCTCCTTTCCTTGCTTTATTTTTCACCATAGCTCTTAAAAATTTCCTTCATACTAGATATGCTTATTATAACTGAATTTGTTGTCTGTTTCCTCCCCATATGAGATCTATGCAGCAAATTGTTGTGTACTGTGATCTTTGCTGAGTGTCAAGGACACTCAAGGACAGTGTCCAAACGTAACAGATATTGAATAAAGAGTTGTTGAATCAGTGGGTAATATTTCTTTTTTTTTTTTTAAGATTTATTTATTTATATCAGAGACAGAGAGAGAGTGTGTGAGCGAGCAGGGGGAAGGGACAGAGGAAGAGGGAGAGAGAGACTCTCCAGCAGACTCCTCATTGAGTGAGGAACCTATTCAGGACTCCATCCCACTACCCTGAGACTAGGACCTGAGCCCAAATCAGGAGCTATGTGCTTAATTGACTAAGTCACCTAGACACCCCAGCAGGTAATATTTCTGAACATCATTATTATCATTATTACCAAACAAAAATTGTTGGATTTTTTTTTCTAAAATACTTTATTTATTTATTTGACAGAGATCACAAGCAGGCAGAGAGAGAAGAGGAAGCAGGCTCCCCACTGAGCAGAGAGCCCAATGTGAGGCTCAATTCCAGGACCCCGGGATCATGACCCGAGCTGAAGGCAGAGGCCCTAACCCAGTGAGCCACCCAGACGCCCCTGTTGGATAAATTTTATTTATGTGTTTACCATTCTCAGCCATCCAAATTGACTAAATGTATAATCCAAAATGCCAATCCTTTTTTTAGATGAAAATAATTAAATAATTGCAAATTTCCTTATTAATTCAGGAGTTTAATATAGGATAGAGTTATGTTTTTAAAAACCCTTTAAGTAAATAATAAATGCCTAAATCCTATTTGCCTTTATTTGAGTTTTGAATAGACTAAAAGATACAAATTTTAGTATAGAACAGCAAATATCCATACACACTAAATTCACACAAGCCTTTCTTGCAGGTGCTGTAGATGTAGTCGGGGCAAAAGAATTCCCTCTCCTTGCAGAGTTCACATTTTATGTAGGGAGGTACACAACAAACAAGTTAAAATACAAAAGAATTAAAACAAGCAAATACAATAGAAAATTTGGGGTAGTTAGTAGTGATGGTACAAGAAATCCTTAAAGAAATAAACACTGATTGGTGACTTTATTATATGGAGTGTTCAGAATTGGTCTCTCTGAAGAGGTGACTGCTGAGCCAAATCCAGAGCAAAATGGCAGTGTTATCTCTGTGAATAAATGGTGGAAATGCTTTCTGGACAGAAGGATCAGCCTCTGTAGAAAACCTAAGGAAAAAAGCAAAGTAAAACAGTTGAGAACATTAATAAAATTATTTTGATTATAACTGAGAAAAATTAAGTTCAAAAATGAGATTTTTAGGCATTGGGAATAATTTCAATATTATTTTTAGTATAATAGGAAGTCAGTGAACATTTTCATTCTAGAAATGAAGTCATGTTTATTTGTTAAGAGTGCAGATTTTAGGAGACAAGGGTAAACACAGAAACACTAGCAGGAAAGCTATTGCAGTTGTTTCGGTGACAGATGACCGTAGCTCTCTGACTAGATTGTACTGATTGTGACAGGTGATGCGAAGTCACTGGGTTTGAGATAGATTTAAAAGTAGGGTTGAAAGGAATTACAAATGAATTGGATGTAAGCATGAGAACGGTAAAGGAATAGTGAGAATCCCCAAGGTTTTTAAGGCAAGCCATTCTATGAAGAGTGTCATAACTAACAGAAGATTAAAGAATGAATACGTGTGTAGTGGTCAGGAGCAGTGGTAGTTGAAATCCAAGAGTTCTTTTTGGACATACTAAATATGATAAGCTTTAAAATTTCCCAGGGAGTTGTCAAGTATTCAGGTGAATATATTATTCTGTGTCGGGGAAAGAGATGGGGGCTAAAGGTTAACATTTTGGGAGTCACTAGCAGAGAGACATGATTAAAGCTGTGGAAGTGAATGCTATCACCTAGGAAGTGAGCGTAAATAGAAAAGGCAAAAGATCTAAAGAGTGTGCCTTAGGCTGTGGCAGCATGTGTACTTTAGGAAGAAAAGGAGAGACCAGCAAAGGAAACTGAAAAAGAAAGGCTGGATGATGGTGGCAAGACAGGGTTATGTGTTCTGTAACTCAGTGCCGGAAGTATTTCACGGAATAGAAACTGATCCAGTTTGTCACACTGGTGAAAGATTACATTCTAGAGTGACTAAAAATTAATGCTTGAAAATTTAGCATTTAGGTTAGCATGATAGAAGGAATGCACATTTAATTGGAGTAGGTTAATAAAAGATCATGTGTGATTAAGTATAGACATTGATGAAGAATTATAGTTTTGTTTTGGGTGTTTTGTTTTGTTTTGTTTTGTCTGGGAAGATGGGTAGACATTGAACAGAAAGTATACAATGACTTAAGTGATTTCTTTTTTTCCTCTTAACATGACATATAATCTACTATGCTAAAGACAGTTGTTGAACAAATAAAAATATTGTAGAACATAAAAAATAATAACTACATGCTTTTTGTCCTTACTGTTGGGAACTAAAGAGAACTAAAGAGAATCCAGCATACCTTAGAAAGGTTGTCTTTGACTGGAAACACTGACAGGTGAATGAATTTATAAAGGGGATGTACACACACACACACACACACACACACACACACAGAGGTTAGTGTATATGGACACATTGGAATTCAAGTAGCCTCATAAATTCATAAAACTGATAAGCATGATGATGATGAGGATAAGCACTTCTCCACTTTCCTTTTCTAAGTGAAATAAGAAAGATAAAAGTGAAGAAGAGAGAATTTTATGGTGGTCTAAGGAGTTAGAGATTCTTTAGTTTATTAAATGAGTAAGAGAATGAATATGATCATAATTTGAAACAGCAACAATGACAACAAGACAGCATAGTTAACTTTTCCCAGCCATTTTTAGCTATATGCAGGTAGAAATTTGGGTATAATCATGGCCAGGGTCTTGACCAGGTAAGCATATGAAAGACAATGACAAGAGAGTTTTGAACATGTGCTGGAGTGATTATATAACACTGGGCTTTGTAATCTAACGTGGGTAAGAAGAGAGATAGAAGCAGAGCAAGGGAGGGTGGAAAGTCAATTGATGGGATATCCAAGTAAGGTCAAAGAATCTTTGGAGAAGAGTTAATGGGCAGAGGTCTGGGGTTCAAAGAATCTTTGGAGAAGAGTTAATGGGCAGAGATCTGGGGTTCAAAGAAAATGTTACTATAATCTCGGTATCAATAACAAGGCAGTAGTTGTGTCGACAAGGTCTAGAGTATAATTTGTTGGCTGAAGTCCATTGAAGAAATAGATAGTGCAAGGAGGTCAAGGAATTAAAAACCAAGGGTTCGGGATCAACTGACCATGTGACTGAGGAAGCTACAAAGAATAGGCTATAGGAGCATGCAATAAATATTCCAGCATCTATTTAGGAAAACTCGATGTTTTTGGAGAGAGACCTAAGCTGTTTCTATAAATCATTCTCCTTTTCTTACACTTCTTTATGTACACTATTTACTGAAATCCTTAACTGTATAGGCATAATAATGTCTAAAAATACTTTAAATACATTCATTTAAATATATTCATTTATTCAATTTTTATAACAAACTTAATAAATAGGGAGCTGTTATGTTAATTTTAGAGAAATGCAAATCAAGACTCACTATTTAACTCTATCTTAATAGAGTCAAATGTAGTTTGTTTGTTTTTAATCTTTGTAGGATACCTGCTTCTTAAAATATTACTGCTTAATATTCCTATCGTGTTAAAGTGCTATCTTTCTTTTAAAGAATCATGTTATCTTGGAAGTCAAAGACTTTTGCAACATGGTGCTAATTAAATTCATCTAATTAAATCTTCTCCGAACTCTGAACTCAAATTCCTGCTGCCTTCTTAAAACCTCCACTTGCACATATGAGAATCTCAAACAGTAGGTGTCCCAAAATGCAAATATTTGCTTACAGGATTTGTCCACCACCCACCCACCCACCCATTTCTTCTCCCATTTTAATAAGTGCATCCTACTTTACTCTTCTGTCCAAGACATAAATCCAGGAACTATCTTTGATTTCTCCATTTCCCTAAGTTTCCACTCAAAGTTTGTTTGAAAAAATATCTAAACTTAGTTAATCTGTCTGCATTGTGATCATCCTAGGCTAGGCCCACATAACAGATTTTCCAAATTTTACATCTTATAACTGGTCCTTCTGATTCCTAATACAATCAATTTATCCCTCATAAGTCTGAATTTGCTTCTCTCTCTCTCTCTCTCTTTTTTAAAAAAATATTTTATTTATATATTTGACAGAGAGATAGCACACGTAGGTAGAGTGGCAGGCAGAGGGAGAGGGAGAAGCAGGCTCTCTGCAGAGCAGGGAGCCTGATGCAGGACTTGATCCCAGGAGCCTGGGATCATGACCTGAACCACAGGCAGTCACTTAACCAATGGAGCCACTCAGGTGCCCCTGAATTGGCTTCTTAAAATATAAATTGAATTATGTATTGCCAACACACTTAGGGGAAAAAAAGCAAATGTTTTTTGCCATGGCCTTAATGTGTTACATAATCTGACACCATCTCTAGGAATTTGCTTGGAAAATTGCCCCTTGCTCATCAGTTTTCACCTACATAGGATTTGAATTAGTTTTTTAAATGTATCTTTGTCTATGTCATTTTAGGACTTCTTACATTTTATTCTTTGCACCTAAAACGTTTTCTCAACTTCATGTTACTTGAATACAATTTTCTCATCTTTGCTCTCTGTTCTTCAATATCATCCTTTTAGAAAGACTTGTAAAACCCTATTTAATGAATTCTGTAAACATTGTTCTTTATCACACACATAAAAACACAATAATAATACCAAGATCTACAAAGAAGAAAGAAAACTTATCCATAAGCCCACTACTTAGATAAATATTATTGAAGAGCATCACTTCTATGTACAGTGTTTAAAAGGAGAAGCACAGAAAATATATTCAGATTTAATAAACATATGCTATTATGCAATATGAGTATTTTATTCACTATTTACACAATTCTACATTTTCGACCTGCAGTTTCTCTTCAAAATATTGATGTCTTCTTCATTACAGAAGAAATAAAAATAAAAACTCATAAAAGCCAATTTATAGAAATGAGAGTCCTCAAAGGCAAATTTCTATTTCAAAAGACATAGAAAACTTTGTTCTCATCTCTAAATTCTTAAAGAATTTTGTAACAATCTATGATAGTAGGAGGTAAATCAGACAAATCTAAATCAGACAAGGACTCCACGAAAAAAAGAGAACTATAAGCCATATCTCTGATGAACGTGGATGCAAAAATTCTCAACAAAGTACTAGCAAATCGAATCCAATAATATAGTATGAGAATCATTCACCATGATCAAATTATATATATTACTGGGCTACAAGAGTGGGTCAATACTCACAAATCAACAGCATAATATACTACATTTATAAAATAAAGGATAAGAACCATCTGATCCTCTCAATAGATGCAAAAAAAAAAAAAAAAACATTTGACAAAGTACATCTATGCTTGATAAAAACCCTCTACCAACTAAGGATAGAGAGAATATACTTCAACATAATAAAGCCCATATATGAAAAACCAACAGCTAATATCATCCTTAATGGGGTAAAACTGAGAACGTTTCTCCACAGTCAAAAAGACAAGGATGTCTACTCTCATCATTGTTATTAACAGGTACTGGAAGTCCTAGCCTCAGCAACAAAAAGAAATTTAAATAAATAAATAAATAAATAAATAATAGGCATCTAAATCATCAAGGAAGAAATCAAACTTTCACTATTGACAGATCACATGATACGTTATATAGAAAACCCCAAACACTTCACTGAAAGATTCCTAGAACTGATATATGAACTCAGTAAATCACAGGATGCAAGATCAATGTACAGAAATATGCTGCATTTCTGTACACCTATAATAAAGCAACAGAAAGAGAAATCGAAGAATTGATCCTATTCACAATTGTAACAAAAATGATAAGATATTTAAGAATAAACCTAACCAAAGAGGTAAAGAGTCTGTACTCTGAATACTATAGAGCACTGATGTAATCGTAGATGACACAAAGAAATGGAAAAACACCCCATGCTCATGGATTGGAAGAACCATCTTTGCTTGTCTATACTACCCAAAACTGTATATGTTTACCTTGTGCCCTGCAAACTTTTTAAATGGATTTATTAGCCCTAGATCTTTCTTGTGGATTCTTTTCCACTTTCTATACATAGGACCATGCCATCTGTGAGTAGAGATTTTAAAGATTTTATTTATTATTTATTTGACAGAGAGAGACTACATGTAGGCAGAGAGGCAGGCAGAGAGAGAGAGGAGGAAGAAGGCTCCCTGCTGAGCAGAGAGCCCGATGTGGGACTCGATCCCAGAACTCTGGGATCATGACCTGAGCTGAAGGCAGCGGCTTAACCCACTGAGCCACCCAGGTGCCCCTGAGTAGAGATTTTAAAAAATTTCTTCCTTTATAATTTGGAAACCTTTTCTATCTCTTGCTTGTCCAATTGCTCTGGCTAGGATTTCCAGTAGTATGTTGAATAGCAGGTGGTGGAAGAGGATATTCTTGTCATATTCTTGATATTAAGGGGAAATTTTTCAGTTTTTCAGTGTTGAGTATGATGCTGGCTATGGGTTTCTCATAGATGTCCTTCCTGATTTGGAGGCTCTTTTTTTCTTAAGCTTCTGAGTGTTTGTGTTATGAAGTATTGTTGAATCTTTTTTTCAAGGTACTTCATCAGTTGAGATGATCAAAAGTTGAGACTCTTCCCCCATTCCATTAATGTGATATATCATATGGTATTAATTTTCTTACATCAAGTCACCCCTGCATTCTTTTTTTTTCTTTTTTTTTAAAGGATTATTTATTTATTTATTGGACAGAGATCACAAGTAGGCAGAGAGGCAGGCAGAGAGAGAGGAAGGGAAGCAGGCTCCCTGCTGAGCAGAGAGCCTAATGTGGGGATCTGTGATCATGACTTGAGCCAAAGGCAAAGTCTTTAACCCACTGAGCCACCCAGGCACCGCTCACCCCTGCATTTTCTGGATAAACTCCACTTAGCCATGGTAAATAATAATAATTTTTTATATCCTTTTAGATTTGGTTTGCTAGTATTTTTTTTATCAATTTTGACTCTGTATTTATAAGAGAAAAGATCTTTTCTTTTTCTAGATAATGTTAGCCTTATAGAATGGCATATTTCCTTCTCTTCACATCTTTTTTTGGAAAAGTTTGAGAAGGATTTGTTAATTTTTCTTTAAATGTTGAATAGAATTTTACCAGTGAAGCCATAGGGTCCTGGACTTGTTTTTGTTGGGAATTTTTGGTTAGAGATTCAATCTGTTTACTTATTTTAGGTCTGTTGAAATTTCCACTTCCTCTTAAGCCAGTTTGGGTAATTTGTGCAATTTTCAGAAGAAAATTGTCTAATTTGTATGTCTAATTTGTTGGCATACAAATCTTTATAAACCTTTCCACAGTGTCCCACAAATTATTATCAGTTCTACTTTTGTCATTTGTTCAGTATAGAAAATTCTTATCAATCTGTCTTTGATTTCACTGATTTTATGTTCTGTGTTCTGCTGAATTCTATTAAGTACAATGATTTGTATTAATAATTAAGTACAATTATTCAGTACAATGATTTAAGTACACCAACAATTATTTCTTGGTGTCAAATTTTTAATTTTTAATTATGTAATGTCCCTTTTTTCCAGAGGTATTTTCTTTGTTGAAATGTATCCTTTTATTCACTCTTTCTTATATCATTTAATTTTTTTTTACTAATTCTGACTTGGCTACCCTTGAGCCTACTTGTGTTGTCACATTTATTTCTGTTGATTTTGAATCTCATTTATTTTATTCTATATATGTTAGCTTTTCCATATAATAGAACCCTGGCATGAAAGTTATGTTACTTCTTTCCACAGAACATTGTTTTCTATTAGAAAAATAGCATAAGAAAACTGAATAGTTAGATCCATTTGGAACCGAACTAGGTCAGGGCTGGGTTGTATGTTTTGTTGACCCAAGTTCACTTGTGGCTTTAAATGTCTTGATGAAAGAACTGTTGGATAATTGTCTCTGCTTCTTCAGCCCAATACCCCATCCACAAATGTCACCTAAGCCCTCAACATGCTCAAGGGTCAGAACATCAGATGGGGAAACCAGTCATGTGTTCTAATCTGGTCACAAGGCCATTAAAAGCTTCCTTTCTTTTATTTTCACCAGCAGAGTCCTCTTACAGATGGCAATCCTGACCTCCTACAAGTGTTCAGAATCATACATGTACATCAACAGGAAAATAGCTATTGCTTTCACTGTGTGCAGGGGTCTGGTGCAAATTTCCATATCCTAAACAGAAGAAAACATCCTCTTTAGTTTTCTAATGTCCATTTTTTTCTCATATTTTAACATCTCTAACAATGGAATACATCTGATTCCTTGATATTGCACAACTACGGTTGGTTATCATTCAAACATAATTATATCAGCCATGTGTGTCTATGGATATACAAACTAGGCCATGACTTTTCATATTTTTGACATTTCATTTTTTTTTAGATTTTTATTTATTTATTTGACAGAGAGAAATCACAAGTAGATGGAGAGGCAGGCAGAGAGAGAGAGAGGGAAGCAGGCTCCCTGCTGAGCAGAGAGCCCGATGCAAAACTTGATCCCAGGACCCTGAGATCATGACCTGAGCCGAAGGCAGAGGCTTTAACCCACTGAGCCACCCAGGTGCCCATATTTTTGACATTTCAATTGAACTGTTATTGATGCTATATGTCTGCTGCATTTAATTGCTTCTCAAATGTTTTTGAAAGATGACATTATAAATTGGATTGAAATACTAAGTCATTTTAATTCAGAAAGATACTAAAACAAAGTAGGGGCAACAACTTTTACTAGTGAAGCAAATAATCATCGTCAGAATAATGATTACAATTTGGTAATTTATTTCAAGAAACAAAAACAAGTACTTAATGAAAACCAAGGACAAGGGTGTCTGGGTGGTACCATTGGTTAGCATCTGACTTGGTTCTTTTTTTTTCCTTAATTTTTTATTTTTTATAGACATATATTTTTATCCCCAGGGGTACAGGTCTGTGAATCACCAGGTTTAGACACTTCGCAACACTAGCCATAGCACACACCCTCCCCAGTGTCCATAACCCAACCACCCTCTCCCTACCCCTTTCTCCCCTGGCAACCCTCTGTTTTGTGAGATTGAGATCTCTTATGGTTTGGTTTGTCTCCCTCCCAATCCCATCTTGTTTCCTTTTTTACCTTTCCTACCCCACAAACTCCCCACTCTGCCTCTCAATTTCCTCATATCAGGGAGATGATATGATAACTGTCTTTCTCTGATTGACTTTAAAATGATGGTTTTAATATTGTTTGTGTCAAGCACTTCCATTTCTCATTTGATGAAGTGCATCCAACTTAATTTTATGCAAAACCATGATGCACTTGCATATCTGAATCAGCTCATGTTTCATTTGTTCAGTGGGCTTTAAAAATTAATTCAATCAATATTTGTTTATACTTATATCAAACAAGTACCAGGAACTGATGTTAAAATGGAAAATAAGGAAAACAAAGTTTCTCATTTCCCAGTAGTAAGACAACATCAATAAAGTCATAAAAGTCATGGTACTTTTTATTTTAAAGGTAACTAAGTATCTGAGAAAGATAACTGGTGAGTGAGAGTCTACTTTACTTAAAACATATGCCAGGAAAAGTCTCCCAATGAAATTTCATAATACAGCAGACATCTAAAGGATTAAAAAACATAAAGCTACAGGACGAGGCAGGTATGGAGTTGTTTCCAGCCTCACGTGGATAAACGTCCCAATATGAGAAAAACCTTCTATGTTCAAAGAACTTCAAGAGGATCATGCTAGAGAACAATAAGCTAAGGAGACATTGCAAAAGTTGAGTTACCGAGAAAACGATCACAAAGCAGAGAGAATCGGATGTTAAAACCATCATACAGATTTTTGCAACATTCAGTAGCACTTCAGCTGTTCCTTAATAGGAAAAAGTCTGAGAAGACTAAAATATCTATCGTTGAAGCAGATTTAAGTAGAAACAATAATTGAACACAACAAATAGCTTCTAAGGCAGTCAGATGTCAATGAGAACAGAAGCTCATCGAGCTAAGTGTAATTTTTTTGCACTCCACTTCTCCTCTTGGGCATTTACTATTTCTTCTATGGAGAAAGAAACTGATGAGAATCTGGACAGATAAAGGCTTCTGGGAGACAGAAGCTAGAATTGTTTAAGCAATCCAACGGGAGATACAAGCTGCAGTTTAAGGTTATCAAAGCAGCCAAGTCTTAAGTGACCAAGATATAGGAGGTAAGGGAATGCAGAGAAGCAAGCCTGTTACTCATATCAGTTTTCCCCTTCAAAGAGTTAGCGAATTAAATTGCAAAAACAGAAAGTTTACAAAGTCTAGAATAGTTAAGATAGCTAGGATTTTGCTATTGTGAACATGGAAGCAATAGATCAGTTTCTACGAATTATTTGCACATTTATTAGTTGACATATCCCTCAGTTGTATATTGATTCAGAGAGCACCTCCGTCCTATATCCTGTACTGTTTTCCTTAAGTGTAACTTGCTTGATCACCCTATTTAAGATGACAGCCTTTTCCCCTCTGTGCTTTATTCTCTTCACAGCAATTAGCATTATCTAATATGCTATATATTTCATCTATTTTATGTATTACTTTTTTTCATCCATTCCAGAGTTTTTTTGGGTTGTGTTAGTGCCTGGCAAAATTCATGTCCTTCCTGGAACTCTAGAATGTGGACTTATTTAGAAATGGGGTCACTACAGATAAAATTAGTTAAGCAAGATTAGGTTGTGCTAGCGTAGTGTGGATTTTTAATTCAATATCCTCAGAAGAACAGGAGAAAAGACACAGGTAAAATGCCAAGTAAAGAAGGAAGCAGATATTAGAATCCTATTACCATAAGCCAAGGCATGCTGAGGCTTGCCAACAACCACTGGAAGCTGGGAGAGAGGCATGGAGCACCTTATTCTTCTGAGACCCCAAGAAGGAATGAACCTGCCAGCATCTTGATTTCTCACTTCTGAAATATATATATATATATATATATATATATATATATATACACACACACACACACACACACATATATATGTATATATATATTATATTATATATTACAATATTATATATTTATATTATATATTACATTATATATAATGTAATATTATATACATTAATGTATGTATATGATGTATACATTATATATAATATATGTACATATATAATGTATGTTAATGTGTATATATAGTAACAGAATTTGAGTAACTTAAAATAATAAAAATATACCCTTTCCTCTGACCCCAGGTGGTGGGTATCATGGAGGGCACGTATTGCATGGAGCACTGGGTGTGGTGCATAAACAATGAATTATTACACTGAAAAGAAATAAAAAAGAATATATATGTATATATATACACACACATATATACATATATATGAATAAATATAATTGTATTTATTTATATATAATTTATATATAATTTTATAAAAATTTATATATAATATATAATATATTATTATATAATTACATATTATATTATTATATTAATATTATATCACTATATTAATATGACATTATTATTTATATTAATAATATTATATTATTATATAATATTATTATATAATATCATATATTACATAATATTATATGATATTATATATTATTATATGTTATATTATATATTATATATAATATATAATGTATAAATTTATATATAATTATATATAAATTATATATAATTAAATAATATAATACATAATTAAATAATATAATTATATATATAATTCTGTTACACTGAAAAGAAATAAAAAAATATATATGTATACATATACGTATATATATATACATATATATACACACATATACACATATATATACACACATACATATATATATTTTAATTTCTTTTCAGTGTTCTAGAATTCATTGTTTATGCACCACACCCAGTGCTCCATGCAATATGTGCCCTCCATAATACCCACCACCTGGGGTAGGGGAAAAGAACATATTTTTATTATTTTAAGTTACTCAAATTCTGTTACTTTGTTCCAGTACACCTAATAAACTAATACTATGGTATAAGATCCTTAAGGGCGAAGATTTTTATCTTTTTTTTCATTGCTGAGACAGAACCTTCTAGTATGGCAGAGGGAGAGGGAGAAGCCTGCTGGGGCTGGATCCCAGGACTCTGGGATCATGACATGAGCCAAAGGCAGCGGCTTAACTGACTGGGCCACCTATGCACCCCATACAGACTTTTAAAATTCACACAACACCTACGAACTACTTTCAGATGAGGAAACATTTTTTTTGTTTTTTGTTAAGTCACATAGTTTAATGTTGATCTATAATTCATATTAGAGTTTATGTGTTTTCAAAGCCTTTATTGTCAAACAGCGCTGCATTGCAACAGTCGAGTTTCCTTTGTCTTTCTTCCCGTTTTCCTTCCCACCTTTCCACCCTTTTTCCCTCCCTCCCTCCTTCCTTTCCTCCACCTTTCCTTCCTTCCTATCCCTCCCCTTACTCTTCCCTCTCTACCTCTGTCTCAGTCCTGAACTCGGATCTCCGGCCCCGCAGATCAGCTGCAATACTGAAACTTTCCTCAATGTTTTCGTATTTGGTCAAAATGGATGTTATGTTTCCCTTTTGCTTTTGTCAAATGACTTTCACCAATAACTTTCTACTTAATGAAAGATCCAGAGTTTTAAATTAAGTAATTCAGTTCATCACCACCTCAATTACGTTTTCAAGTAATATATTACCAATTCTTAAAAATTTGTTATTTGAGTAAATGTTAGTAGTGCATCTGTATTATGTGACTCTGCCATAGGTTATATATATTTTGAATTCATATATATCTTTCCTGGAACCAACATTCACATTTTAAGAAGCCCAATATTTAATTTTTTCACTTTATCAACAGCCCATCTTCTAAAGAATGTAAATGTTTTATAAGATGAATGGATGTTTCTTCCGAAGTGTTAATGACTGATAAAATCATCATTTTATTTAAGTAAATTACACTCATTTTATTTAACAACATTGAGTATAATTTTCCAAATTTCTATTATGCCATGGTCAACCCATATTCAAATATAAACAACCAAATTTATCTTCAAACACACTTAAAATTACAGTAGAAGCAGTTGACCAAATATTTAAATTGGCCAGAGTGTACATTTAGCAGACTTCTATTTTTTTTTTTTTAACTTTTTATTTTTTATAAACATATATTTTTATCCCCAGGGGTACAGGTCTGTGATTCACCAGGTTTACACACTTCACAGCACTCACCAAAGCACATACCCTCCCCAATGTCCATAATCCCACCCCCTTCTCCCAAACCCCCTCCCCCCAGCAACCCTCAGTTTGTTTTGTGAGATTAAGAGTCACTTATGGTTTGTCTCCCTCCCAATCCCATCTTGTTTCATTTATTCTTCTCCTACCCACTTAAGCCTCCCTCTTGCATCACAACTTCCTCATATCAGGGAGATCATATGATAGTTGTCTTTCTCTGCTTGAATTATTTCGCTAAGCATGATACGCTCTAGTTCCATCCATGTTGTCGCAAATGGCAAGATTTCATTTCTTTTGATGGCTGCATAGTATTCCATTGTGTATATATACCACATCTTCTTGATCCATTCATCTGTGGATGGACATCTAGGTTCTTTCCATAGTTTGGCTATTGTGGACATTGCTGCTATAAACATTCGGGTGCATGTGCCCCTTTGGACCACTACATTTGTATCTTTAGGGTAAATACCCAATAGTGCAATTGCTGGGTCATAGGGCAGTTCTATTTTCAACATTCTGAGGAACCTCCATGCTGTTTTCCAGAGTGGCTGCACCAGCTTGCATTCCCACCAACAGTGTAGGAGGGTTCCCCTTTCTCCACATCCTCGCCAGCATCTGTCATTTCCTGACTTGTTGATTTTAGCCATTCTGACTGGTGTGAGGTGATATCTCATTGTGGTTTTGATTTGTATTTCCCTGATGCCGAGTGATATGGAGCACTTTTTCATGTGTCTGTTGGCCATCTGGATGTCTTCTTTGCAGAAATGTCTGTTCATGTCCTCTGCCCATTTCTTGATTGGATTATTTGTTCTTTGGGTATTGAGTTTGCTAAGTTCTTTATAGATTCTGGACACTAGTCCTTTATCTGATATGTCGTTTGCAAATATCTTCTCCCATTCTGTCAGTTGTCTTTTGATTTTGTTAACTGTTTCCTTTGCTGTGCAAAAGCTTTTGATCTTGATGAAATCCCAATAGTTCATTTTTTCCCTTGCTTCCCTTGCCTTTTGCGTTGTTCCTAGGAAGATGTTGCTGCGGCAGAGGTCGAAGAGGTTGCTGCCTGTGTTCTCCTCAAGGATTTTGATGGATTCCTTTCGCACATTGAGGTCCTTCATCCATTTTGAGTCTATTTTTGTGTGTGGTGTAAGGAAATGGTCCAATTTCATTTTTCTGCATGTGGCTGTCCAATTTTCCCAGCACCATTTATTGAAGAGGCTGTCTTTTTTCCATTGGACATTCTTTCCTGCTTTGTCGAAGATGAGTTGACCATAGATTTGAGGGTCTATTTCTGGGCTCTCTATTCTGTTCCATTGATCTATGTGTCTGTTTTTGTGCCAGTACCATGCTGTCTTGATGATGACAGCTTTGTAATAGAGCTTGAAGTCCGGAATTGTGATGCCACCAACGTTGGCTTTCTTTTTCAATATCCCTTTGGCTATTCGAGGTCTTTTCTGGTTCCATATAAATTTTAGCATTATTTGTTCCATTTCTTTGAAAAAGATGGATGGTACTTTAATAGGAATTGCATTAAATGTGTAGATTGCTTTAGGTAGCATAGACATTTTCACAATATTTATTCTTCCAATCCAGGAGCATGGAGCATTTTTCCATTTCTTTGTGTCTTCCTCAATTTCTTTCATGAGTACTTTATAGTTTTCTGAGTATAGATTCTGTGTCTCTTTGGTTAGGTTTATTCCTAGGTATCTTATGGTTTTGGATGCAATTGTAAATGGGATTGATTCCTTAATATCTCTTTCTTCTGTCTTGCTGTTGGTGTAGCAGACTTCTATTTTATCTTGCTAAGTTCACTCCACCCATTATTAGAAGCAAATGCTTAGACATTATGTACGTTTAATTTATTTTTAGGGTATTATTTTAGTTGCAGTGAAGCTGCTCTGTGAAGATAAACTTTGGACATCCTGGCTTATAATGTGCTCTACCTGATTTTTGTATTACCTTTTATGCCTACAGAGATTTGCATTTATTATTATTGTAGAAGGCCTACAGATTACCTTTGAATATCTAACAGTGACATGTGCTTTTGATACATTATGGGTGTGAGATTTAATAGTCCTGGGAAGCTTAAATTGTATTAAACTTTTATTAAGTAAGGATTTTCTCCATATAATTGAATAACTCAAAGCTCTGACAGCTAACATGACTTAACAAAGATTAAATCTTCACATTAAGTTAAAAATAACTTTCATATTTTGAGCTAAGAAAGTAAATAAGTGGAGAAAAACTTCAGTAAACATCATTTATGTTTGTTGCTTAGTTATATTTACTTACATCACTCATGACCTAAATGATTCTTCATAAATATTAATTTAAAATGTTTGTCTTTCAATATAGTTTTGGATTATAAATCCTGATGCACCATAAGCAATAAAAATTCATTTTTATTTCCTATCAAAGCAATTTTGCATTTTGCATTTGTTCATGAGCAAATGATACTTGCATATTTTGATGCAAATCGTATTATCATATTTTCAAGATGTTTAGTTTTCTGGTATTAGCTTTTAAATAAACTAAATCAAACATATCACCTTATTATGTTCATCGACTTACTTCCCTTGATGCATTTTATGTTACTTAAATTCTTAAATTGTATTTCAGTGTGACCAGGAAAGCCTTTGGAAAAGCTTAATGTGCTTCATTGCCTGATTAACTTCTGAAAGTTCATATTAAGATGTAATTTTACTACAAGTTAAGACTTCTTTATTAATTACTAATTGCCTTTTATGAATTGAGGTAATATAATTTGATAATAGTTTGAATCAGGAATTATGCATATCCATGCATATTATATGTATATAAAATGATGAAATAACATTAAAACTACTTCTGCATGCTTTTTAATGGATTTAATTTTCTTCATATAAGATGAAATCCCCCTTTTTCTCCTTCTCTTTCTCAGTCTCCTCTTAATTTTCATATTTGTCTATTTTTCTTATCCATTATTTTTAACCTCTTAGCACTTAAAAATTAGCCAGTATTAGCACAGGCATTGATTCAGACAGTCCTGAGCTGCACTCTTTTCTCCACCAATACTTAACTGTGCAAACTCAGAAAAGTTACTTTTTTCCTATAGAATTTAAAGTTCTATAAAATAGGAATAATTACAGATTCTAACTCAAGGTTGCTGGAAGGAATATTGCAAAAATATAGAAAGAGTATATACTATGCCCACACACATAATATTAATGTATTAATATACATTTAATACATTGCATATTAAAATTAGTGTATTATAACATTAAGAATCTACTTATATGCTACCTAAATTCTCAATACCACTTATCTGATATTGATGATAGGGCTGATGAGAGTAATCATTTTATAGTACCATCTATGAGGCAGTAAGTTGACATATACTATCCAGTTCCATGTTAATGTTCCCCTTAGAGGTATTTGTTACTATGGGCTATTATGACCATTTTACAAATGGAGCTAGAGAGGTAAAGTGACTACCTCATGTTATACAGGTATTAAGTAACAAAGCTGATTTTAAAAACCATACTGTATTAAGAATATCATGCTATTTCCGCCTCGTGAAGAATTTTTAATTATTTTGAAGT